>NC_091456.1:142634124-142981624 GCF_027789765.1 Dendropsophus ebraccatus
TCATGCTGGTAGGGTTCGTAAATTACAGAGCGTATGAATGACCCCTAAGGCCATTCCCATGCCCCATGCTCCATGCCTGATGGACTAAGAGGCACAAGCCTCTCAGTAAATCTGGCAAATCCAAGACTGCCCGAATGCAGTTGCGAACATCACCAGCTCTGGTGTAGATTCCTGCCATGGTTTATGCCTGCTAGCAGGTGTAACTCATAATAAATCAGGGGTGGGAGGATGCCATACTTATTCCTGCCATGCTTTCCCATCAGGTGAGCAGGTTATGTCAGAGAAAATTTTTTAGCAAACCGAGTGACTTAAAAAAAAAATCATGTCACCTTTTCTCTTATTTGGTCCAAAGACAAACAAAGTGCATTCACATCTTTACTCTTGGTTCTCATCTTCCTAGAAGACACTGCCTTGCATGTACTATGGTAGAACACTTATTTTTAACAAAAACCTTTTATTACACATAACAATTACATGCTATAAATATATTTATGCCATTATTATATAGAAAATAATAAAGCATAGAGACAGCCGACAGAAATATAAATGTACTTTGCACAGTCAAAGTAAGAGCTAGAACAGGGATAAAAAAAATACTTCATGTAAAAATCACACTCTGCTTTCTAGCTTTTCAGAATATCGGACAAGAAGGTCCTTCGTCTTCAGATCTCACTCATAAACACTTTAAGAGAAATGAATTGCAGGAGGTCCTTCGTGGGCAGTCGCACAGCCTCCCGATCCGAGCGCCTTTCCTGACAGCACACTGCTCTCCTGCGTCACACTGCAACAGTAACACAGAGATCAGCTTCCTTATAATACAACCATACAATACTACACTGATGCAGCAGAGCTCAGTTTGTTGTTTTCCATAATGCAATGTAATAATACAATAGCATTTATGTTTTAGGACACTACTGAGGGAAACATTAAAAAAATACAACCCAAATTAGTGGAATGACATATTCGGCTCTGCTACTTAGACCTACCGTATCTTAGATAACAAAATGCAATAATAACGATTTGTTATGATTGTGCACACAGTAGATGTCAAAAATTACTTTTATAACATGTTAGTTGCTACATACCATAAGCACTTCTCTATGTATTGGGTCACCTACTTCACATAGCAATGTCTTCATTGCCTTAGGGCATTCTGAGTTAAAAAGAAGTGTCTCCTGTTTAGGACTTCATGCTATATTAACAGCGTTATTTCTGAAATGACGCAGTAGCGCAATAGTACTGCTATGAGTGAACACAGCCTTAGTTGCATTACACACAGCCAATGATGCACAAAGAATATGGAAAAAAAGGCGATCTCACCCATCCATGTTGTCTGGAATGCAGTCACAGGTAACCTATCCAGGTGGCGTTGCAAGGGTTAAGGAAGGATGCTCATTAGTCCATTGGTCCAGGACCAACTGAGCCTATTTTACCCTATCCAAGGATATACATAGGTCACTCAGGGTAGAACGGGCCACTCACTCTAAATAGGGAGACCCCTGCCCTGATCTACTCCTTTGAGAGTGACCCTCAGGGGTCAGGGGTAAAGACCTGCAATGCCACCTGGATATATTACCTGGGACTACATTCCGGACAATATGGATGAGAGCACTGTATTTCCATATTCTTTGAGCATCATAGGCTGTGGTGGTTGTTATTGATATATTGAGTCTGTAACACAGCATTGACTGGCTTCTTGTAGCTTTGGACCACAGTTTTCTGTACTGTACACCCCATTCTGCAATTCTGTGTGTAAAGAGTGACTCTCACACTAAAGTCAATCAAGTACATTAGTGCACTATACAGATGGCCCATTGATTTCAATTGCTGTGTTATTTCAAAACACAGCCCCCCCCCCATGAAATAACCAAATGGTTTGTCCAATTTATATTCTCTCTTTGCTCTTCCTTTGACAATGACAAAATTACACAGCTAAAATAAATGACCACCAGAAGGAAATCATTCAAATGTGATCTTTAAATTGTCTTCATAGGATATTAGGGAAGGCAATACTTAGGCAGTAGTCATCAGTGTGGAAACTAATACATTTCCTAACTAGTGCATTAAAACAGATGGATATTTATGTAGCACAATAATCATATGGCTATTAGAGATGAGCGAACCTTGATCATGCTCGAGTCCATCTTAACCCGAACTTTCGGCATTTGATTAGCGGTGGCTGCTGAAGTTGGATAAAGCCCTAAGGCTATGTGGAAAACATGGATATAATCATTGGCTGTATCCATGTTTTCCAGACAACCTTAGAGCTTTATCCAAGTTCAGCAGCCCCTGCTTATCAAATGCCGAACGTTCGGGTTCGGACCGACTCAAACCCGAACCCGGTTCGCTCATCTCTAATGGCTATCTATCTATCAGTGTGTAAACAGGTGAAAAAAATGGTTGTTATATGCAAAAGCCGGTCAAAGTAATGAGCATATTCAATATTTGGATGCTCGTACTCAACTGCTGTCCAACTTCCCATTGAATTCAATGAAGCATATTATTACATTGAAAATAAGACTGTATTTTCACCTCAAAATTACGTCTGTATTTTGGTATTATTTTACTGTGTGTGAACATAGCCTAAGAGATAGAGAAAATAGTTTGATCTTAGATGCCGCCCTGCTACACCTGTACAGCACATTAGGACATACAGTACCTGATCAGGAACATAAGATCATGATCTGATGAAATTAATACATCCCTGCTATCCATTATAATGCCATTTACACCCATTTATCACAGTGATCCCAGTGACCCAATACACATGAATGTAAAACATCACAGCCCACATGGTGACAATGGTTAGACCTGTTGCCTTGCAGCACTGGAGTCCTGGGATTGTATCCAACCAAAGATAACACCTGCCTGGAGTTTATAGGTTTATGTGTATTTCTTCTATACATACTAATAAATATATAATATATGGTGTAATATAAACTGAAAAAAAATGCATTGACAATCCATTGTAATAGTTTTATCACTTCATTATGGGCTTGTAATAGCTGTGTGTGCGGGTCCAAGTGTATCCACATCTATCATGTACTACAGCTGTGTAATAGCTTTTAGTGTCCTTATAAGTTAGGCACAACCTACATAGGGATTCACAGCTGTCTGGTGTTCACCTCGGCACAGAGGGAAGAACAGCATCATTACCAGCACAAAGCCACACTCTAAAATATATTCTGTATATCCTGTTACTTTACACTTAATTCTTATAGTATTAATATATAACTATAACATAACTAGGTTAGCTAATAGGGAGACGTATTTATCTAGTCTAAATAGTCTAAAATGAGTGAGCACAAGAATAATTAAAAATTAAAAGATAGATAGATAGATAGATAGATAGATAGATAGATAGATAGATACTATAATGATATAGTTAACTTGTAAGTCATTATATGATCTTAAACATATGGTCAGCAGCACATTAAGGGGTCACTCACCATGGGCACTTGTCCATACTTCTTCTCAAATACTGGAAGCCTTTTACTTTTCAGTTTTTCTAAGACTTCTTGCAAAGCATCAATCTGCAACACACAACAGGAACATCAATGCAATAAGCAACAAGTGGAGGCAGGGCAGAGTTTACTACATTCTGACCCATATACTAACACTACAAGAAAACTTAAAAAGAATATAGCTGCTGTTCATATGACCCCCCCCCCCCCCCCCCCCCAGACCTCTGACTATACAACTGGTCTATTGAGACAATCAGAAGGAAGATTGAGACTTGTATTTGGTGTCAGTAGAAGGCAAGCCCCAGCAGTAGGTGACACCTGAGATGGGAATGGATGTCCTACCAGCTCCTTCTCATGAATGTTGTTGTCTATGGGGGAGTAGAAGTCCAGGGACCTGCTCTCCAGGTAGTCTGTCTCCTCACAGCTGCTTCTGAGCACCAGGAGGAAGAGTGTGGAGCTGAGCAGTGTGAGCAGGGTCCTGCGGGAGCTCTCCATGGTGCTGATGTGCAGGCTGCTGGGAGGATGGCAGGGAGCTCTATATATAGGGGCAGGAGAGCAACCTGTGCTGACATCACCAGTCATAGACTGCACCCCAGACTACACAGGCGTCACAGTGACAAATAGTCAGATGTGCTTACCAGAGAGGACACAGGTGATGATACACAGATAGATAGATAGATAGATAGATAGATAGATAGATAGATAGATAGATAGATAGATAGATAGATTCTTGATAGATTAGTCTATTGATCTCTTCCTGCAGTGGTGGTCTGTCTCAAAGCCTTTTTGTAGGAATATCCTCCAAGCAGGATCCTACTGACATATAGTGATCATCTTCTGTGATGTTCTTCAGCAGCTGCAGTTTAGATTAGACAAAACAAAAATAACACCTGCTGCAGACTCTGCATATGGAAAAATTCACATGATGTTCTGCAGCAGTTGACCTATAAGAAATAAAGCATACTATACTTGCTACCATAGACTGTGAAGAATGTTAGATTATATGACTATTAAGCTCCTTATTAGCTTCCAAAGCATTGCTGTCAGGCAGTACATAAGTATAAAATGTTATGGGCTACATACTCCTGCTTAAGGGTCAGGCTGACAGGTCAAAAGTGATCCATAAGAGTAAGAAAAAGTTTCTAATTGATCTTGCATTGATGCCCTAATACTTTCTCTTATTGAGAGGTTGAGTAATATTTTATTATTGGCTACAATGTCCTTCTTTATGTAGAAGCCGGATTCTATATTGTTATAACTGGAAAATATAAATTAGTAGTGTACATTGTAACTTAACTATTGGCATCTAAACTTTTCATACGTTTGGGCAACATGTCAAAGGCTTTACAAACTTCTTAAAGGACCTACATGCTGTGCCCATGAAATAAGAATTCTGGATCACCTATCACCTACTTTTTTTTATATCTCTCTGATGTGCCCCTCCTCCATTATTCTTACTACAAATCTATGATTCAATAACCAACTGAGTGTTACAAATTAGGGTGTGTCCCTACACAGTGTGACACTATCCAATCAGAGCTGACAGTGTCAGACTGTAGGGACCCCCCCCCCCCAATTGGTAACACTCAGTTGGTTATTCAGTTATTCAATGAGGTTACAAGAATTTGTGAGCAAACAAATGTTGCCAAGGAGCCCTAACCTTATAATATGTTAAACACAGCTCTGGAGCTGAGATTTCCCTGATATGCAAGGGTTTCTCATGTGAAAATACTATTTCTATTATAGTTTATTCCCCCCCACCCCCCTAAAAAACAAACAAAAAAAAAAAACAACAACACATTTTTCCATACAATATCAGGGTAGGTTCAAACTACAGAATCCGCGCAGATAAGTTCCGGTGGATTCCGTGGCTCGTACACATTCGCGGCGGCACGCATATCCGCCCGTACCATAGACACCATTCTATGGCCAGGCCGATAATGTGGTCCGCCGAAAGAATTGACACATCAGTTTTTTTGGTGGACAGCTGAATCAGCCCGTCATAGAATGGTGTCTATGGAGCCGGCGGATATGTGCACCACCGTGAACGGGTACGAGCCACGGAATAGGATGGAACTAATCTACATGGATTCTGTAGTGTGAACCTACCCTCAAGCTGTTTTATGTTACTGGTTTCACAGTGTACAAAGGAAAGGGTATATTACAAACTTAGCTCTGCTACATATGACAATGACATGTTACTGGCCATGAGTGACAACCACTATTGATGAGTGCAGTAATGACACATGACGCTTGCAGGTGGACATGGTCCATTTATTCTGCATCTTTCATAAATGATGCCTATTATATAGAAGTTATATATTGTTAAGATGCACAACAGGACTTCATTTATGAAACATGTTATGTAGTTCAAAGTAAAAAATGCTTGAAGTTGGCTATGGACTATATCCGTGTTGTGTCATACCATTAGTATTTCTATTTGACAGCAGTTTTAAATTACATTAGTTATCTACACAGAAATGTTTTATGTATAATCCTTCAGGGGGATCCTCCTCTGAATGCTGATATCCGTTTTAATGCATCTTTCTATAATCACTTTAATGTAACAGGTATCCTTTACCCCCTCAACTCTAGTCATCAAAATTTCAAGTCGTACAAAGTATCACTCTTTTAGAAATCAAGTTTATAGATTTTATTAATAGTAATTCTCAGCTGACACATCCCTAAATCATATTTGTATGAATATGACATTTTGATGAAACTGAAAGATTGTACGGGAGAGAGTGAAGCTACGTTGGCACAGCTAATGTCTTACATGCAAATTTTATCAGTACAAAAACAAAACACATTAATCTGGCCTATAACTGTACTCGGCCTGCCGGACCCACCTATTGGAGCTGTAGACATTGCAGTCATAATTTCTTTCCAGTCTAACATGGTGCTCTCTGCTGCCACTTCTGTCTATGACAGGAACTGTCCAGAGTAGGGGTGGGTTCACATTACGGAATCCGCACTGATAAATTCCGGCGGATTCCATCGCTCGTATGCGACGTGAGTAAATTAACTCCCCTGAGGGACAAAGAGCAGTGCCAACTATTCCTAATCTTTATATGAGGGCCCTGTGAACAGAATGATAGTTTTCTTTTTTGGTACTTGCACTTTGGGTACTAAAAAATCTTTTTGCACCTTCTTGCACTAGTAAGAATTTTTGTCATTTATATTACTTTGCAGAGCATTATTTGGCTACTACTGCATTCTCCATTTTTATTGTAATTGGATGTATTTGGCTTCACCTGCGTCCACCATGACCGTTGATAGTTGTGATTTTAGTGGGGGATTTTTATATATATTTTCTTGTCCTTTTTTGTACTAAAGAAATTTTCTTATACTTACTTTTGTTGAGGTGCAGTCTGTTGTTACCACCTTTTTTTTGTGATATGTGATAGGCCAATATCATTTAGGGTGCCGTCACACCTACAGGATCCACAGCGGATCTCACTTCTGCGGATTCGAAGCGAGAACCGCTGCGGATCCGGTACCATTCACCCCTATAATAGCACATATTCGCAGCGGGATTAACATCCCGCTGTGAATATGTGCTTTAACCCCTCGCTGTCCACAGCCCCGCCGCCGCATTAGCCCATCCTCGGCCGCATCCCCCATCTCCGGCCGCATCCCCCCATCCCCCGCTGCATTCAGCAGCTCGCATCCCCTATCCCTGGCCGCATCCTGCAGCCCGCATCCCCTATCCCCGGCCACATCCTGCATCCCACCGCTGAGAGCATAAAGGACCTGCTTGGCGGCGTGGCTGCAGTGAGGCTCCCAGCTCCGGTCCCGCGGGGATGCGGGCTGCAGGATGCGGCCATGGATAGGGGATGCGGGCTGCTGGATGCGGCGGGGGATGGGGGGATGCGTCCGGAGATGGGGGATGCGGCCGAGGATGGGCTAATGCGGCGGCGGGGCTGCGGACAGCGAGTGGTTAAAGCACATATTCACAGCGGGATGTTAATCCCGCTGTGAATATGTGCTATCATAGGAGTGAATGGTACCAGATCTGCAGCGGTTCTCGCTTCGAATCCACAGAAGTGAGATCCGCTGTGGATCTGGTAGGTGTGAAGGCACCCTTAAAATGAAACCATTAAAAAATAAAGAGGAATAATGTTCCATATAGGCTAATGAAAAAGCCTAAGGGTCCATTTACACAGAAGTGTCACTGTCGTTATAACTTTCAAAATCTAAATCAACAGTAGATGGGGTAGATGTGAAATAAAGCAGGTTTGCAATTTACATTCATTATTTTCTTGTTGTTATCATGCTGTAAAACAAAGCTGAACTTACCAGAAAACCAGGTCCAGTCTCCTGAAGGCAGATTTTCTGACTTGTGCCGGTTATAAAAAACAGACTAAACACAGGAATTCCAGCCAGTACAGAGAGTCACGGCTCAATGCGTCCATCAGTCACATGACTGCCTTCTCTGTGAGCGCTCAGCCTGGGATACACAGGGCTTCCTGTTTTCTGACTGTTTCCTGTTTCTTGAAAAAAAAGTCAGAAAACAGGAAATGCTGTGTTTTTCATGACAACTAAAAAAATAAAAATAATGAATGTAAATTGCAAACCTGCTTTATATCACATCTACTATTGATTTAGATTTTGAAAGTTGTAACGACAGGTACACTTTAAGGCTGGGTTCACACTACGTATATTTCAGTCAGTATTGTGGTCCTCATATTGCAACCAAAACCAGGAGTGGATTGAAAACACAGAAAGGCTCTGTTCACACAATGGTGAAATTGAGTGGATGGCCGCCATTTAATGGCAAATATTTGCTGTTATTTTAAAACAACGGCTGTTGTATTTAATAATGGCAGTTATTTATATGGCGGCCATCCACTCAATTTCAACATTGTGTGAACATAGCCTTTCTGTGTTTTTAATCCACTCCTGGTTTTGGTTGCAATATGAGGACCACAATACTGACTGAAATATACGTAGTGTGAACCCAGCCTAAGGATATAGCATACTTAAAATAGGGTAATTTGTTGATAGACTACGGAAGAAACTCAAGACAAGTGTTTGCTTCCAAAAAACTGCCTTTAAACAATGTTATGATGACTAAAAAAATCCTTTTAGGGTCAATATAGGAATATTTTGTACATTATTTTGAGAACTTTGCTTTGGGATCCATATTTAGAAAATATACCAAAAAGGCCTAGGCTTGCTTAATAGTGAGTTCAACACTGAAGAGTATGTTGGTGGGGGGCGTGGCTTAGCCGGCAATGTGAGCAGACGTGCCTCAGTGAGCTTCACCAGCTAATCCTTTGTATATCCTGGGCATCTTGCCATCCACTACATTTTATTGCCTTAGACCGGGTGGACTATCGACCGGTTCTCTGCTGAGACGGGAATGAGCCACAAAAACAAGAACTCAACCAAAGATAAGACGAAGAGGGGAAGAGGAGCGCAGGGGTCTGCTGTCCCGGCGCCATCTTCACAGACGGACACCGCGGCTAATATCACTGGGTGGCTCAGGAAATACACCCGCACGCTGGTAGAGTCTAATCCTTCGGGAGATATCGGGTCTGCACAGGCCGAGTGGCTATCTCCTGGGACCGCAAACTTCGGGACAGTGGCGGAGGCCTCCGCTCCAAAGATGGCGGCCACACCTGAGGTGAGCGTGGGAAAGACTGGGGAGGAGGAAGCCGGGGCTTCTGACCAGAATGGCGCTGCCCCCACCTTGCAGGACGTGCTAACAGCTATTGCAAGAGGCAACAAGAGTATGTTGGTCCTTTAGCCCCGGATAGGGTTACGGACCACTTATGTGCATACAAATAAGGTGACAGCAAATGTGAATGCAGCAATCAGATCAACCACTCTATAAAGGTACTCCAGAGGGGAAAAAAAAGTTTTTTTGTTTTTTTTTAAATCAACTGGTGACAGAAAGGGCCAAAGGGAAGATTGAGCTGTCAATGGGGATGATGAAATCACCCATGATCAGAGTAAGAATATTAGTAAATAGGAAGTAATGGAGCCAGGTAGCAAAGGGGCCAAAATGTCAAGAAAGAGGAGAAAGAGAGAGATGGTACAGCGGAATGACCTGGAAAGTGCATTGTGGGGAAAGAAGTACACCAACTCCATCATTAAAAAAAATCATCCCTTTCACTGTAGATATTGTATCTATTTCTATACTGTATAAAACATGACCTGCCATTAGTGACCTATTGGTTTCTTTTCCCCTTCAGTTGATATCTCTGGTAATATTCTTCACTGGTTCAGTATAGGAAGTAACCTGCTACAGCGTCATTTCCAGCACCTGCAGGATCAATCTTAACTGCACAAACTCATTTGTACAAATAGGTTTTGATTTTTTCATTCGTTATTATGAGTTTTCCATTTATTATTGACCATCATTGATTCAGAATGAGAACAAGTGGAATTTCTGACAGCAAATGAGGCCATTAGATCTGGAGTGACAGGACCCTATGTAACAAGCACATCAGCTGGTAATAAATGATCTCTAGGAGACTGGACCTGTGGGATATAATTATCATTATAAGAAAAGATACAAGATAATAGAAGGTGTCATGTTGATGACTGCAGCTACTAGATCCTTCTTACCAAAGGGAAACACTACTTGTGTAACGCCTGTTGTCATACGAATACATTATGGTGTCCTCTGCTAAGGAAAGTTGTAATAATCCCTTTATTGACCATTATTTCCACTATTACTTACCTCATCCATCTGTGCTGTGTATGCTTCAGTCAGCCGCAAGTCTGCACCATCCAGCTCCTTCCTGATCATACCCCTCAGACTGAGAGAATGAACCCTGCAGTTTCTGTGGTTGGTTTTGGCCTGGTAGCAAAGCCAATCACCCAGGAATGGCATACAGACGCAGCTGCCAATGGATGGATTGGGTAGCCCTGGATATCTCGCACACCAGCTCCATGCATAAGGGCCTTATTACTCTGGATGATTACCATTCAAAAAATGGTTAAATTGATCGGATTTGAACAATAATCATTACGTGTTATAGCAGGAAACGATTAAACAAGGAAACGCTAATCGTTTGATAGAATCTGGACCTATTTTTATCGTTAATCGTTCACAAATCGCTCAAACATCGTTCGGTGTAATAACGTGTCGTTCACTTGAGATCTTTTATTGCCGAAAAATCGTCCTGTGTAATACTACCCTAAGGCTTAATAGTTAAATAGGCTTGTGCATGGAACCCAGCTGTTATGGGACATATCCAAGGCAACTAGATCTTTCAGTGGCAGCTGCATCTACTCCGCAGTGATTGCCTTGCTGACAGGTATTCAGATAAAGACAAAGAAAACCTCCATTTTCAGACCACGGTTTAGCTTTCCCCAATTCAATTGTGTTATAAGGGGTCCACTACCTGGTTTTGTCACTAGTCATAAAAAAGGTGATATGTCAAAAGGTTTGATTGTTGGGGGTCTCAGACCCCACTGCTCAGGACAGTGCACTTCCCCACTGGCAATCATCTCCATCCAGGCAGTTCCATAGACTTGCAATGGAGCTGCCTAGATAGAGATCACTGCAAGCCAGGGAATAGAAGATGCTACCGTACACTTCTCCCAGTGTAATCTCCTGATAGATGGGGTTCTCAGCAGTAAGACCCCACAGATTGAAACTTTTGATATATCCCAGTGACATGCCAAAAGAAAGTAGAATCCAACAGCACCATCAACTGTAGCTTACCAATAGGCTGGAAGAGGCATAAATGCATGCTAGTTTCCCAGCAATCCCATATGCCAGTGTGTCAACATAGAAGAACAGCAACAATGTTGCCACCTAAATGGTATGTTTGACATAGACCATTTAGGTGGCAACATTGCTATTTACTTGGTTATACAATAAGAACTTGCAACTTTGCACACTACTGAATGCTGTTGGATTCCATTGTTCTTCTATGCCCCTGTGACATGTCAAAACTTTATTTTATGACAGTGCCATTTAATTGTGCTCTTTTATACACTATATGAACAAAAGTACATGAACACCCTATAGGAAATTTTAGGGTCTATTCCAAAACTGTGTGTTTTTACATGGAGTTGAGTTTCTATTTGCTCAGTATCTTCTCCTCCATTCCATCTGCCCAACCAGGATTCATCCATCCTGGCATTATACAAGGTGCCTCAATGAAGACCTCTGTCTATATAAGTCTGCCCATATAGTGCTGCTTCACCTACCAGCTTTAAGATGGGCAGTACAGTTGCTCAGTGGTTTGCACTGTTGCCTTAAAGCAATAGACTTTTGGGGTTTAATCCCATGAGAATAACATCTGTTATTTCTCCACATCTTATTGAAGTTTTCCTTTCACGTTCCAAACACATTAGAAAAATTAGCCCCATCGGGGACAGCATTTGGTGTCTGTGAAATAAGTTGATTCTATATAGAGTAAATAATAGGAAATAAATGATAGAATACATAACCCTTGGCTCCTTGCTGATTTTACTATGGAGACTCTATTTAGTTACATAGTGTGGTTTAAACTTGTCCATCAAGTTCAACCAAGGTGGGAATGGATGGAGGGAAGTGGGATGAATGATGGGGGATGGATGATGGGGGGGGGTTCTAAACATGTGCATTAAAGCATTAAAGTGTCACTGTCGTTACATTTATTTTTTTTTTTTTTTTCAGAAATCAATAGTACAGGCGATTCTAAGAAACGTAATTCAGTTTATTAGCCGAAAAATGCATTTTTATCATGAAAAATCAGTTTGAACTTCATGGTTTTCTATGGAGGGGGGGTGGAGAGAGATGAGGCACCAAAACAGGACAACAAAGAGTAAATTTACAGCTACATCACTTGGCTATCTCCTCTGAAGTCAGCACTGACCTCTCTGTCCTCTAAATAGGCTTTCACACAGCTTCCACTCTGTAATCCTTTGTTCTCTGCTGCCGACTTAACTCCCTCCTCCCCCCTCCCCAGGTTACACTGGGCACGTCTGATGTAAAAGAGTCGTGATTTCCTGATATTAGACAGTGAATGAGAGAGAGGGGGGGTGGGGACCTGGGGAAAGGCTTTGAATGCAGATAATGGCATCTTTGCCTATTAAACTCAACTACAAAGTTTCTTAAAATCGCCTATACTATTGAATTCTGCAACAAAAATAAAAATAAAACGACAGTGACACTTTAATGTTATTTTGGTATAAGAACTTGTCCAAGCCTGTTTTGAAGTCCTCTATTGTCTTTGCTGTGACTAGATCCTGGGGTAGACTATTCCAGAGTCACTATTCTCATGGTAAAGAATTCTTGCCGCCTCCGGGGATTGAACTTTTTTTCTCCAGTCGGAGGCAGTGCCCCCTTGCCGTTTGAGGGGGTTTTACCTGGAACATCTCTTTCCCATATGTCTTGTACATTGCTGTAACATTTTTTTTCAGTGTTTCTATAGTTTTACCCACAATGATTCCACATCCTCACAATTATCACCCACTATTGAATCTTTTACACACACTTTCATATTTTTTTCTAACATAAAGACATACTAGTCCTCCCTTTCTGCCTACCCTGTCCCTTCAGAACAATGTTAATCCTTGAATATTAACAGCCCAGTCATGTGAGGAGTCCAGCCATGTCTCAGTCACACCAACTACATCAATGTGTTCCTCCAGAACCAAGCTCCCCCATTTTGCTGGCTAGACTTCTGGCATTAGTGAACATATACAAAATTGCCATCCAGCTTAACACATTTAGGGTACAAACCCACTTGCCGGATCTGCAGCGAGTCTCCTTGCTGCGTTTTTGCAGCGAGACTCGCTGCAGATCCCAGCCCTATACTTTCAGAGCCCTATACATTAGCAGAGAAACTCGCAGCAGGGATGTACAACTGCCCTCAGTGTTGTAATATGCTTCTCCAGATCACTGATACAAGCTTCAAAATGGGCAACATGCTCACATTTGCCACAGCGGTATCCGTCCTAGAACTCCAGCTCCGGTTGTGCATACATATAGCTAACTGTGCACTGAAGAAAACCTCCTATCTTGCTAGCAATTATCCTTTTTTCAAAAACACTGTGATAAAGAAATAAATTTAGCACTTACCAGAATTTTTCACTTCTACATTTAACTCCACTTATTCTCAGCCACTTAGTAACAAGCCACAATATATATATATATATATATATATATATATATATACGACTACCACCAAACAGAGAGAAAAGTGGTAAATATATCTCATACAATTCTTACCACAACACAAATAGAGACATTGGGCAAAGGGCTAGGTTTTTGTCCAAGCCAGCCAGTTGACTGGTTTGGACTGGACTTAGACATTACACAATTTGTACGTAAATTATCATTAAAAGCATGGTTTAATAATAACCCTTTACCTGCAGATAATGTACATATCACCAAAGCGTTAAGTATCAAAAATCTGAATATACGCACTGACAGTAATTTTGTTCCACCAGATACACCTGCAAGTATTGCTACTTTTTGTGATTTGGTTAAGAAAGATGTTAAAAAATTGCAATGTACCATTTCAGGTGGGGACGTAATACATCCGAATATGAGAAGCACTGAAATTGAGGCCATTAATTCCCTAGTCCATAACCACGATATCGTAATCAAACCCGCCGACAAGGGGGGCGCTATCGTGGTTATGGACAGGGAAGATTATTTGAATGAAGCTTACCGTCAATTGCGGGACACACAGGTATATAGAGAGCTAGCAGGGGATCCGAGATTTAAAATTGCCGCATCTATAGAGGTGATATTGCAGGAGGCCCTGCGACATGACATTATAGATGAGAAAACTTGTGAATATCTGACTATTATACATCCCAAATTACCAATGCTATATCTATTACCCAAAATTCACAAGAATGTGGAGCACCCTCCGGGGAGACCTATTGTCTCCGGACGGGACTCCATATGGAGTCACATTTCCATTTACTTGGATGGGATTTTGAGACCTCTTGTGTTGAAATCAAAGTCCTATCTAAGAGACTCTACACAATTTCTTAATTATATCAAGAATTTATATATACCTGATGGTGCTCTGTTGGTGACGTTTGACGTGGTTAGCTTGTATACATCTATTAGACTGGACATGGGCCTAAAAGTGATTGAGAAAATGTTACCCAAATTACATCTAATACCGAAAGAACAGGATTTTGTGTTGCGACTGCTTGAATTGAATCTAACCAACAATTATTTTAGTTTTGATGGTAAAATGTATTTACAGACACGTGGCGTGGCGATGGGGGCTAATGTAGCCCCCACGTTCGCAAATTTGGTCATGACATCCATTGAGGAGGAGAGCGTCTATGTGGCCCACCAGTTCCAGCATGTGCTGGCCTGGTGGCGCTACATCGACGACATCTTCGTGGTCTGGACTGGCGACCGCACGGATTTAGACACATTCACATCTATGCTGAATAATATTGATGACACCATAAAATTTACCTGTACATGCAGTGATTCAAAAATGAATTTTTTGGACATACATATGACCTTGGAGAACAATAGATTGGTACCTAACCTTTTCACAAAACCGACTGACTGTAATAATACACTATTGTACAACAGTTGCCATCCAGGGAAGATGATTAGATCTCTTCCAAAGAGTCAGATGATAAGAGCCAAGAGAATAGTGGAAAAAACTGATGACCTAGAAATAACTTTAGACCAGATGACCCAACAATTTAGGGAAAGGGGGTACCCTAAGCAATTACTTAGAGACTGTAAAACAAGTGTGATAGAAATTGAACGAGAAACTCTACTGACAGGTGGAAGGAGAAATGATAAACCGGCTAGAGTCCCTTTTGTATCTACGTACACACATGTATCCCCTAAAATTGGACATATAATAAATAAACATTGGTCCATGGTAAAACATAGCTTCCCGGGAATCCCAGAATTTCAAACCCCTCCTCTCTTATCCTATAGACGGGGTAAAAATTTACGTGACAAACTAGTAAAAACGGATATTTCTAAAAAGAAAAAAGACACACAAACTTACCTGGGATCGCGTAACTTAGGTTGTTTTCCTTGCCTGGGTTGCGTGACCTGCAGGTATTTGGTAAAAGGTCCGAGTTTCATTCATCCTAAAACAAAACAAGAGTATAAGATCAGACATTATCTCAACTGTAAATCTGATTATGTGGTATACATTTTGTGGTGTCCCTGTAAAAAAATTTATGTAGGTGAGACTACATGGGATTTCAGAACCAGATTAACACAACATCGGTATAGTATCAGGAAACAAAAAATGGATCTTCCAGTCTCCAAACATTTTACTGAGGCCAAACATAATGAGAACGATCTTAAATGTATGATAGTGGACAGAATTGATATGCCTGCACGAGGGGGCGATCGACTACTTGCACTACATAAAAGAGAACTGCAGTGGATATTCAAGACTGACGCATTGGGTCCGGACGGACTCAATGTGGAATACAAAACATCTAAACACACAACTAGATGAGATGTGTACGTACTGGGTCTCTCCTGTAGCCTTGACTAACTAATCCAGGGTAGAAATTTATACATATTGGATCTTCTATATAATTTATTGTATCTTACTAATATTTATATTTTCTTTTTTTAGATAATGTATGAAGTTATGAAGCGGACTCACTCACCACCTACTGATGTAAAGAGGAACCGAGGCAGCATGAATTCCATCTTTAATAAGTACCGAGGTAGCATTTATTTCCTCTTAAAGAGGATTTGAGGCAGCATTTGAAAGTATCAAGTTGAGAGTTGCTTGCCACTATTCACACACAGCGATTTTAGCATGTTGGGCAACATGGAGTGATTTCTGGGAAAGGGGCTTGGAGTGGCCACAGGACGACGGGAGGATGCGGTACCGGAACACAATGCATGATCTGGGGTGTTGCACTTCCCTAAGAATTCGTCCCAAGTACCGAATATTGCCTATGTTTATTACGAAATGCCTAATGCTTATAACTGTGTATATAATCATGATATGCGTGTTGGCTGGTAAGTTAGACCGGTGTTTACAGATTGCGGTACTGGCGTGTTTTTTACCGCTAGGGTGATGCGATCTATCACTGAACTGACTGAGCAACACCAGCACTACTACTCCTATCATGCTCCTCCTACACCTGACTCTGATGGGTGTCTTGTTGTTTGAACATCAACATGATCCAGCTGACAGCTGCCCTGGTTCGATCTCTGACTCTATGGGTGGTGAGATGAAGCCTGCTTCAACTGAATTTAACTATTTATATTCACCTATGGACTTACTATGTACTCGCCGTCTGGCTCGAGCTTTTTCTATTTCTATTTTTATCCACTTTTTTATACACATGTATAAACACTGATATAACTGTTTTTATAATATGTAAATGAAATGATGTTTGCTAGACAAACCTTAATCACGTGCACTTTCTACACCAATCATGGATTCACACTAATTAATTCACCTGTATAAGAAGGTCTGATATTCACTATGTTATTATGCTTGAAAAAGACGACGGAGGTAGTCGAAACGTCGCTATGTAACTGTTTGCTGTGGTTTCACAATGAAATAAATTCAATTTTCTTTGATACGACCGGTGTGCTGTGGGCGATTTCTATATCTATATATATATATATATATATATATATATAATAAAAATGAAAGTCTGTCTGTCCTCTATAGACTTCCAAACGCCTGAACCGTTTGACCCCAAATTTGGCACACAGGTACATTGGGTGCCCGGGAAGGTTATTGCGAAGGTCCCGTCCCCGCCAGATGTACAGGAGGGGAGGGGGAGGGGGAAGAGCGGCACCCCATAGAGATGAATGCAAACACAGGTGATATAATTAGCTGCAGCAGACAGGGCAGTTGGAGCCTTAGCAACCAATAGGATTACTGCTTTCATTTTCCACAATTCCACTGAATGAAACAATACCTTTAGCTTGGCCTCCTGGGCACCTTAGAACAAATCTAATTAACACACTGACACTTTATACCCGGGCAGCGCCGGGTACATTTTCTAGTATATATATGTATACACACACACACAGTCATGGCCAAAAGTTTTGAGAATGATACAAATAATTTTTAAAAGTCTACTGCTTCAGTTTATAAAATGGTAATTTGCACAAACTCCAGAATGATCTAAAGAGTGGTCAGCTTAACAGCAGTTACTTACAAAGTCAATATTTGCCTAGAAAATGAACTTTATCCCCCAAAACACATTTCAACATCATTGCAGCTCTGCCTTAAAAGAACCATCTAACATCGTTTCAGTCATTGCTCCATTAACACAGGTGTGGGTGTTGATGAGAACAGGGCTGAAGATCAATATGTCATGATTGAGAATGCCACCACTGCACACTTTAAAAGGAGGCTGGTGCTTGGCATCATTGTTTCTCTTCTGTTAACCATGGTTATCTCTAAAGAAACATGGGCAGTCATCATTGCACTGCACAAAAATGGCCTAACAGGGAAGAGTATCGCAGCTAGAAAGATTGCACCTCAGTCAACAATCTATCGCATCATCAAGAACTTCAAGGAGAGAGGTTCCATTGTTGCCAAAAAGGCTCTAGGGCGCCCAAGAATAACTAGCAAGCGCCAGGACCGTCTCTTAAAAGTGTTTCAGCTGCGGGATCGGGCTACCAGCAGTGCAGAGCTTGTTCAGGAACGGCAGCAGGTAGGTGTGAGTGCATCTGCACGCACTGTGAGGCGGAGACTCTGGGAGCAAGGCCTGGTCTCAAGGAGGGCAGCAAAGAAGCCACTTCTCTCCAGAAAAAACATCAGGGACAGACTGATATTCTGCAAAAGGTACAGGGAGTGGACTGCTGAGGACTGAGGTAAAGTCATTATCTCTGATGAATCCCCTTTCCGATTTGGGACATCTAGAAAACAGCTTATTATTCGGAGAAGACAAGGTGAGCGCTACCACCAGTCTTGTCTCATGCCAACTGTAAAGCATCCTGAAACCATTCATGTGTGGGGTTGCTTCTTAGCCAAGGGAATCGGCTCTCTCACAGTCTTGCCTTAAAACACAGCCATGAACAAAGAATGGTACCAGAATGTCCTCCAAGAGCAACTTCTCCCAACCATCCAAGAACAGTTTGGCGATCAACAATGCCTTTTCCATCATGATGGAGCACCTTGCCATAAAGCAAAGTTGATAACTAAATGGCTCGGGGAACAAAACATAGAGATTTTGGGTCCATGAACTGGAAACTCCCCAGATCTTAATCCCATTGAGAACTTGTGGTCAATCATCAAGAGATGGGTGGACAAACAAAAACCAACAAATTCTGACAAAATGCAAGCATTGATTGTGTAAGAATGGACTGCTATCAGTCAGGATTTGGTCCAGAAGTTGATTGAGAGCAGCCAGGGAGAATTGCAGAGGTCCTGAAGAAGAAGGGTCAACACTGCAAATATTGACTTGCTGCATTAACTCATTCTAACTGTAAATATAAGCTTTTGTTACTCATAATATGATTGCAATTATATTTCTGTATGTCATAAAAACATCTGACAAACTCACATAAAAACCAGAGGGCAGCAGATCATGTGAAAATATAATATTTGTGTCATTCTCAAAACTTTTGGCCATGACTATGTATGTATGTGTATGTATATATATATATATATATATATACTCTTATTTAATCTATAGAATTTTAAGTGTTTTGCATTTGATTTAAATATAAATTATTGTATGCATGCATCATTTCATCATCATATTCAAAACTCCAGTGGATTAAAATATCCTGGTTTACATCCATAAACTTAGAACCTGTACACATCTAGCATTGCCTAAAGCTGATAGGTGGATGCCATTATATGCAGCCTAGGAATTGCTCTGGTACATGGTACCTTCAATAATACATGATTGTAGAGTACCAGGACAGGAGAGATGTAAGCTATTGCTGATGATCTGTCAAACCCTGATATATGTCAAGTGAATGCATTTCTTAGCTGAGAGCAGATTTAGCTATGTGAGGGTATGTGCATACTATGGAATCCGCACGGATCACCTGCGGTGGTTTCCACAGCTCGTCCCCGTGCATTTCTGCCCTTGCAATAGAGTCCATTCTATGGTCGGGAGGATTCCGCCGTCCGTCAAAAGAATGAACATCCTTTAGATGTATCTCAGTTCTGATTGCAATAAGAAACAAAACAGGATAAAGACAGAAGAGGAAAAAATTGCAAGGAACTATGTTTGGTATTACATGTAGTTTTACTACCAAAAGCAGCTATTTTTGGTATATCAGTACAATGATGACAAGTAAAGGCTAGGTTGCCTTCTTTTGTCTCAGGGGCATTGGTGGAATCTGTGATGTTGGTTCCTGTCAATATTTCTGAGTAGTTTGTAGGGGGACATTTTATTACCTATAGTAATTATTGATCTGTCAGCGGACATACCGACCAGTAATGATATATGATACTTCAGTGGGATGCTCTACAGAGGTGACTGAGCATGTTATAGAATTATGCCATATAAGAAGTGTACCAACTGTACATCCTGCATGTGCAATGGATCTCTGCAGCTGCTGCAAATCGCAACCCGGTTCACTCATCTCTAATTCCTAGCTATCAAAGGGTTGAAAAGTGAACTATACAGTGACAAGACACGTAAGATTACCATCAGACAAACATTCCTTGCCTCATTTGCCCATACACCTGGCAAGCATGCATGTGATCTTATTGGGGGGGGGGGAGGAGTAAGCCGCTTCCAGACATCCTTGGCGGCGGCTGGACTTTAGAGAGATAAAAAGGTCCGGGTAGGTTGAAAATCAACACACCAGGATACCCCCTCCTCCAACAATGAAGAGTTGGGTCACCCCTTTAAATGGTTGGCCAGTCCCACTGAAACAGACAGGTTTGACCAATATTTATGTAATGTGTATGACCACCAAGTAATTTCCTTTTAGCTGTTTCCAAAAGGCACCAATGACTAATAATTATCATAAAAATGGAACTGACAGTGAGTGTTGTATAAAAAGTTTTATTTTACAGGAACAGAACACATTAGAAAGATCACATTGTTTCTGTAGTGAACACAATACATCTGGAGTCAATCACATTCTAAAAACTCCAAACTGAGTCTTCTGCGTTGGTGCATTCAAAGCTGCACTGAGACTCAGTCCTAGAACAAGTCTGGTGTCAGCAGGATCGATAATCCCATCATCCCACAACCTGTAGACACACAAAATGAAGAGAAAAGATTGATAATCATTATCAAGACTATACCGATGCAACTCTAAATACTCAAACAATTTCATAATAATGCGGCCTCATAGAACCTCATATGTATAGAAAATATACCAATAATGAAATAATAATAAAAAAAGAAGTTTCCATTTATCCTACAATTTTATTTACTGTAGTTAGAACACATAGGCACCTGTACTGTATTTCATTTGTTGGGAGGACTGATTTTTTGTTTTGCAGCATAGCAAAAGAATTCAAAGACTGATAAAATATTAGTTATTTCATGATCATGACTGAATACTGAATACTAAATCTTGTGCCCCGCACTGCATGGACCCAGACACCCTTTGAAATAGAAATGTAAGTGGGCGAAATTGATCAATGAGCCAATGTAAAGAAATGTAGGCAGAGTGATAAATGCTACAGGAGGCCCCTAATGACTCTCATAAATACAGGCCGTTCAATGAACGTCTGCTTCTAATCTGATTTATAATTACAAGACATGCAAACACTGTGCCAACACATTGAGCAAGAGATAGAAAGAAAAGTGCTAAAACAAGCATTCTGTTATCTTCTATCGGTTTTGGTGTGCTACCATAAATAATTCTACCCACCACTCCAAAAAGTAGTCAGAGAGTCAAAATAGTATTCCTTGAAGACACAGCTCTCACTGGAATGGATGTCTTAAGCACAAGTGAAAAAATACTGATTGCTGTACCGACTGCAGTATTATTAAGAAGAATGAAATCTATTAGATCATGAGGAACTTGCATGAGGCAACCTAACATATACATTATACAAGGCAGATTAACTAGTAAATCAATATAAAGTACACTAGATGTATGTAAAGTAATATCTATAATTACAATTCAAAGTAAGTGGGGAACTAAATACTGGTGGTGGTACCTTACCCTTGTAAGTGCACCAAATTGGCCGCCTGCTCACTCCTCTAGCAATACCCCCCCCCCTTCCTTAATGAATATTCGGCCAGACCTCAATAATAATAAAACAAATAATAAAGACAATAGAGTGTTAAGGTAAAGGTAGCGTATTCCTCATTGTAGCTTCCTCCATTAGGATCTATCAGCAGGTTATGATAACCTGCTGATGCATTCCCTTTAATGTGTACCTGTCATTAAAAAATTTTTTGACATGCCACAGAGAGTGTTCAGACTGGAGCCAATCAGAATAAGCATTGGGGAGACAAACATGCTGCCGTGCGCTCGTCTTCCCACTCTCTGCCTATCCGACCTGGATAGCCCCGTAGACCTGCATTGGGAGTCCATCCAGACGTTTATGGTCTGGTCACAGGATAGGCTATAAATGTATCATAACCTGGTGCCTCACTTCTAGTCCCATGTTCAAGTCAATGCCACATATTGAAGGAGACTAAATGTAGAGGTAATGTGCAGTTCTCTTCATTTAAATCTATGACATTGAATCCCTTTAAATCAGGCATGTAATGTTTCTGTGTATATGCTATAAAACTAAAATGGGAAACAAATATACATAAAGTGTCAATCTGATGTTAACCTCTCATCTGATCTTTAGGTTAGGTGTAGAGAGAGGCAACTGTATGCTAGGTGGTACAATTCCCAGGGTTACCATACAACACCAAGTGGGATATACAGTACAGACCAAAAGTTTGGACACACCTTCTCATTCAAAGAGTTTTCTGTATTTTCATGACTATGAAAATTGTAGATTGTAGCAGCATGCTATTCCATCCGGTTTGCATTTAGTTGGACTATCATTTATTTTTCAACAGGACAAGGACCCCAAACACACCTCCAGGCTGTGTAAGGGCTATTTGACCAAGGAGAAGAGTGATGGGGTGCTACACCAGGTGACCTGGCCTCCACAGTCACCAGGCCTGAACCCAATCAAGATGGTTTGGGGTGAGCTGGACCACAGAGTGACGGCAAAAGGGCCAACAAGTGCTAAGCATCTCTGGGAACTCCTTTAAGACTGTTTGAAGACCATTTTAGTTGACAACCTCTTGAAGCTCATCAAGAGAATGCCAAGAGTGCAAAGCAGTAATCAAAGCAAAAGGCAACTACTTTGAAGAACCTAGAATATAAGACATATTTGCAGTTATTTCACACTTTTTTTTGTTAAGTATACTGTATAATTCCACATGTTAATTCATAGTTTTGATGCCTTCAGTGTGAATCTACAATTTTCATAGTCATGAAAATACAGAAAACTTTTGGTCTGTATTGTACATAGGGGTCCTATTCTAATTAACAGGATCAGCGTATAACACTCATTTGTGTCATACATTTGACCTTGGCAACTGTATCACAAAGCATGCAGACATGTATCTTAAGATTGAGCAGTAGGGTAACATAGGACTGACACTTCACATTTAAGATGAAATTTAAATGGGGTAATCCAGATTTATAAAAAGCATGTCTACTTTCTTGCAAAAACAGCACCACCCCTGCCCCCAAGTTGTTTGTGGTATTGCAATTCAGCTCCATTCACTTTAATGGAACTTTGCTGCAAAACCACATCCAAACTGAGGACAGGGAAGGTACTGCGTCTGGAAGGAAATAGCCATGTTTTTCTAAACCTGAACAACCCATTTAAAGATAATTGATTTTATTAGAATGTAAGCATTACTCTTTGAAATTTAGTGACAGTGGCATACATTTTTCCAGAGAACAAAAAAAAACAAAAATGGGCTGATGCTTAGTATTGCTGGGACTGTAAATTTGTGTTAGTGTACTAAGCAATATCAGTGTCTACACATCATCTCACCTTGCACTGGAGTAGTATGGGTTCCCTTCCTCCTCAAATCGCTTGATTATTGGAGCATTAAGGGCAGCTTCTTCCTCTGCTGAAAACTGGCATCATAACAGAAAGTAATGAATCAAAGTGATGCATTTTATATCACAAACATAATTTTGATGTCATACAGAACATGGCCCCCGGGCAAACAATTACAAGTAGACTATTCACCATTAGCTATAATCTCACATAATGACTTTAATGTTCAGTCTAATATCATATTACTGTCACAGGCTGACAAAGCAACAACCGAGTTTAGATACTGATAGATAAAAGTCTAATTATAATGTTCTTTATATTTATACCAGAACTTCCATGCTTCCATTATGCTGTTCTTCAAAGGCGTAACACTGCTTCCACACTAACACATCCGTATTACAGTAGAAGGGGTATTTTAAATAGTTTTTTATTACTGTAATGTGCTCAGACTGGGGGGGAAACGTATACTTAAAAAGCTCACTCGTCGGCAAATCTCTGAATCCTAGAACACTCAGGCCCCATATACACAAGAAAAATCCTAAGCCTAGAAGCTACCTGCAAACGGAATAACTAAAAATCAGTGACAAAATGAAGGCTGCAGAATCAACATTCTTAACTTAAAATAACCACTAACATTTTTTTCCATTTCAGGGTGTCCTTAACCAAACCTGTTGACCTGGTGACCTGTTCAACCAAATCTCTCATTTCATTCATAAGACAACAATATGAGCTAATGAATATTAGTTTTTAATGGCTTAGACAAACTTAGGCCACAACATTACAGTAAATTTTCAACATAGATCCCTAATGGTCCGTTTACACGAAGCGATAATTTGCCCAATTGATTGTTTAACGATTTTGAAGCAACAATTTGGTTTTTATAACGATCAGCGTTTAGAAGAATAAATCGTTAGAAAAACCGTTAGAAAGATTGTTATTGCAATTGTTTTTAAGATCACTTAAGCCCATCTCACACATAGGGTGAATCTTTTAAAGACTGTTTACACCAGGGCTTCTCAATTCCAGTCCTCAGACCTCACCAACAGGTCATGTTTTGAGGATTTCCCATACAAAGAACACCTGTGCTAACACCTGATGCACTGAGTATAATTATATCACCTGTGAAATACTAAGGAAATCCTCAAAACATGACCTGTTGGTGAGGCCTGAGGGCTGGTATTGAAAAGCACTGGTTTACACGAAGCGATCTGTGAATTTTTAGCGAATGACCAACGACGATTTGAGAACATGTTGAAAGACCAAGATGAATGATTTCTCGCTTGATCGTTCGCTGTGTTTACACGAGTTTATTATCACTCAAATGTGATCGTTATTGTGAAAATTCGAACGATTATTGTTCCGTGTAAACGCACCATAAGTAGTAACCATGAGTACTGTAATTGCACCTATGTCCATTGCAAACAGGTGTATAAAGCCAGTCTTGTTAGACACACATTAGTATTTGCAAGGGTTGTGCTAAAGTTACCATCGCCACTAGTCGCTTTGTGCAATTTCTGAGCTTCTGGAGCTGTTGCACTCATATGTGAAGTGATATACAAATGAGTAATAATGCCCTCCTCTGCTGCATTACTGATGCCCTCCTCTGCTGCATTACTGATGCCCTCCTCTGCTGCATTACTCACTACAGATTTCCAAACTTACAATACATTTTCATTACAGATCCCTAAAAATACCTCATTCTAGTTTCAAGCATCTTCTTCCATTACTACACGCTAATGACTCACACTACCGGTACAAGAGAGCCCACTTCAAGAGAACGGACACATATGTCTAGTGCAATAATACAATGTACTACAGAGAACTTATTTCTATTGTCTGCACATGGCCTATACTCCGGAACCTTTTTTTACCCCAATTAGTAGTGCATGATACGTAGGGATACTTGTCATGAATGAACCGATATGACCAGCAAAATAATGATGGAGATTCAAGTGTGTGCAGAATTTTCCATTGAGAATAAGCGGCCCTAAGTCTGTTGTTTAAGTCTTCCAAGACCCCATTGGCTTAGCAGTAGGCTGTATCCATGTTTTCTAGGTATCCATGGGGGAATCAAATGCTGAGCGTCAAGGTTCAGAGAACGTTGCAGAACCTGAACAGTTTGACAGGTCCACTGAACACTAGCAGTGATCTACTGCCATTTTATATACTTACTATTATATGGCATTCATAAGGAGACTCATGGAACAGAGTCCATATTTGTAAGCCAAGTACCATTACATCACGGTATCCTAAGGTTATCATCCGTACCATTTTTGCCTGCTGGATGGACAGTGTAATAATTTCCATCTCTATATATCTGTAAATAAGCTAATAGACTGTATGTAAACGGTCATTATTACTGTGACAGAAGCTGTATAATAATCATCAGTAATGGGATATTTTTTGCCTATTTCCCTTCCCCTCCATAAGGTCACATGACCCAACTAAAGAGAGTTCCTTTACCGTTCCAGGGGAGTTCCTTTACCGTTCCAGCAGGCCTTTGCCCCAGTACACAAAGCAAGATCCTTGAAGATATGGTGGCACGGAAAAGCATGAGTGACCTCAACCATATCAAATTAACTGGAACGCTGACTGTAAGCCAGAGATACATCCCACATCAGTGTCAGACCTCACAAATTCTCATTTGGCTGAATGGGAAAAAAAACTCCCACATGCACGTTAAAATCTTTTGGAAAGCCATCTCAGAGGAGCGAAGGTCATTACAGCCACAACTCCATATTAATGAACATGGTTTTGGAATGAGATGTTCAACAAGCTCATATAGGTGTGATGGTCAGGAGTCCACATACTTTGGCCATATAGTATAGAATCCACATAGGTTTCTCAAATCTGCCACTTATGTGATATGGATGACAACCCTACAGAAGTGTTAGCTCATTTTCTGCAACTGGGCACAGACAGAAGCGCTCTTATTATGTAGAATACTATTGTTAGTGGACTCACATCAGTTTTAAGTAACACAAGAAAATCAGCTATTGTACAAAAGAAAACATTGAGCTTCTTACCGATTTTCCCTCCCTTTCTTTCTGATCTTTAGCAATAGTTGCTAATACAGTAGCAGCTTGTTCCCCACCCATCACTGATATACGAGCATTAGGCCACATATAAAGGAACCTGGGACTGAAAGAAGAAGACACAACATTGTTTTAGCTTCCTAAAGTGTAATGGTAAAGGTGGCAGTGAGTTGGTCAGGCTGCCTCTTCTAGCCAATCAAAATGTATAGTTGGAAACACTAACCTGTAAGCTCTACCACACATCCCATAATTCCCGGCACCATAGGAGCCTCCAATAATTACAGTAATTTTGGGAACACTGGCACAGGCCACAGCAGTTACCATTTTAGCGCCATCCTTGGCTATACCTCCTGCTTCATACTCTCGACCAACCATGAAACCTGAAACAACAAGTATAGCAATAGAAGAAAAATATTGGTTTTGTGCAGGAACGGACCTAATTAGCAGTTACTGTTAGTCTACAGAAGGGGTCTGTGGTGAGAAAACCCCTTTAAGGCTATGTTCCCACACAGTGTTTTGCAACCAAAACCAGGAGTGAATTGAAAACACAGAAAGCCTATGTTCACACACTGTTGAAATTGAGTGAATGGCCGCCATTTAATGGCAAACTGCAGTTATTTTAAAACAACGGACGTTGTTTTGAAATAACATCTATTATTTGCCAATAAATGGCGTCCATTCACTCAATTTCAACAGTGTGTGAACTTAGGCTTTCTGTGTTTTCAATCCACTCCTGGTTTTGGTTGCAAAATGGTGACCAAAAATAGTGTGTGAACATAGCCTAAGAAGAAATGAAGAAAATTGTAATCAGTGTGGAAAACTGAGTGCAATATTAAAAGTGTATTTTCATATGCCTGTGTGCATGAAGCTTCAGGTTCACTATCCTCTTATTACACCAGATAGGGTCTCAGCTGTACTGACAATCCCATCAATGAGAAGTTTCATTTCAATAGACTTGAAGACACTGGTCTATTACGTCAGAAATTCCTCAGTATATTGTTTTAATTAGCCCAAAATATAGTCGGGAGGGACAGCTGTCATCTACAAAGGGTTTTATTCATCAACCACAAGATGATGCAAGCCAGTGCATCTACCAGAAAAAAGTAATATGCTGTAAGGTTACTGACGACAAGACCAATGTAAATGAATAGATTGCTAAAGTATATGTCAGCACTATATAAACCAGTGAGCTACAGCTGTGTTTTTAGGCCACGCTCCAGCAGAACCATACCACAATGCCTTTTTTAATGGGACCGAGACCCAGTGTTATTCAAACTTTCAACATGTCTGAATGACATGTCAAAAGTTATTATAGATAACAGTGATGCTTAAAGGGAACCTGTTACCCCCCTGTGCCGGGGTGACAGGCTCCCGACCCCCCGCTACAGCCCCCTATACTCACTTGATCCCGCCGGGTCCCGCTTCTGGATCCGGTCGGGTCACAGAGATATCAGCCGCTGCAGTCCGGCGCGCGCGCTGAGAGATGAGTCCAACGCTCATAGAGAGTGACGGATTTAACAGAATGCGTCATTTTCTATGAGCGTTGGACTCACCTCTCAGCGCGCGCGCGCCGGGCTGCAGCGGCTGATATCTCTGTGACCTGACCGGATCCAGAAGCGGGACCCGGCGGGATCAGGTGAGTATAGGGGGCTGTAGCGGGGGGTCGGGAGCCTGTCATCCCCGGCACGGGGGGTGACAGGTTCCCTTTAAAATTAGATATGAATTAAAATGAGAGAGTAATGCTGTGTTACGATGTGCTGGAGTCTGAACCCGAACCATCCGCAATGATCACCGCTGTCTGCCCGCTCCGTGCAGCGGGCGGATCCAGCGGGAGGAACGCCTGGAAAACTGGGATACAGCCATAGCCATATGCTGTATCCCAGTTTTCCAGGCGGTCCTCCCGCTGTATCCGCCCGCTGCACGGAGCTGGCAGACAGCGGTAATCCGATGCCAAGCGTTCGGGTTCAGCCGAACCTGAACCTCGGCGGGTTCGGACCATCCCTAGTTTGGAGCATGTTACCATGCAGACCTTTAAGTTTACAGGTGGTGTAATTACTTTTGCCGTTTTAAGACATATCTTGCATCTTATATCGTATTTTATGCCATGAAGAGGCCATAGTACAGTGTGGGACTGCCCCGGTATGAGGCCACCGTAACGTGGTGGGGTAGTTTACACATTTTCAAATGGTAACGAAGAGCCTCATTATTTTTGTGGAAGTTTTTTTTGGCAGTTGGGGGGGGCTGATTTTCATGTCTGTAGTGGGTCTGTATCTTGCCATTGCGGTGAGTTGTTGCATTTTTCTGTGTTTTTGTGTGTTTGCAACTTCAGCCATAGCAACGTGCTCCTGCCTAGTGTGAATGGTGTTCTAGGAGAGCTGACCAAATTTGCCTTTTTGTTCTTAAGTTTACAGAGCAGCTGTAGACAAGGTGGCCCACATTTACTATGCTTGCTATGCTAGATTTTGGCACCGCATGTGTCAAAGTAGTGTCGCATTAAATAAGCAACACATTTATTATGTTTGCGGACTTGTGAATGCCCCTTAAGATACATTTTGGGGCATAGCTGACAAATTTAATAAGGAACATGCGTCCGAACAGTAAATCCATGCACAAACGTAGTTGTCCCGCAAAGCAAAGTTAGTAAAAGTTTTTTTTTAACCCCGCCCTCCCCAATATATCTATTAATTTCCTGGTTTCCTCTCTGAACTGTGATCCTGCGGTTTCTATGCAACCTTTCACATACTTTGCCACAACCCCCCCTAGCATCCTGATTCCACAATATTAATAGGACCACATTGCATGGAATAAAAAGTAATCAAAAGATCATAGCACAAAAAATTAGCCTTCGATCATCGCTATAGATGGAAACAAAAATTATGGGGGTCAGAATGGAGTAAGTTTAAGACATGTACTGATGTAAAATCCTTTTACTAACTGAAATGGGGTAGGCCCACCGATAGCACCCAATAAACAGACATATACAGGGATTGGTGAAGTCAGGAGTGGTGTCATTAGATCTTGTTATAGTCGGCTCAGTGAGAATGCCTATTGGTCTGGTGTGGTAAATCTTAGGAGGTCTCAACAGGCAAGAGACTTTGGAGAAACTTTAGGTTTGGAAGTCAGGTATTGAGCCTGAATAGAGACTGGTACAGATGTGGCTAATAAGCTCTGCAGAATGTGTGAACACTATATAAATAAACTATTACTTGTGATAACATAGAGAATATTGAATTACTAATTAAGCTTTAGATAACCAAGAAATTGCAAGTGAATACAATATACTCACCTGTAATGTTCTGCAAGAAAAGGAGGGGAATGTTTCTTTGACAGCACAGCTGAATAAAGTGTGTTCCCTGTAAAATGAGATGAGATATTATTACAATCTATCACATTATACGGCATCATACAGTTTCAGGTAACAGCCTGTATAATAGCTGAGGTTATTACAAGCATGTATCTCACTAGTGACAGAAATGAGTTATAAAGGTAACATACAAAGCCCATAGCACAGCGCTTAACAGTAAAGTATCTATTCTCACAATCCATATTAGCTAGTACCTTACTATCCCAGCTGTGAGTTGGTGTACATATCAGCTATAACTCACCTATATGTCATGCTGTGGGAGATCACATCTCTCCCATTAAACATGAGAAAATATTGTGAGCATCGCAAAAATGAAGTGCCAAATGCAAATGCTGGACATAAGCATCCTACTGTATGCCTTGCCTGTAACTGGGATGTAAAATTCTGGGAGTTTTACACAATGGGTTAAACTAAGCTGCTCCTTCCAGTTCTAACAAACTTAATGAGAACATGCATCACTTATAAAACAGGTGCACTGCGCTTTGATAGATCTGACAGATGAAGTCGCTACTGGCAAATGAAATTTGCAGTAAAAGGGCAGGTACACAGAGGATATAAAAGTTTCAGTGGGTGTACGACACAGCTGTTCGGCGAACAAAGCAGCACAATAAGTGGGGTGACATTGTTCTCCAGTCAATAGCACATACTATTTGTCATTTAAGGGCTGGTCTTTGTACATTGTCTGCTGCGCTGTCCAGTACCCTTGAGACTTATGCCATGGCAACTGGTACGGAAAACTCTTTTTAGACACAGAACTAAAGATTGCTATTTTAAAGAGAAATGCCCAGAAGTAAGGGGTTTGGGCTGAAAAAATGCAGTTTTATATTGTATGAATTATATGTTTTGTAAAGAGAAATTACTTTTAAAGATACATTGAGACATCTCAGTGATCTAATGCCTATATGGAACCAATCAGCAGATTAGGGCATTCTAACCTACTGACAGAAACTAAAAGGGGACATGATACCTGTAATACCGCACTCAGGTGTGTCCTTTTTATGAAATAACTGTTTTTTTTAAATATACTAATTAGGCTGTTTGGTGCGCACATTGCGCTACCTTGGTGCACGAATTCAGCCACCCACCCACCCCCTTGCACACTAAGGGTGGTATTACACGGGCCGAGCAGGGCCCGATAATACCTGTAAACGAGCAGCGATCTGCTAGATCGTTGCTCGTTTACTGGGTCTATTACACGGCCCGATAATCGTTTGACAAGAGCTGCAAGGACATCGTTACCGATGTCCTTGCAGCCCTTGCTAAACTGGCATACATTACCCATCCACATTCCAGGGCTGCTCCTGCCGGCCGCTTCTCCTGCCGTCCGCTTCTCCCGGGGTCCCGTGCGCGCTCTAGCTTCACAGCGGCCTGTCAGCTGGTAGGCCGCTCAGCCAATCACAGGCCGGGACCGTCGCGGCCTGCGATTGGCTGAGCAGCCTATCAGCTGACAGGCCTCTGTTAAGCTAGAGCGCGCGCGGGACCTTGGGAGAAGCGGACGGCAGGAGCAGCCCTGGAATGTGGATGGGTAATGTATATCGTTAGTCGCCGGCCACGCACCGCTATTACACACAGCGGTGCGCGGTCGGCGCCCGACGAAAATAGGGTCTAACCTATATCAAAGATCAGCCGATGATCGTTGTCATCGGCTGATCGTTGCATTTATTACACGGAGCGATAATTGGCCGAATCGGGCCAATTCGGCCGCTTATCGTTCCGTTTAATAGTACCCTAAGGAAATCATGTAGATAACCTGCCGCTGATTAAGTCTTTCACACCCCCACTTGACTCTCCGCCAGTCCCATAGGTTCCATTTTATGTTCAGGCAGATTCCATTGTCCGCCCAAAGAAGTCACATGTCAATTCTTTAGGCGGACAGCTGAATCCGCCCGAGCATAGAATAGAGTCTATGGGACGGGAGGAGAGTCAAGCAGGAGCGAGCACGAAATCCGCATGATTTCCATAGTGTGCTAGGGCCCTAACAAAGCCCCATAATGAATAAAATGGTGCTTGGTTCTAGTTTACTAGGAACAGGACTATTTATATGAGTTGTGCAAGCCCATTAATAGGTGTGATTCTACTTTCTTCTTTCTTAAACTTGATTCAGTTCTCTTAGTAAATGTGAGCCTATGTGTCTGCAAACCACTTTCCGATTGTAGCTGACTGCTTCGGGTTCTACCAGCATTGCAGCCTTTGAACAGCTTATTTTTCTAAGCAGCTGTAGTAGGTCAGTATTGTACATTCTGTGCAGTACCTTTTTTGCAGATTCTGAGAAAAGAACGCCATTATTTCCAATAATACCGACTGGATAACCAAATATTCTTGCAAATCCTTTGTAATAAAGAGAATGCATTTAATAAATGTAGTTTAAACAAGAATATCACACAAAGCATATGCACAGTATGAAAATGTATTGCCCTCTACAATTATATCCCTGAGTCATATCCCTATATTAAGTTTGATGATAAGACTTATTTGATGCAATGGTATTATGTTACCAGGACAAGTGAAGTAAACTTTTGACAAGTAACAGACTTCAATAGGTTCAATCTTTCGGTGGTCTGGGTGTTCGGTTCCCCACTGATCACTAGTACACACTAGTAAGAGTGCTTGGCTTGGCACACTCGCTGCAAGAGACAGGCTCTATAGACTTAATGAAGAATCAGTCTCTGATGCTCTAAATATTTAGGTCTATCTATCATTAAAAAGTTCTCATACTAAAAGAGAAGATGTTCATGCAGCTCTAGTCTTCCCATCAAAATGAATGCAGTGGTGGGCACTGTTTTTATAAGGAGACCAACAACATCCATGTGAACAGAGCCTTCGTTAAAGCAGTACTCCACCTGAGATCCCTTCTTCTGCAATGCCCAGGAAGGCAGTGGGTGAAAACAATTACATTCACCTTACTCCCCCAAGCTCCAGCACTGCTGCCCCCACTTTGTGCCACTCCAGTCCCCCAGTGTCTGGTTACTTCCTAGTTTGAGACGGGACTTGGCAGGCCCACTCAGCCATTGGCTCTGCCAAGTCCTATCTCAGACCAGGAAGCGCCGGACACCAGGAAACTGGAGCAGCGGAATGTGGGTGGCAGCGCTGGATTAAGGGGAATTATGTGGATGTAATTGTTTTCACCAACCCCCTCTCTGGGCATTTCAGAAAAGGGGGTCCTGGTCGGCATACCCCTTTAATATTTTAGATGTTAGGCAGATTTTCCCCCACATACAGGGAATAGTTTATACAACTAATCTACAGTAAATTAGGCTTGTCAGTCGCCTCTAGTGTCTTCCATACCTGTAACTAATGTGTCCCCATAAAGTGCTTTAAACTCATCAAATTTGCTTCCATCCACAACCCGAGCAATAACCTATAAATCAGAGGAAAAGTGGAGTAAAACATCACATATAATTTTTTTTACACTACCGTTCAAAAGTTTGGGGTCACATTGAAATGTCCTTATTTCTGAAGGAAAAGCACTGTACTTTTCAATGAAGATAACTTTAAACTAGTCCTAACTTTAAACAAATACACTCTATACATTGCTAATGTGGTAAATGACTATTCTAGCTGCAAATGTCTGGTTTTTGGTGCAATCTCTACATAGGTGTATAGAGGCCCATTTCCAGCAACTATCACTCCAGTGTTCTAATGGTACAATTTGTTTGCTCATTGTCTCAGAAGGCTAATTGAAGATTAGAAAATCCTTGTGCAATCATGTTCACACATCTGAAAACAGTCTAGCTCGTTACAGAAGCTACAAAACTGACCTTCCTTTGAGCAGATTGTGTTTCTGGAGCATCACATTTGTGGGGTCAATTAAACGCTCAAAATGGCCAGAAAAAGAGAACTTTCATCTGAAACTCGACAGTCTATTCTTGTTCTTAGAAATGAAGGCTATTCCAATGCAAGAAATTACTAAGAAATTGAAGATTTCCTACAACGCCGTGTACTACTCCCTTCAGAGGACAGCACAAACAGGCTCTAACCAGAGTAGAAAAAGAAGTGGGAGGCCCGTTGCACAACTAAGCAAGAAGATAGGCACACTAGAGTCTCGAGTTTGAGAAACAGACGCCTCACAGGTCCCCAACTGGCATCTTCATTAAATATTACCCGCAAAACACCAGTGTCAACATCTACAGTGAAGAGGCGGCTGCGGGATTTTGGGCTTCAGGGCAGAGTGGCAAAGAAAAAGCCATATCTGAGACTGGCCAATAAAAGAAAAAGATTAAGATGGGCAAAAGAACACAGACATTGGACAGAGGAATACTGAATCCAAGGATGAATCCAAGTTTGAGGTGTTTGGATCACAAAGAAGAAAGTTTGTGAGACGCAGAACAAATGAAAAGATGCTGGAAGAATGCCTGACGCCATCTGTTAAGCATGGTGGAGGTAATGTGATGATCTGGGGTTGCTTTGGTGCTGGTAAGGTAGGAGATTTGTACAGGGTAAAAGGGATTCTGAATAAGGAAGGCTATCACTCAATTTTGCAACGCCATGCCATACCCAGTGGACAGCGCTTGATTGGAGCCAATTTCATCCTACAACAGGACAATGACCCTAAACACACCTCCAAATTGTGCAAGAACTATTTACAGCAGAAGCAGGCAGCTGGTATTCTATCGGTAATGGAGTGGCCAGCGCAGTCACCAGATCTGAACCCCATTGAGCTGTTGTGGGAGCAGCTTGACTGTATGGTACGCCAGAAGTGCCCATCCAACCAATCCAACTTGTGGGAGCTGCTTTTAGAAGTGTGGGGTGCAATTTCTCCAGCTTACCTCAACAGATTAATAGCTAGAATGCCAAAGGTGTGAAATGCTGTAATTGCTGCAAAAGGTGGATTCTTTGACGAAAGCAAAGTTTGATGTAAAAACAATGTTATTTCTAATACAAATCATTATTTCTAACCTTGTCAATGTCTTGACTCTATTGTGATTTTTCATGGAAAACACAAAATTGTTTGGGTGACCCCAAACTTTTGAACGGTAGTGTATACACCAACAGCTGAAGGCAACTTTTATTCTAAATTTTTTACTTTATTAATATTTCTTTATTAAAAACTCTTTGGAGAAACCTATAGTACTAGAGATAAGCGAATTAACACATAGGCAGCCCTTGATTCCAGAGCAGATGTATCCAGGCAGCCCTGGAATCAAATGGCGATAGTCTAGGTTCTTACGAAACCAAAACTTATCGTAAGTTCATTCATCTCTAGTTGCAACACCAGTTTCACTTGTCTCTTGGTGTCAATGTCATATCCCCACAGACAAAATGCATACAAGATTCATGAATACCTTAAACAAAGTCCAAAAGAGACGATTATCAAAATGTGAGAAATAAAAGCAGTTTCTTGTTTCCCCGCTGAGGTACTGAGCTAGAGGTATTGTTCAGGATGAGTACACAATTAGCCTAACAGGTGTGTTTTTATAGTTGTGTTACAGTTGCAAGTCGTGTGTCAGGTGTCAGTTCAGGTCATCAGACCCTTGGCAGTAATATAGACGTAAAAATATATCTGAATGAGGCTAGTCTGAACCCAGCCTAAGTCATGATTTCATTCAATTCAACATGATTTTCACTAAAGCTCAAATCTATCCAATTATTTGGCAGGGATATCTATTTTTCGACTGGGCAGAAATAAATTAACCAGATTGTAAAAGGAACTTGTAGTTCAAAGCCACTGTACATTCTAGACCCCCCTTTCATTACTGACTTCTGCTTTGAGACAACCCCCCCCCCCTTTCTACAAGAGTGTAATTAATAATATCAGAAATTAAGACAACACAGTAAGGAACAGCTTCCCTGCAGGGTATGTCTACTCGGACAGCAATACTAATAGGGAGCTGTGAAGAAAACATACTGATGCTTTGAAAGCCCGGCAATAGCTGTTCTCCATGTTATTGAGGCAGCCGAGACAGATGAAATTACACATTTCTGTCTGCACATGAAGCTTCAGATTTCCAAATGTCAAGTTTTTTTTTTTTGTTTCTACCTTAATTTCAATCATTTTTATATTAGCCTTGCCCCATTGGGATTGTAATTGAAAAAACAGCAGGATATTTTCACACCTAGTTAGGAGCTCTGAAGTACTCTGGACAATGTAAGGCATACAGATTCAGTCACATAACATTGCAGGTTTATAAAGCAAGGAAGAAACACCAAGGGCTGGGCAGTGCTCCAAACAGCTTTACCAGACAGAATACTACATTAAAACTGCATGGGAATGAAGGTAAGAGACACACCTTCCACCTCAGCGCCCCGTACACAATAGGGAGCCACCAGCAGGTTAGAATCATCTAACCTGCTGATAGTTTCCCTTTAAGGACAGGTTCACACTACGTGCAACACCGGCTGTTCTGTGGCCTGGCAGTGTCACAGAACGGCCGGTGTAAGTAAAGTTTATACCTCAATACTGGCTGGATGAACTTCATTAGTGCTAAATTGAGATGCGAGCGCATCCCAATTCACCATTGTCGCACTCTCCATTATGTGAACTGTTAGTGTTGTGCGGCGGCTATTCATTGAATAGTGGCCGCACAAAACTGACATGTTAGTTTTTCATGTGGCCGCTAGGGATCCCGGCCGAAGTGTATACACTCTGACCAGGATTCCCTCTGACTGCAGTATAACATAACTTTTCTATTAATATTAATAGAAAAGTTAAATTGTGTGAACGTAGCCTAAAGCAGTATTTCCATTTAAAACATTTATGGCATATATGTTAGGATAAAATAGTTTAGGTTCACAGCAATACCCCTTTAAGTTTTATTACCTCTCGGACATCAAAATTTTTCTTTAAATTGTCACCAACAATCCCATACAGTTCATCTGCTGGAAACAGTGGATCTTCTGGCTTTTCAACAGTCACCTAGATCAGGTAAATTAAAACATGGCAATAAAAAAAAAATGCTGAAAGTCATAGCACTGTAGCCTTGCAGCGCTGGGGTCCTGAGTTCAAATTCCACCAAGGGCAACATGCAAGAGGTTTGTACGTTCTCTGTGTTTGCCTGGGTTTCCTCCCACACCCAAAACATACAGATAGGTGAATTTAGATTGTGAGCCCTAATGGGGCTATGGGACTATGTTAAGTGCTGCTGAACCAGTTTGCGCTATACAAATAATTAATATTAATAATTATTCACAAAAAGAATTGTTGCAGATTTCCACACTGAAAATACAGAGAGAGAAGGTAGTAGTTTTCAAAAATCTTATCAACATGTGGGCCTCAATCCCTGCTCTATGTGAGCAAAACAGTCTCATAAACTTACATTATGCGGCCATCTCAGTCATGTAACAGAGCCAATAGAGAACTCACTAAGTGCAGTCTTCTCTCGGTCACCCAGCTTTTCCAGCATCTTGTAATCAGCATCATGGAGATCACCTAGCTTTCCAGCATCTTGTAGTCAGCATGATGGAGATCACCCAGCTTTCCCAGAATCTTGTAGTCAGTGTGATGGAGGTCACCCAGCTTTCCCAGCATCTTGTAGTCAATATGATAGAGGTCACTTAGCTTTCCCAGCATCTTATACTCCGTATGATGTGGTCACTAAGCTTTTACCAGCGTATTGTAATCAGTGTAATGGAGGTCACCCAGCTTTCTAGCATCTTATACTCAGTATAATGGAGATCACCCAACTCTCACAGTATCTTGTAGTCAGTATGATATAGGTGACCCAGTCCTCCCAGCATCTTGTACTCAATATTATGGAGGTCACCCAGCTTATAAATGGTCCTAACTGTAAGGTACATTCAATGAGTGCAATATAGGGAATATTCCGAAAAAAATCAACACAGATGACAAGCCACAAACCAGCAAAACACACCCACAATAGACCACACCCCACATACTATGCCCACTCATCCAAGTGCCCTTGGAAAAAAAAACTTTTTGCCAACTATGTACAATTTAATACATGAAGAGAAGATGATATGAAACTTACATCTAGATTCTTTTTATAGTTTAGGCTTCTCACTGCTTTCCGAGCCAAGTGAAGGGCATGGCTGTCATCTACTGCATAGTGGTCAGTAACGCCAGACTTTCTAATTTAAAGTAAGAATATTTATGATAATGATGATGATGATAATAATAATAATATGTGTGTTTATACTTCTAAAACTGCCTATTTTATTCTGTGTGCCCACTGCTTCCTTATAAATGTTTATCTGGCACTCTGCAGTCATTAGCACTAAAGTAATGTCACTGCAATGCGCCGCCTCAATATTCATGAGGAGGTGGTAGACAAGCGGGGCGGATCAGTGCACTGTAGTACCCCTGTCAGTTACATCTTTGCTTGAACTAATAAAGTAAATTGATATTTATTAAGTCTTTTAATAGCCAAACATACAAGGCATGGACAGGCCAGGTGTCTCTGTGAGTAGGTTACCACTCTGGTAGGACCTAGCTGGCAACCATTTTTATGATATCCATATCCTGTCACTCTCCCTCCCCCACAAACAGTAATACGTAAATAATTTTCAGCTTTCTACTCACTTGCAGTCCCCTGCTATAAGCTTGCAAACTTGGGAGTCTAAGTAGTCCTCTCTATTATATCACTGAGATTAGTAGTCCTCTTTATGTGATAGCACGCTCAGTTTGCAGGCTTACACTGAGGGCATGCTACAGAATAAAAAGATAAAAATTACAGACTCTGACCTGATGTCTTTTAAACTATTTACTGATAATTGAAGGTTATTTGGGATTTTTTGAGGGACAGAGTCCATTTAGGAACTAGAAATGAATATTAAAAGACATGCACAGGAAAACAGCAAGGAACAAACTCCTACACCATTCACTTATAAGATTACCGTAATAAACATTTTTATTTTGTGTTTAAGCTATTATATGCCTAATTCTTATCCATGGTTATAATATTTTATGATAAAAATTGTATAGACTGTGTGTCTGGGGCTGATTTACAGGCTACTTGCCCCAGATAAGGCAAATAAGTAACATTGAATATCTTTTTAAAGGGAAACTAACAGCTGGTTGGAAGACTCTAACCTCTAAGCTGTTATGTCCCCACAGAGTCGGGGATGCTAAGAATGTACTGTAGGTCGGTTTCTTACCTTCATCTTTAGCCTTAGCAAAGCTTTCATAAAATCTTCATTTTTACAAATATGTAAATTAGGTGGTTTGATGGAATGGGGGCGGTACTATAGCCTTCAGTGTACCGATTCACATACACCCCACCCCCCAAAACAGCTGCAACTTTATGAATATTTAACTGGCACTCTGCAATGATCAGCATCGGAGTGACGTCACTGTAGCGCGCCACCTCTATATGCATGGGGAAGCAGCAGGCAGACAGAACAGTGCACTGAGAGCGGTAGTCCCACCCCCAGTGCACCAAACCACCTCATTTACATATTAATTAAACTGAAAATGTCATACAGGTAAGAAAATTACCTTCATTCTCAGTTTCCCTGGGAACAAAAAAGCAAGTTAGAGTCTTCTAACCTGCTGTTAATTCCCCTTTGAAATGGCATCTGTCAAGAAATGGAATATATTAGACAGAAAGTTTTTGATGTTGATGTGTTGGAAGAAGGAAACATGTACCAATATAAAGACCAGAATGAAACTGATGGTGCCAAACAACTGGGTCAGATCATCAAAACAGACGATCTTGTAGGTAATTTCTGGTTTGTTGTGGTTACTGTCCAAAAGTGGTCCAGGGAGGGACAAATGTGAACTTTAATGGGGTTATGGATGCCCAGGGTTCATTGATGTGTGTGGAGCAACAGCTAGTTCATCTTGTCTGATCCCACAGAAGGGCTACTGAAGATAGCTAAAAAAAAGTTCATGCTTGCTGTAATAGAAATTGTCAGAACACACAGTGCAAAGTAGCTGGCTGTGTATGGGGCTGCATGGCCACAGACTTCTCAATATGACCCATGTCTACTGTCAAAAGTGCCTACAATGGAATGATGAACAAAAGCACTGGATTATGGAGCACTATACAGTGTAGTCCGATTAATGCCTGTAACTTTCATGGGGAAGACGACAGAAGGCAATGTGATGCTCTGGGCAGTGTTCTGCCTCTCACCACCATGTACATGTACCTCATACCGAAACAAACTGTACAGACTAAATACAATCCCCTTTATGGTAGTGCTATTCCCCACTTACTGCCAATGACCATTGCCCCTGTACAAATCTCCAATGTCTCCAGTTCTCTATCTGAGCATCCCTGGGATGTGTAGAAAAAACACAAATCCATTCCCTGGTTGCCACACCTCCCAACCTACAGGAGAAGTCCCAAGGCAGGAGGGTGCGAGAACAAAACTAAGTAAACTTACCTATCCTTGTGCCCAATAGTGCCGCTCCAAGGTCCAGCTGACAGCTGCCAGTGTTCTGCAGCTCTTCCAGCTGCAAAATCATGTACCCCACTGAGTGATTGATGCGGGGGACCCCTGCCTGGCTGAGCAGGCAATCACTGTGACGGTTTGCCTGCTGATGGGCTGTGACGTTGTAGCTGGAAGAGCAGGGTATGTGACATACACAGTTTCCAGTAAAAAAAAAAGACATCTGGCGGCCACCAGCGAGACCTGGGAGTGGCGCTACGGAGGTGGCTGAGTATATTTTCCAGACACTCCCCTGCCTGCCTCCATTTTTTTTGCATTTGGTGGGGCTTCTCCTTTAGAGGATCTCCTACTAACATCTTGGTGTAAGGGTTCTTTTACACACACATATATTTAACAGATTATTGAAGCCAAAGCCAGGAATGGATTTTAAAAAGAGGAAAAATCTCAGTTTTTCCTTTATGACCTGTTCTCTGTTAACAGTCTGTTCCTGGCTTTGCTTTAAAAAAAACTGTCAGATAATCTGTGTGTGTAAAAAGGACCATAAGATCCCATAGGACACCTTCAGGAATCTTATTGAGTCTGTGTCTTGATACATCAGAAGTGTTTTGTTAGCATGGGGGGAGCTTACACAATATTAGGCATGATATGGGAGATAGACAGACATTTACTGATGACTGGTGGCCACACTGTGAAGAAGAGATTTTGTGATCTGGAACAATATCTGAAAGGTTCTGGCTATAGAAGAGATCACTATTAATAATGTATAACATGTCCTGCACATTCCTTCATGCAACTGGACAACACAACAGATTGCTCAGGGCAAATTTGTAATTGAATTTACTGGTGACGACAGTAGAGTTACGAATTCAAGTGTAGAAAAACAGCAAGACAATTGCCGAGCATAAAAAGAATGTGGCTATATAAAAGAATTACTACCTAATATTATATTATGGCACCTAATGTTCTCAAACTAGGTATTGAGAACAGACTTCATAAAACAAGTCACTGCTAGGAACGGGTCAGAGTAGAACAGCTATACGCACAGATACATTTATAACTGAGGAAAGAGGTCTGTTCTGCCTTGGTCAGATGATTTTGGCTCCAACAACTGTATTATCACCGTTTCCATGAATTAAATATCTAATGCAAATTTCTATCAGTTACAACATGTCCCCAAATGCAACAATGTGGATTGCTTGAGATTGACAAATGTGTTGTATAGTGTTTTACGATGAATGTTCAGGGGACCTCTTATAAATGTGCCACCATTTTATGCTGGAAATTATCAGAGGAAGATTGCATTATTCTGCATGGTTTATTTCTGGATATCATCGTAAAATCCAAGGGTAATAAGAATCATATAAACAGTAAACCAGAAAGCCTGTATGTTTATTCTGATGCCATATGAAGCTGGTGAGCAAAATAAGGTCAATCTATGTGATACCTTACCTACAGTGTAAATCTGCCCCTCCTAAATCTTCAGCAGATACCTGCTCCCCAGTAGCTGCCTTTACCTGTAACAAGAACAAGATATGACAACTTAGTTTACCAACCCTGTATACAGCTTTTCAGTGTATACAAATGTGCAAATCTAAGATATAACATCTTATAGTTTACCAACCCTGAATACAGCTTTTCAGTGTATATAAATGTGTGTGTATATATTTTAAAGGAAGAGTATCTAATCAAAGGGAATGTGTAATCAGAAAATGACCACTGATCAAATCAACTTTTTATGTTAATCATATTTTTAACTATGCCCTACTATGTATACTTAAAGGAAATTCTAACATGTTGTTTTGTACCCATAAAGCACAGAAAGCTGAGAATGAAGGTAATCTTCTCGCCTTTATCCTTGGTGCCATTTTTTGCAAAATTTTTACTTTAATCGATATGCCAATTAAGTAGTTTGGTGCACTGGGGGCGGGAGTACTGCCTTCAGTGCCCCGATCCATGACGCTCTGCAGGGTTGTCACACCAGTGGCTCATCACTGCATGAATATTCAAAAACTGGAATGGTCTGATTGGGTGGATTGGGGCATTGAGGACTGTAGTACCACCACACACACACACACACACACACACACATACACACACACAGTGCACCATACAGCCTAATTTACTCATTTACTATTGATAAAAATAAGGATTTAGCAAAAAAAAAAAGGCACTGCACTGAGGATGAAGTTAAGAAAATTTCCCCTGCTAGAGTATGAATATTCATAAAGGGGGTGTTCTTGAAAAGCCAAGCCCCCAAGTGCACCATTTTAACCACCCAGCAAGGAAATGTTGGACTTTGGACAGCCCCCTGTGCACCGAAATTTGCATAAAGTTGTTTTTTAGCTATATCTAGAGAACAGCTGACTAGATTTTTTTTTTATCACAAACATATTCAGGCTCATTGTAGTACACATGGTAAAGAACATAAATACAGTACAGTACAGAATGCTCCGCATAAAGCAGTGTTGGCCTACAGACAAGAGGTAAAGAGGAGTATAATCACCAAAGCTGTCGAATGTGGATATGAGTAAACCAACCACATGTGAATATAAAATCACAGTCCTCACCAACAAAAAAATGCAATAGTTCAGATGGCATCAGTAAAAAAAAATGCAAAAGTGGTATAAAGAAAAATATAGAAGATGAGTAAGAAAAGAACCCTATAGGCTTCCTGAAACCTTTAGATCATGGTCAAATTGTGTTCCCATTGAAAAACAATATACATTTGCAAATGTGCCAAACATAGACACTTTCAGACCACCTTTTAAACCAGCAATCATATAATAGTTAAAGGGGTTATCCAGCGCTAAAAAAACATGGCCACTTTCCCCCTACTGTTGTCTCCAGATTGGGTGAAGTTTTGAAACTCAGTTCCATTGAAGTAAATGGAGCTTAATTGCAAACCACACCTGAACTGGAGACAACAGTAGGGGGAAAAGTGGCCATGTTTTTGTAGCGCTGGATAACCCCTTTAACCCAGTGATAGACAGAGGGAGGAGAGGTATGGTTTGGGGTAAAACAAAAAAAAAAAAAAATGTTGCTAAAGTGTAAACACCCTCCTATAATTGGGGATACGGTTGTGTTAAGCAATTAGCAATGACATTTAAAGGGGAACTACAGTTAAGAAAGTTTTTAGCCCGTTTAATCCCCACCCATAATGTGAGCTTATATTCTATTCTATTACATTATATGTGTCTGCAGCACATCCTGACTCACACCCTGAAGCTGCTGAAAATCCTCACTTCCTGGCCTACTCTGTTTTGGCTCCTGTGTCCTTCCCTCCCTTCTGAGACAGAGGTCACATGATCTTTGTCTCTTCTGTTGCCAGGCAAGCTGTAACACCTCATCTGTAACCACTGCCCACCACTGACATCACACAGTGTTCACCCGGCCAAGGGCGGGGAAACAACAGATGTAGTTTCCCATCTGGGTGCCATGATGTAAAATTGGAATCATTTGTAAAAGTTTGAATCGGGGTCTATGAAAAATGTAGACAAGTGAAAAGGGGGTCAATTAGTGGGGGATCAGTGAGTGTACCTACTGTATATGGTTTTCGTTTCTTTATGTGATTGCTGGAGTTCCCCTTTAAGCTGATGTTAAATCAGGGATCTTTAACACAGCTGGGTAAATGGGCTGCGCACTAAAAAATATCATATTGGATGTTCGAAACAATACAAAGTTATTGTTAATCAATTAGTTATTTGCCCCGATATAGTAATATATCACCTGTGCCTCCATATAGTAATAATGCCCTCTGTGCCCTCGTATTGCGATAATGCCCTCATGTCTCCATTCAGAGAAAAAAAAAAAAAAAGAATACTCACTGTGTGACTGAAATGCTAAAAATTACACTCTATCGTATGTCTTTCTGCTCTTTACCATCTGCAACCAAATTCCATCTACATGCCTAAGAGAATATATGATATCTGCAAACCCAGGCATCTGGTGGCAGATGGTGAAGTGAGTAAAGAAATATAAGGAAAGTCATTTTAGTTGTATTTCAAGCCTTGAGGTGATCTGCAGGTTATCTCTAGGTTGCATAAATTATACATCCACATCCCTGTATAACAACACAGCACTGGCATTCAGGGTTCAAGGAAAGCAGGAGTTCACATTGTGTTTTGTGTTTACACCTCACTAGTTTCCATTTTATTATTTTGCTACGTTGCTAACTTTTTTTTTTTAAATCGGAAATTTCGCACAGGCAGGTCAGGATGAAGATAATTTTTTGGGGGGGAAATTTGTAATTTTTCCCTATGCAATTGGGGTGGTTTGGTTCACTGGGACCACTGCACTGATCTGCCATTGCAGTCATGCCCCTTCTAATTAATATTTATCTGGCGCCACCAGCGATGACCACCAGAGTGATGTCACTGCAGGGCGCCACCCCAATCTTCATTAGGAGGGACAGGCCATGTTAGTCCCAGTGCACCAATCTGCCTCATTTGCATAGGGAATAAAGGTCCTTTTACAAGGACTGATTATAGGGAAAATATTGTTCCTAGGGACACTCTTTCCTGATAATTGGCCCGTGTAAAACAATCAGATTGGATCTTTCGTGCAACCATTTATATTATCACCATCAGCCAAACATCGCCCGGTGTTAACGCTCCAGATTGTTGGTGCGGCTGAGCTGCACAGTTATTCGAGCCTTGTAATGGCTCATCAAACATCAGCAGCAGTAAGGGTCCCCATACACTTTATCATTATAAAGTGTATGGGGATCTCCTGAGATAAGAGTGAAATGTCACTGCCTGACCTGCAAAGAAAATCCACTACCAAAGCTGTCTGGCTGCAGCATACCCCTCCCCAGTTCCAAACATTCAGTGTATGGGTAAGACAGGAATGACGGCCCATGTAAAAGAGGCCTAGATTCGCATTGTGGATCCAACCTAACAATACCTGTACAAGTCATCATGGTGGATGCATTTTTCAGTCTACCACTAACAGGTATAATTTGCTAATCAATTAATAGAAAACTTTAGGCTACGTTTCTATATTTGTGTTCAGGGTCAAAAGTACTACCACATTTCTTAACCAATAGCTGTATAATGTTGCCAAGTTCAAGGAGGGGCCGTTACACAAAGGGGTTTTCCAGGAAAAAAATTTAAAAAGCACACAAACAGAGGGCAGGGGGTGGTGGAAACATACTAATCAAGGGATACTTAGGCTGCGTTTACACACACAGATTTGTGTGACAGATTTTTGAGGCCAAAGCCAGGAACAGACTATAAAAAGAGAAAAGGTCAAAAGACTGAGATTTCTCTCCTTTTCAAATCCATTCCTGGCTTTGGCTTCAAAAATCTTTTAGATAAATCTCTCTGTGTAAAGGCACCATAACCCGTCCCTGTGCCCCTGTAACACCACCCCTCATAGTCCCCTCCGGTAGCCTGAATCTCCGAATCTGGAAATGTCACAACCTGACTCAGAAATGCCTGCTCAGCCAGTCAGCAAGTTCAGGCAGGACACATCTGCAGTCACTGACTAGCTGAGTGGATGGTTCCTGCCGTATTGTGACGACACAGGAAGCTGGGAGATGAGACTGAAGGCTGACAGCAAATGGTGGTGCTGCGGGGGCATAGGGACAGGTGAGTATCCCTTGATTATGTTCCCACAACCCCTTTGTCCTCTGTGATTTACATTTGCTCCTAGTTGAAAGTTTGCTTCATCATCTATTATGTAAATGTCATGTTCCTTTTATTGCATTTCAATAGCCCAAACAATGGGTGCATGATGTAAAAACTCAATTACAAAAGGCACACACAAACACACCAGATTTGAAAGAATGTCAGACTTTGCCAAACTACCGGTTTTGTGTGTATTTTTCCTAAGCCTGCATCTGTCTAAGACTGGATGAAAGAGGGATTCCTTGAGGTCCCATTACTGCTCTGTATCGATGGGCTTCTCTCCACGAGTTTTAATTGAAGTGAATGTAAAAATCAATCTGCAGGTGGCTGTAGTGACCCTGCTATTTCCCCTGAGCACAGGGCCACGCAAACATAGGAGGATGATGACAGAACCATGACTCATTACCACTTAAAACACATTCAACAAGAAAGTAGATTCAATCGATGGAATTCTTGCATATTTATCACTGTGACAGAGTTATAGATCTGTTTAGTATTTACAGCGCAACAAGTTTTCCACCATGACCCCAGTTGCGTGCATTGTGACAAAAATAAATAAAAAAAATAGACTGTAGTCTGCAGAGCATTTATTTTCTTCATAATGGCTCAAGCTTAAAGCTGGACACAGGAGTAGGGGATCAGGGGCTGTATACATACAGTTGATATTTTACGACAGGAACTAGGCTAGGTTCACACGGCATTTTTGCATTCTGATAAAATTGCATTGTTTAGCCTTTAAAACTAACCTTTTGTGCATTGTATTTGTTTCTGTGTTTCTGCTGGAAATACGCCTTATTTTTCATGATTTTTGTAATATGCTCATATAAGCCTTACTCCAAAAATAAGCTCTAGTTACAGTCCATTAAAAGGGTACTTCAGCAAAAAAGAAAATTTCATTTCAAATAGTGTCAGAAAGTGACAGAGGTTTTTAATTTACTTCTATTAAGAAATATCCAGTCTTATAGTACTTATCAGCTGCTGTATGTCCTGCAGGACGTGGTGTATTCTTTCCAGTCTGACACAGTACTCTCTGCTACCACCTCTGTCTGTGACAGGAACTGTTCGGAGCAGCAGCAAATCCCCATAGAAAACCTCTCCTGCTCTCCAGACTGGAAAGAATACACCACTTCCTGCAGTGCATACAGCACCTGATAAGTACTAGATGACTTGAGATTTTAAAAGTGTCACTGTCGTTATAACTTTCAAAATTGAACTCAACAGTAAGTTTGCAATTTACACTCATTATTTTGCACTTCGTGTTTTCTTACTCTTTTTTTTTCAGAAACCAGGAAACAGTCAGAAAAGAGGAAGTCCTGTGTATCACAGAGGAGATCCTGAGTTCACAGAGAGAAGGCAGTCATGTGACTGATGGACACATTGACCTGTGACACTCTGTAATGGCCGGAATTCCTGTGTTTAGTCTGTTTTTTTCAACCAGTCAGAAAATCTGCCCTCAGGAGACTGGACCTGGATTTCTGGTAAGCTCAGCTTTGTATTACAGCATGATAACAGAATAAATAATGAACGTATATGGCAAACTTGCTTTATTTCACATCTACTGTTGATTTAGAAAGTTATATGTTTATGTTTGAGTACTCCTTTGAGTGTCCAGGTAGCTATACATGTAAAAAAGTAAATAGAATAACAGCAGGCCATATACAATAGGGCCTTTATCAAGGAAAGTAGACACTCCCAAAAGAATCGCACTCAAAATACCCCACAATGATAAGGGTTGGCCAGCACCAGGCTTTCACATACAGACTGGGTAGTCTTGTTGGCATCACTCCACTCCCATGTGTTGCTTCTGTTCACCAGGGGGAGCCAATCAATACACTCTGCTGCAGTGGAACACAGCTGGAACAGCAAGGGACCTGATAGTGACAAGCCTTCGACAGACGTGACACAGATCTGTGGGTAAGAACCCATCCAACAGGGGTATTTGCCAACTCTAATTGTTTTGGGTCTAAGGGTGAGGGTGAGGGTGATTTTTTTGGCCTGCTTTTCTTAGCGATAAAAATAAGACATCCCTGGTTGAGTAAAGGCACTATTACACGGAACGATTATCGTCCTTTACGGCCAACAATCGTCCAGTGTAATTGAAGGCAACTATCAGCCGACATGAACGATATTGGCTGATCGTTGCTGTCGTTTGTCTTTCAACATGTTGAAAGACAAACAACAATGATAGCAGCGATATGCTGCTGTCGCTCAGTGGAGTAGGAGCGGTGGCAGAGGACTGCCTTTATCCTCTATGGGCTGCCCGGACGATCTAGCGTGTAATAGCGGCAGCAGCAAATGGGGAACGAGGAGCAAACAAGCGCTGACAGCGCTCTTTTGCTCCTCACAGTCGCTCCATGTAATAGCGGCTTTAGTGTTAGCAGTGATTAGTCTAATGTAAACAGCAATTTAAAAAAAAAATCCAAACAGGTTGTGTATCCTGTTGCATAAATTTACAATGCACAAAAAATGTTATGTCAAGAGACATAGGGACAAGCTAGGAAGCTTTATACTAGGGCTAGATGGACAATGGAAGTAGACCGTGCTGGCCCAGTCAAAAGAGACACCTTCTTTTCACTGAGCTTTAATCCATGATTAACAGCTATAGTGAGCAGACAGAAAACAGCTAGAGCGGTTGTAGCTGCTAAGCAAAGACACAATGGGACAGTATTTTTAAAATATCGGCATGGGAGTGGAGCTGCAGAGGCATGTACTCACACTGCCCCACGCCCTATTCCCAGTCACATAATTGCCAGCACTTACCATACCAATTAGCATTATGGGTTAGGAGGAGGCAAAGTGAGTAAATGCGGATATAGCTTCACCCTCATGTCTACTTATTGGGTACAAGGATCTATATTTGCAGTGACAAGGTTCTGGGGGGCAATTTACAGATGGAAGATTGCACTGGGAAAATTATTGGTGCTCTTGAAAAAGCAGATTTTTTTTTTTGTCATGTGACTGAGAGCACAAGTATATATAGACTGCTTTTTTAAGTGTTACACTAAGAATATTTTCTTTCACTTTCAGACCATAAACTATAAATGTCATTGCCATTTACATGCATTCATATTAGGAACATGATTTGTTAAATAACACCAGAATTTTTCTATCATATCCTCTATTATGTATTTTTTAAAAACACTTACCAATGGAGGTCCGCCTAAGAAAATGGTTCCCTGTTTTCGAACAATGACACTTTCATCAGCCATAGCTGGCACATATGCTCCACCAGCAGTGCAGGATCCCATCACCACTGCAATCTGCAAGCAAGGTCCAAATAAATATTATGCACTGTAGGAAAATCCAGGACAAGCTAGCCAAAACGCAAAGGAAAGGAAAATAAATCTGAAATGGAAACATTATAATATACAGTCCATTGGATCATCAACAGATACTGCTATGGGAACTGCTGTTCCTGATACCTCGTTCTGTCAGAACTTTTTGACCACCCCTTCCCAAACTTATGCACTATGGTATCAACGCAATTTGTTTACAGTGAAAAGTGGTTGTACTTTTACACCTGTGGGACTCTGGGCAATGTTTGGTATGACCCCTCTCACTGTATGCACTGGCAGCCATCCATCTCAGTATTACTCCTATACCCCCAACCCCGCCCCCTGTGTGAGGCCATTGCTAGTGTGAAAATGCTAGAGGAGGACCATGTTTCTAAGGACACCTTAATGTGGTGACATGCTACACTCTGATCAAATAGTTTGCTTAGATCCTCATTTTTTAATATCTATATAGCAGGTTTTTATTGTGTGCATACCGGGGGGAGCATATTCAGTAAGCACTTGCAGCTGTGGGTTACTGTTGCACTTTTGTTTTTTTTCCTGAACTTAAGCCACATGCAGCGTGCAACCTACAGTGTGAACAGATGCATAGAGGTGCTGCTAATTTTTGCTTCCTATTCCCCTGTAGTCAACTACCCTATACTCCTATACTGCGTGTATGTCACACAGACATGTCATAAGTTTCTTTAAATGAAAGTAATATCACTGTAATTTTTAATGCAATGTCCTTACTGCTTAGCTCTGCTCAATGTTCTGCTTCTGGTCCTGTGAAATTATATTGCCTTTGTATTTCTGTAGTAGCAGTAAGATCTGCATTTTATCAGGTGCCATATTAAAGATATTTGACTGTATATGCAAAGATACACAACAAAGGTGCACAATGCAGAGTTACTTGATAAATCACCTGAGAAATTCCTTGTGATGACATCCTTGCCTGGTTGAAGAAAATTCGGCCAAAATGATCACGGTCTGGGAATACATCTGCCTGGCGAGGTAGGTTTGCTCCACCGGAATCCACTATAAATAAAATTTATGTCAATATTTGATAAGATCAACAGGAAAAAAATTTTATCTTTAATATCACTTGCAGCAAGGTGAAAACCTTCCCCTTAGAATTAAGTCTACATTAGTATCGTACCATAGGTCAATTAATTCAGATTTATAGTCAAATGTAAAAGCTCTATGAGAACAATGACACTGGGAAGGAATCAGCGCTACTTTATTTTGTGTTCTGTTATACAGACGCATGTTTTTAAAACAAAACTTTTTATGCAGGATCATGTTCACATTTCAGCATGAACATGCTTCCCAGAAAACAGATACATACATGATGAAACTATAAAGACTACATTATTTATTCACACACAGTGATCTAAATCATCTGTATTCATAAAGTTATAGTTAATCGGTTTTCTATTTTTGTCCTTCTTGTTTGCTTGAAGCCACCACTAAGCAGAGATTAGAAAGATCCAATTTTCATATTGAACTGAATAGACAATAACATTAATCTAGTGGCAGCTGCAATTAAAAGGAAACAGCAAAAAGTCATATAAAAAGAGATATTATGTATCATTCAGCAAAGAATATTAAACCCTAAAAAATTACATGATGTTGAAAATTTACAGGGATGCAACAAATTGTAATATGCAGTAATGAACTGCACCTAAGTATAAATCTATCTTACCTAAGTATACACAAGGTAGGTGGTTCTGCATAGCGATCTCCTGTGCTCGGAGGTGCTTCTTGACTGTTATAGGATAATAGGAGCCTCCTTTCACCGTTGCATCATTGGCTACAATAAGACATTCTATTCTGTGTAAAAAAAGAAGCAACAAAGTTACATAATAATATGGTCATATTAAAACCAACAAGGTATTAAGAATATTAGGGCTCTAAGCCTATGGTAATCTAGCAGCTTGGCATGTGTTTAGGTCACAGCTTGGGCCATGAAATACAACCAAAGTGTGTTCACACATACAGATTTTTGGTTACAATTGGTGAAAACAAAGCCTGGAAGAATTTAAAAATAGGAGAAATCTCAGTCTTTTCCTTTTTGACCTGTTCTCTATTCATAGTCTGTTCCTGGCTTTAGCTTCAATAATTACATTGGAAAATCTGTTGGTGTCCAGACACTTAAAGTGTACCTGTCATTAAAATCTAAATCAACAGTAGATGTGAAATAAAGCAAGTTTGCAACTTACTTTCATTTTTTTTTGTTTGTTATCATGCTGTAAAACAAATCTGTACTTACCTGAAACCAGGTCCAGTCTCCTAAGTTAAAAAAAGAGACTAAACACATGAAGTCTGGACAGTACAGAGAGTCACGGCTCTGTGTCCATCCACCACATGACAGCCTTCTCTGTGAGTGCTCAGATGGCCAGTGAAACACTGGACTTCCTGTTTTCTGACTTGGAAAAGAAAAAAAAAAGTCAGAACACAGAAAGTGCCATGTTTCAACTAAAAAAAAATAATGAATGTAAATTGCAAACTAGCTTTATATCACATCTACTGTTGATTTAGGTTTTAAAAGTTATAACGACAGTGACACTTTAAGGTAATGATTGGCCATTGTGTGTAAATTACAGGCATGTGATTGTTTGCAATTCTCCCAGACTGGATTTTTCGAGCGAAAATTATTTGTTTACCTGCAGATCACCACGTTTTAGCATGCTTTAAAATAATTGATAGTCAGATGCACACTCCCCTTTGTAAACAGATGTGCAGCCAACAATGATGATGGTAAAGGGCTGCAACAGCAGTCCAGCTATCACTTGTACAAGCACGGATCATATGAAGACAGTGAACAAGTCATTTACAGAACAATGTTATCCATCACATACACCCCCTATATGGACAAGTAACTGCCCTATAATTGTACATTTTTTATCTGCAGTCGGGCTCCATAGACTTATATTAAGAGCCAAACTCATCACGTGACACAAAGCCGGGAGAGGACCACGCTTAGCCACAGAAATGTCAAAAGTTTTTCCAAACGACAGTGAAGCTTTAAGCATAAATCCCCTGATAGACTGCCTTGAAATTGTAATTGGGTGTGTTACAATAACTACAAATCTTGAGTCTGTGCTCACACTGCGGTTTCTGCTGCAAATTCATGACAAACCCACAATGTGTGAACACAGCCTTCAGCAATATCCACAGCGAGCTTGTATTTAGATTTATGGAATCCACTTACCCTGATACACGACCAATGCCTGTGATTAGTCCTCCAGCTGGAACCTCTTCATTTCCATACAACTGGTAACCAGCAAACTGAGAGAATTCCAGGAAAGGAGACCTAGTATTATGATAACATTTTTAGTGTTTCCCAACGAAGAGAATGGGGCTGGGCTTTTTAAATTATTCTATGCAACGGATGCAGAGAGATCTCACTATCTTGACTTTTTCAGCTTTAACATTTTTTCGACAGACAGAATAGTGCAGCAGATCTGCTATTATTTGCAGCCATACTTACTAGAATGCAGTTGTGGGCACCTTTAAGCCACACCAAGTGTAACAGAAACCTGACAAGACAAAACCTAAAGCCAGTCTGAATTTGATGTATTACTCTTGGTGTGGCTAAAAGGTGCACCACAACTAGATCCTAGTAAATATGGTTTTGTCTTCAGAGGATGGGGCTATGATTTTTGTTAAGGAAACTGTTGAGGATAATGTTTCTAGAACTGTTTCTGTGGATACCTGCTGTGGCACGTGTAGTTATAATGCTGCTGTATTCTGCATTAATCCCAGCAAACTTTTTAAGTTTATGGGAATAAAGGTAATGCACAATGTTGTAAATGTAAGCCATGGGAATGACGTACGTCCAGGAGCTGAGCCCATCCCATTCAAAGCATGAAACTAACATAAAGATCACACCATGTTACAACTCTCAGGATTGGAGAAGACTCTGCCATAACTATCAGCAGGTTCGTACATACAAACCTGCTGATAGGTACCTGTAGTGGCAGAGCTACTGATCTGGGCACGTCTTCCCATCTCCCTCTGTGTCGCCCTTTCTGAGTAGTTAGAATCAAAGGCAATATGTAAATGAGTCCATTTGGTGCACTGGGGGTGTTCTTCGGCCTGCACTGGTAAGAAGGATTGTACGAGCTGACACAATTCACTCTAGCTAAGATAGAGAAAAGTACATTGTGCTCTTTATCCAGCTTAATTAGAAATCCATTCTCTACAACAACTCAAAAATTTTGACTACAACGGGGACACAAAAGGAGTTGTCCCTTGAGAAACAACCACCTTTAGAATGGACCCCAGGCCGCTGCTGGGAACATATAATACTACATTGCAGCCATTTTAATGTGCTGCCCACATTATAATACAAGAATGTTGTATATGACATGTTAGACATTTGTGGTTGTAGTTTGTTTCTACTGATGATAATAACTCAATATAAAACGAAATATACCTAATACAAAAATGGCTCATGTTCTTGGCAAAAGTGCAGGTATTTGAGGTAGCTGGCAGCTGAAGCTATATAAAGTGTATAGGCACTGTTCGACTTAACATACCATCAAGGAAACAATATTACTAAAAAATAAACACTTGACAACGTTTCTAAACCAGTGTGTATCCAGAAAAACATTTTGAGTGAATTTCTTAAATCAAAAAACACCATCTAATATGAATGCATGCTGATAACCATATTATGGGTCAACAAATATAAAGAGTGAAAAGTCACACAGTGATAGCACTGTCCTCATTATATATCCATTTGCACCATTATTACAGCCATAGTTGGACTATGTTGCTTTTAGGTAAAATAACGTCCGTGGTTTTGTAATGACGGCTGTAAATAATAATCATGAATATTATTAATGGCCGCCATTATCAAACAACGGCCGTTTATCTGCCTAAAAAAGAAGTTGCGGGAACAGAACCTGTGGTTTCATGATGAGTAAAGCTTCTTACCCAGGATCTATAAGTCTATCAATTCTTTCTCTTGGTAGAAGTTTCCCTCTGGAAGTGTGGAGTGTTCGGGCCTTTTCTCCTCCTCCTGAAAAAAATAAAGACAATAGGGGAAAAGTAATGATAATGATAAGTGCTATATAAAAGCTTTATAGGAGCCTGAACTATTAAGAAAACAAATTAGTGACAATTATCTATAGGCACCACTCTGCCTGTCAGTGCACTCGGCAGGATGATTGACAGGGAAAGGACAGTAGCAGACCTCTCTGCCTGTCAATCATCCTCTCCGAGCATAGTGACAGACAAAGAGCTGTGACCCACCCAGATGACTACCTGCCCTCCTCTGCCTGCCGCACACCGTCAGATTAAAACTTTATTTTCTGTGGTATAAAGGCCGGTACGTGAATTATGTAACATTATTGATAAAAGTTGTCACTTGTCCCTTTATATGACTTCAAGATTACCGAGAGTAGTGCCATGAGAATGAGAGTAGTACCCTGGGAATAAATGACGCAGTCTTAAAAAAATATTTAAATATCATGTATCATATATTCATCCATCTACAATCTACTATATTGCAGTCCCATTCTGCTGTAGTTTGCACCTCTGCTTCTAATAGTACAGCGATTGCAGGTGCAGAGCATTTATAAACAATAGAGCCACACTGGGATCATTTTCATGGCTTATCCTGATAACGCCTTAAGGCTGGGTTCACACTACGTATATTTCAGGCAGTATTTGGTCCTCATGTCAGGTCCTCATAGCAACCAAAACCAGGAGTGGAATAAAAACACAGAAAGGATCTGTTCACACAATGGTGAAATTGAGTGGATGGCCGCCATATAACAGTAAATAACGGCCATTATTTCAATATAACAGCCGTTGTTCTAAAATAACAGCAAATATTTGCCATTACATGGCGGCCATCCACTCAATTTCACCATTGTGTGAACAGATCCTTTCTGTGTTTTCAATCCACTCCTGGTTTTGGTTGCTATGAGGACCTGACATGAGGACCAAATACTGCCTGAAATATACGTAGTGTGAACATAGCCTTAAAGGGGATCTGTCAGCTTCCCTTCACACACTTTCAATATACCAGAGGTAAATACACAGTGACTCAGCAGAAAAATCCTCAAATGACACAAATTTCTGCAATCTTTGGACTGCCCTTAGCTTATATAAACCCACACATGAGATATGCACACCTTCAGGTATATTGTGGGTCACTTACCAAGTCGTATCTTTTCTGCTTTTTCCTGCAGCTCTGTTACTAATGCCTTCATTCTATCATAGCTCTCCTAATGGAAACAATAAAAGGCCTACTATAATAACTTATAGATCTACTTACACATGTGGAATAATGCATTCTTAATAAAGTGTCACTGTCGGTTACATTTTTTTTTTGCAGAAATCAATAGTACGACAATTTTAGAAAACTTTGTAATTGGGTTTATTAGCCGGAAAATGCATTTTTATCGTGAAAAAAAAATATTTAAAGCTCTGCCCCCTGTCTTCATTGTTTTCTATAGAGAGGGGAGGGGTGAAGGGAGATGAAGCACTAAAACAGGACAACAAAGAGTTAATTTACAGCTACATCAGAGGGCTATCTCCTCTGAAGTCAGCATTGACCTCTCTGACCTCTGAATACCAGCTTTCACACAGCTCCCACTGTGTAATCCTTTGTTCTCTGCTGGCAACTAATCTCCCTCCTCCCCCCTCCTCTCTCCGTAGGTTACACAGGGCCCGACTGATGTTGAGTTGAGATTTCCTGATAATGAGCAGTGGATGAGAGAGAGAGAGAGAGAGAGGAGGGAGGGGGGGACCTGGGAAAAGGCTTTTTAAATGCAGATAATGGCATATTTGCCTAATAAACCCAAAAGTTTCTTAAAATCGCCTGGACTATTGATTTCTGCAAAAAAAAAAAAAAAACGACAGTGACACTTTAATATATCTCTCATTATCTTACAAATAAAGTCATACTACCCAGATAATATACCAATGCCACCTTGCTGATGTTTGGAATGATGGGGCAGTACTGGTACATACACCTGCAGTATATCAGCATGCACACATTACATATTGAAGAATAGCATTGGCAGAATCCATACAAAAGTTATGCATGAACGTAGAAAACATGAGCTGGAAGGCCACTGGCCCCATCCCTGCTCTAAGACACGTCAAGTTTTGTTTTTTTGTTTTTTTTTAAGTGATAGTGCAGACAAACTAAACAGCCAAGGGTAATAAAATATAATGGCACACGGGGAGATCTAGCAGACCTTGTGCAGAGAAGTCGCCACATTGCAATCAGACTGCTGCTTTCATTTTTAAGAGGCTTCTTGAAAAAATGAACACTGCAATCTGATTGGTTGCTAAAAACAAGCGCTCCGCTGTTTCTCTGTACAAAGTTTGATATACTGTATCTCCCCCATAGTGCCAACAGGTCGTACTTACTGTACTTATTCTCAGAGACGCAATACAAGCCCAGAATGCCTGTGTAATATCGCATATATTTCTTCAAAGGATGACATTATAGCAGGAGATCTATATCACACCACCTGTGTCTATGGGATATGACGTCGATATAGTGTGTGTGTATATATTTTAACCAATAGGAGACATATAGTCTCGAATTGTATTTATATTTTCGGCATCAACACAGAGCAAACCAAAGTGCAGACAGAGGCAGAGAAATGGCTGCCACAAGAGAAACAGATCGCTGATCTCAGGAAGTCTCCATGCAGATTTCTAGGACCGTCACTTCCATCCTGTGGTTCTCCAGCTGCTGCAAAACTACAACTCCCAGAATGCCTGCTGAAGAGCCACAGGTTGGAAACCGCTGTACAAGAGGCTTTGGATTCAGAATGTGGTGTGGATCCTGATTATCCTTCTGTTGTATTTACAATGCACATCAATGAACAATACAGGCTACAGCTGTCATGCTGGGAGTTGTAGTTCTGCAACAGCTGGAGAATTACAAGTTGGGGAACACTGGACTAGGCAGTAATAGTCATATGGGTAAACCAGAGATTTATTAAAGTACATATACTGTAGAGCATATACTACAGCCACCTGCATATACAATGAATATGGCATGCTGGGAGTTATAGTTCTGCCACAGCTGGAAAAAAAAAAAGACTAGACAGTAAATGTCATATGTGTAAACCAGAGATTTATTAAAGTACATATACTGTAGAGCATATACAGCTGTGACTACAGCCCCCTGAATATACAATGAATATGGCATGCTGGGAGTTGTAGTTCTGCCACAGCTGAGAACACAGGACTAGACAGTAAAGGTCATATGGGTAAACCATAGATTTACTAGAGCACATATACCGGAGAGTATGTACGGCTGTATACAGCCCCCTGCGTATACACTGAATATGGCATGCTGGGAGTTGTAGTCCCACAGCAGCTGCAGGGTGACTGCTTGCACACACTAGTCATTGCGCTGTTGCAGGCAGTTCCGTCCCATTAGTCTCTATGACCCTGACCCGGTGACAGGCCTACCTGGTAAGCCGGGGAGCTAGAGTCTGGTGGGGAGCCGACTGTGGCCACCTTGTCTCCGTGGTAGAGTCGCCGGAGAGCGCCCATGGAGCGTCCTCTCAGGAGAGCCCACCGGGGCCACATTGTATGTAGCATGTATGCGGTGCTATAGGGGCCCGGCACTACCGTACAGCCCAGTGCTGCTCTCCCTGCCCGGTCAAGTGCTCCGGAGAGGACGCTGCTGGCCACACCCCCGCATGACATGTACACAACGTAACCGGCTGCACACCCACTGCCCGCACCAACCAGACCCGGCCGCCATTACTTCCTGCCCGCCTCCCTTCCGCACACAATAGAACGGACAGGACTAATATACATAGGACGCGCTTTATATACTGCCAGGGCCGAAGGATCCAATCAGATCTTTGCTTTTATTTTGAGGCTGTACAGAACCTAAATCTGATTGGCTGCCATAGGAGTTTCACTGCTGATTGATGAAAAGTAGACCAGCCCATAGTAACCAATCAGAACTAGACGTAGAAAACTAGAAGGCAGAATCTAATTGGTTGCTGTGGTCATTTTTTTTCCTGTCAAATCTTTATTAGATATACACATTTAAAGGGGTAGTCCACCCAAAAAAAATTTCTTTCAAATCAACTGCTACCATGAAGTGCCAGAGATTTGTAATTTACTTCTATTAAAAAATCTCAAGCCTTCCAGTACTTATCAGCTGCTGTATGCCCAACAGGAAGTTGTATTATTTCCAGTCTGGAGAGCAGGAGAGGTTTTCTATGGGGATTTGCTCCTGCTTTGGACAGTTCCTGACATGGACAGAGGAGGCAACAGAGAGCAATGGGTCAGACAGGAAAGAAAACACCACTTCCTGCTGGACACACAGCAGCTGATAAGTACTGGAAGACTTAAGATTTTTTTAATAGAAGTGAATTACAAATCTCTGGCACTTTATGGCACCAGTTGATTTGAAAGAAATTTTTTTTTTGTGGACTACCCCTTTAAAGTGTACAATGCTCTGATAACCACTCATATTTATAAAGGAAACATGCACATAAGCTGTAGAGCACAGGTGTCAAACTCAGCCCCCCTCCCCCCAGCTGTAGCCAAACTACAACTCCCATCATGCCTGGACAGCCAAATGCAGTTTTTTTCCCTTTTAACTGTATATTTTCAGTATTATCCATTTCAAACCATTGTGCTTGCAACTTCCTTTATTTCTGCATTTAACGCTGGGAACTTATCGCAGACCATTTGTGAAAATCAGCAATGGTTCACCGCCTCCTGACAGGCATAAAATGTATTCATGCTCTTTTTTTGTGAGAAAAATTGCATATAATAATTTTTTTTTCTTTTGCACAAATCGTATCTAATAGAATGAATAATACATTTCCCCCACAGTACTCAAACGTATTTTAACGTGTACCTCCGGTGTATTTTCTTTCTGACAAAAATCATGGCTGTTGTTGCAATTTGTAATAACAGCCGTGATTTATACAAACCATACGTTGTCTGTGAATGAATAGAATCACGGCCGGAGCATATACTTCGTATACGCTCCGGCCTGGATTCCATCCGGCTGCACGAGAAACTGACATGTCAACTTTCTACGGCCACAGAAAACCTGTCGGTTCACACTATGGAGTGTGCAGCTCCGGCCGCAAGCTCCATTGTGTGCAGCGGTGGATTTGGGCGCACCCACATCCGAATTCAGCAGAAGTACTGCAGTACAGGACGGGATGACCTTTAGTAACCGGCCGGGTCACAGAACGGCCAGTGTTTCACTCAATGTGAACATGGCCTTATAATGTAAATCTATTCCGAATTTGGCACTAGAATAGGCTTTGGAGCTACCTATTGTCCCCTTTAACCTCCATATATAACTATACCTTATGAGACAAGCTTCTGTCTCCACAATATCCAATATGATGCTGGTCTGGAGACGGGAGCTATGAGGATGCAGCAGACTCGCCTCATAAGGTACAGTTCTATGCAGTGGAGTCAATGGGTGCCTGATGATGTGTCTGTGTGTAACAATCACTTCTAACAACAGTTTTGCTTAGAAGGATAGAGGATAACGTATAGAAATTAGTTTTAATACAGACTTTTTTTTTTGTCCATCCTATGAACTCAAATCTTAATTTCCAGCCTGATCATAACTGAAAGTTTCATAGGGCGGCACAATTAGTGTAGGACTGCTTTTCTTGCAAGATTTAGACAGAAAAAAAAAAAAAGCCTATTACTATTCTTTGGACATTTGTACAGCAATATCATAATCCATCTGTAAGGCTGGGTTTACATATATAAGTTGGCATCAGTTGCATTTTTTGCCTAAAAACTGACCACAACTGATGTTACAACTGATGCCAAAAATGCATCAGTTGTGATCAGTTTTTCTATCCGTCTTTTCATTAAAAAACATCAGTTGCCATCAATTTCCATCAGTTGTCATCAGTTGTCACAAGTTGCGCTCATCAGTTGACATTTTTTTCCTGTCATTTTCAATGGGATTTGCGGGGGAGCGCACGGGGGCTATATACTAAATTGGGGGAGCTCACAGGGGGGCTATATACTACAAGGGGAGAGCGCACAGGGGGGCTATATGGGAGGGGGAGAGCGCACAGGGGGGCTATATGGGAGGGGGAGAGCACACAGGGGGGCTATATACTATTGGGGGAGAGCGCACAGCAATGCTGTATACTAATTGGGGGAGAGCACACAGGGAAGCTAAATATTACTGGGGGGGGCAACAGGGGGGCTATATACTACTGGAGGAGAAACAGGGGGGGTGATATACTACTGGGGGACCAAGGGGGGACTATAGGGGAGGGGGAGAGCACACAGGGGGAGATATATGTTTATTTTGTGTACTATTTGCCTGAACGCCGGATGCCAGAGCCGAACGGCATGCGTCCTGCCCGGCGAGGCATCCGGCGCTCTATTCGATTGAATTGGTGCGGGGCCGCATCACCGGAGCGGCGGTCCGCCAGGACGCTGCAAGATGCGTCCTAACGCACCGGCGATGCGGCGGCCACTAGTTCATCGCCGCACATTTTGAACGATCCCATTGAAAACAATGGGATCAGTTCAAAGATGCGTTTCCCTCCGGCGCTTTTCTCCTGCGCCGGAGGGAAACGCCGCACCGCCGGACATATGTAAACCCGGCCTAACTCGTCACATGGGGACTTGTGCCAGTACTATGAAAACATCCATATTGGCCAGCTGTCACACAAACAGCCTATTTTATTACAGCTGTATTGCAATCTTTTTTTTTTTTTTTTTGCAGACCCAAAAGTCTATTTAAAAGCCAAAAGGCTATTTTAAAGTATGTTATTGCCCAACAAAAGTTATACAAATTACCAAAGGGAAAAAAATATATATATATTACGGGAAATGCACATATAGTGCTTTTTTCCCTGCACTTACTACTGCATAATTTCTTCCAAAAATGGTGACGTCACGGCCCACTGTATAAGTCCCGGATGTGAGGGCTGGGTGGCAGCTGCTGCTAGGGCTATGGATGGCAGGACTGTGCCCAGCAGTTGCTGCTTCTTCCCCCAGAGCTCCTGGCAAATTTGTGGTGCCCGTCCCCCAGGATAATATTGCTGATATCGGGGCAGACCCAAACACTCGCCTGGTAGGAACAGCTCCCCCAGCTCGGGGAAGCTTCTTCCTGCCTGCAGCAGCTCCCTGGGATCTTCTCCTGTCAGCTGGCACCCTCACTCCAGCCAAAAGAAGGTCCGGGGGAGCTGCTGCAGGCAGGAGGAGCTTCTACCAGCGTCGGGGAGAAGCAGCGCCATTGCCAAGGGCTGCCGGTGCCCAGGAGAAGGTCCAGGAAAAGAATTACATAATTGTTTTTTTTTTTTTTTTTTTTGCAGAAATCAATAACACAGGCGATTTTAAGAAACTTTGTAATTGGGTTTATTAGGCAAATATGCCATTATCTGCATTCAAAAAGGCTTCCCCTCCTCCTCCTCTTTTCCATTCACTGCAAAATATCAGGAAATTGTGTCTTGTTGCATAAAACATGCCCCTGTCTATGAAGAGGGGAGGGGGGAGGAGGAAGGAGGGAGATTAGTCAGCAGCAGAGAACAAAGGATTACACAGCGGGAGCTGCATGAAAGCCGGTATTTAGAGATCAGAGCTGACCTCAGAGGAGATAGCCTGGTGATGTAGCTGTAAATTACCGCTTTGTAGTCCTGTTTTGGTGCCTCATCTCCCTCCACCCCTCCCCTCTCCATAGACAACCATGAAAACAGGGGGGAGAGCTTCAAACTGCTTTTTCATGATAAAAATGCATAAACCAGATCACAAAGTTTCTTAAAATCGCCTGTACTATTGATTTCTAAAAAAAAACAAAACAGTGACACTTTAAAGAGAACATTTAAGTACATCATGAGGCACACTTCCTAAATATATACCTATGCCTGGTATGATTAAAAAAAACTTCCTTTGAAAAAGTTCTACACTGTATGTAAATGCAGGCCAACTAGTCATCTGGGCATTTTGGCTGGTGCATGTAGTCACAGTGTCCTGGATGTGCCAGCGCTGTAATCACAACCCCCTCTAGGCGTGATTCACAGGGCTGTAACAGCCATACGTTGCAGGTAGCGGTCTTCCAACTAGTTGGCGCTGACCTTTTCAGTACAGAAGAGTCATTTCCCACTGTCCGCCATGATGACAACATTGAATCGCCGAGTTGGAAACCACCTGCTGCAAAGTATAACTGGTACAGTGCTGTGAATGATGCCCAGAGGGGAGCATGATTACAGCGCTGGCATGCCCAGGGGATTGTGACTACCGCCACAACACCCAGATGAATATTTACATTTACATATAGTGTGGGACTTTTTCAATGTAAGTTTTCTGATCATAACGGGCACGGGTGCTGGGCATAGGTATACTGTATGTTTAGGAAGTGTGCTCGGTCATGTACCGGCACATTTACTTAGCTCTATATCACTTTTATGAGTGATTGGTTCCCTTTAAGAAAATTTTGGGCAAGTCCCAAGTGTTTAGACCCTAAACAATCACTACAGCAACTGGGGAGAGCCGAGCACTTCTCTCCCTGCTCTCTGTACTAGAAACCTAAACATTCCCAGAAACATAGGCTATAAATCCATCTTGGTTACGTGGTAAAGGGCCAGGAAAAAATGTTATGGGCATGCTCTTCTGGCATGTTCTAGTCATTGCCCACTGTGTGAACACTCAGAACCATGTCAAACCTGACCTCTTGGAGTCATGTCAATTTTTTTTTTTTTTTTACACAGTGGGTATTTACTATGGAGAAAAGTGATAACCTATAGGTTACTTGGGGCAGATCTCCTCCCTCTCTCACATCATGATACTATATTGTTTATTTTGCACAATTGGGAAACTGTTTCTGCCAGTAATCTATGTTGGACTATTAGTTTATTTTTTGTCATTTGTTTATCTCTTTTTAGAACCAATATATTCATTGTATGGGACATTGCAAAAAGTTCTATTGTGTCTTTCTTTTTTTTTTTTTTTCTCCCATTCCTATGTATTGTATTTCTTCTAAACATGCAAAAAAATGTAATAAAAACACTTATATCTTATATCTTTTTTTATAGCTATGGGCTTTTAATATTAACAGACTGACAAGGGGATGCTGTTGCCACAGTCCTTTTTTTGAGCTGCTGCTTGGTTCCCATGCAAGGCACCGGCCTATTCCCGAGCAGTGGCTGGGCATGAAGCACTCGGAGCGGTCCCGCCGAAGCAGCTCCATTAGAATCACGCCACCGGCATCCTCGCGCCAGCCTGTTAATGTAAAACGCCCATATAGATGTACATTCGATTTAATCTATGTGGCTATTTACAGTGTATTTTAGAAATGCAGCATGTGCTACTTTCATCTGTTTTGAAATGCAAAAAGCCCACTGAAGTCTACAGAAAGAGATCAAAACAAATATAAAATATATGTTTTCCGTATTGCATCTGTTTTTTAAAATGTAATTAAATTTCCTGCCTAAGACGCCCATCAGTATTTACTGCACAGAAATAGTGATACAGTGCTAAAGCGATACAGGTGACACTTGATTTGTATACTTCCATCTACCAATACGCTTGAAAAAAACTATGCTTTGGGCATATATAAAAATGTGCATAATACTAGTACTGTAAGTATAAGAAACAGACAGATTAAAAACATCACTTGCATTTATTTTTTACATAGTGTACATTTTATACAGTTACAAATAAAATAATCTGAGTATCAAAAATGGGAAAAAGTAAAAAAAAATCCAAGAATAAATTTCAAACATCATTCAAAAATACAAACCAGAATGTCATCCATAGAACTAAGCTTTGTTCAGAAAGCAAACACAACACAAAAGCACACCAGTGTAATGTTCATGTACACAAGATCTTCATTAAAAAAAACAAGAATAAGTGTTATCTGTGCAATAAACATGTATGTCACCTGACTTTTACCATTAAGTGGACACTTGGCTTCTCCAGACCTGTATAATTTAGTAAATATTTATGTTCCCCATAAAGCAACAATTCTGGAGGATGTCCTGTCCTGTTCTACTAGCTATATATTTCTAGTAAGAACAAGAAATAGTCATTTGGGCATTACCAGCTGGGAATGTGTCCCTTCTTTATAGTCTGACACTATCCAATCAGAGCTGACAGTGTCACACAGTGTAGGGACACCCCCCACTTGGTAACACCCAATTGGCTATTTAGTCATAGTTCTAGTTAGAACAACAGGGGTACATCTCACAGCTATAAGAATAGATGTTCCAGAATTGTTATTTTATAGGGAATGCGGTGTTAAAGTCGGCTTTAATCTCACATGTGTTAAGATTTTTGTATTAAAAAGATACAAAAGAGAAAAGAAGGATCATACAGGGCATAAAACGTGAATATATAGACAATTCCAAATATAACACAAAAAATTTTAAGTTAATATCTACCTTCTAATGTTTTGAGGTTCAAAATTCTGTGGTGGGTATGGCTCCATTTATACAGAACTCCAAATGCATAGACATAGATTTAATAAGTTATATTCTAGCAGACTGTAGACAGTGATGAGCGGAGAGCTGATCCAACGAAGCACTTCGCTCAAGGTTGGAAATATAAATTTTGTACATGTAAGATTGGCTCATCTCATTCACCTCCGATATAAAGCACAAACCATATTATGCTGTAACAAAGCAGAGCTATATTTTGTCCAAGTACAATCTGTTATGGGCCGCCCTAGCCCTAATGACAATGACATCCATTATCATGACGCTCAGATGAGCCATGGTAACCAATTCATACAAAGTCATTTCATCTTTAGGTGTTTTTTTTTTTTTATCCAAACAAGTACATACTCTAAAACAGTTGTCTGATATGAAAAATGTATTTCCATCTATAAGGACTATTTGCAAGTGGATGTTTTTGACATAGCCACAGGATATGCTATATATGTTCAGTAGATGCCCGCCTCTCAAGGACCCATGCCCTCTTCCAGCATTGCTGCAGCTGTGTCTTTTGCTCTAGAGGACCTGTCCTGTATTACATAGACAAAACATTGATTTAAATGGGCCTTGTGTAATATTAAAAGGGGTTATCAAGGAATAAAAAAACAGCTGCTTTCTCCCAAAAAGAGCACCACACTTTCTGTTGAGAGTTGTTTTTCAACACTGCCCCATTCATGTCAGAATTGAGCTGCAATACCACACACAAACTGAGGCAGCGGCGTAGCTACCATGGAGCTAGACCATGCAACTGCTATGGGGCCTGTGCATGGGGGGCCAGGCAAAGCATGGTACTAGCTAGTCCACTGAGTGCAGTGCCACACAAACTGTAAACCAGCATCAGCTCGGACCTGCAGGGCACTGTGGGTAAAGGGAAGAGCTGAGGCTGTGATAGTCTATGCTGTGACAAAGTACAACATGGGGACAACTGCGAGACACCGGCTGCAGGTACATGACCAGGCAAACCAGCGGCTACTCCACAGGCACACTGTTCCCCCTATTCCAAGCGTTCAGCACAGTTGGCAGCTGTGATGAAGACTCCCAAGTCTGCTTTAGACCCGTGCAATACCTACAAATTAGGGATGGTCCGAACCTGCCGAGGTTCGGGTTCATATGAACCCAAACGCTCGGCAGCAGATTCCCGCTGTCTGCCCGCTCCGTGGAGCGGGCGGATCCCGCGGGTGTAACGCCTGGAAAACTGGGATACAGCCTATGGCTATGGCTGTATCCCAGTTTTCCAGGCGGTCCTCCCGCTGGATCCGCCCGCTCCACGGAGCGGGCAGACAGCGGGAATCTGCTGCCGAGCGTTCGGGTTCGTACGAACCCGAACCGAACTCGGTTCAGACCATCCCTACTACAAATACATCATAGTGTTTGGCACAGGCACATTCTCCCCGAGTTTGGCATTCCTCCCAGCGTTCACTCATCCGCCAGCCAGCACAAAAGCGACCATGACAAACATTTAGTTTTTTTCTATGGGGCCCCTTGCGTTCTGGCTACGAGGCTCTGAGGCAAAAGTGGTGCTGTTTCTGGAAGGAAACAGCTATGTTTTTCTAATCCTTTAACATTTACCCTGTAGTAGTACTGGCAGTAAATATAATACTTATAATATAATGCTGTGATACTCTGAACAGCTTACCGTCAAGAAACCCTTCTAACAGGCAGGGGGATTGCCCATAGTGCACAGGAATGTCTTCGGAGCTTGCCAGAATAAGTAACTTATTACAAACTTATTACAAGCCTTAACCACGTGGTTTAAGTATGTAAGAATTTCTTAGATACGGATATAAGAAAGGCAATATGACACTTGGAATCTAATTTTATGAGAAATTAATCCAGGTTATCAAAGTGACCCTAAAACTTTTCCTATAATGGTAGTTTCTAGAGATGAACAAATAGATTTGCCAATTCACCTATAAATAAATTTGCCAAAATCCTATTATTTTATAGTGTTAAAAGGGGTGTTCCTATCACCTAATCATTAGTTAGGTGATGGTACAAATGCTAGGATCCCGACAACCAGCTATGAGAGCGGTGGCCAGGCATCATTGGGACTGGTGGTCGGGACCTGGGTAAGTATGATTTTACTACTTTTAAGTCTCCCTCTGACATCCCTTATGTCTACAGGGCTTGGATTGTCCCTGAAGGCATGTTTAATGTCAGAGGTAAAAACCGCAGAGCCAAGTTCATCCAGCTTCGTACAGCTGTAACCATCCTTGCACCCCCTTTAACATGTTAGATGTTTTAAATTAACTCTTTTTTTCAATTCATGTCCTCAAGATCTCTGCTCGCTGTCAGTTATTAGGATTCTGCATTATTTACTTCCAGTGAATTGCTGTCTGTCCTGTTCATCCGTTAGACACACTGGAGTACAGCTGGTTATAGCTTCTAACACAATCATCAAATGACCAAGACAGATTTTTAACCATTGAAAGTAAGCAGTTAAGGTTCCTATTGACTAACTGCAAGCATCTGGAACACATAAACATTGATACAGGAAGTATATTTTTTTTAACTTGAATAACATTTAATTTTACTATGGATAAACTTACTAGTTGGCATGCACAAGCAACAATGGAGATGGTAGAAATATGGAAAAGTTTTCAATGAATTTTTTAAAGTTACATTTTTGCATTTCATTGTCATCATTATAGATATATTTATTTCCCTCAAAATTCACTGTAAATGTTCTTCTGCTCAGGCAGTAAGCTCTATTTGAAAAGGCACCAGATTATTATATGAACTAGGAACATGACACTTTTCCTCCTGTTGATACTATAGGTTTACAGCACCAAAACGGAAATTAGATCCTGATGAGATTTCCAACCTGCAGTATGAATCAAGAAGAAGCACCCCCTACAATACAACTGTATGGTGTTAATATGAAAGAAAAAAAATCATCCTGTTAATGCTATAATTCAGGTAAGCTAGTCCAAGTATATGAACCTGATGATAGCATCCTGTAATGCATTGCACAGCAACGTGTAGCAGCCTACAGCTCAAAATGAGCCAATAAATTAACTTTAAATAAATAAATAGAGATTTCTTTAGGACTGTACACAACAGATATACATAAATTTTAAAAAAAATACTGTTCATGCATGTTCCCTGCTGTACAATGCACATCCAGCTCACATACTATACAAGACATGTGGAGCCACCAGCTAGGGTCCATCAATCATCCACCTCCATGAAAATATCACTAAAAAAGTATTCTGACACCGGAGCGGCTTCCTCTTCAGTAGCAAGCTCAGGGGTTGTGGATGTTTTTTGTAGTTCTGGCTCTGGACTGTCTGAAATCTGAAATGTTAACAAAGACATAAGAATCAGTGTGGGCCTCAATGCGAAACATATAGCAGAGCCCCCACCCAACAAGTTCCATTAATAATACTTGGGGTCTTTTTAAATAAATCTATTCCTTTAAACGGGTGGCACTTTATAGCAACATTTATCAGCTTTCTGCATTTGCAACTTTATGCCATATAAGCACTTACATTAGAATCCACAATGATTATATATATATATGAGGCCCTGCCCCTGCTGTGCCATCCTGCTCAGCGCCCATTCATCCATAAGAGCAAGCATGTCATCACACTCCCTATTATGCATTTTCCATTGAGCCTGTATGGCCCGGGGAAGACACCATGGGAGTAGCATGGCCACATGCTTTGCCATGCACAGCCATATTATGGATGGCATCACTGTTCTGAGCGCCAACCAGGATGGCACAGAAAGGGCCTGCTAAATTTGGCTATAAAGTGGCCTTTAAGAGAGAGGATGCTTCAACTGGATCAGTGAGCTCTAACAAACAAAAAGGTCACATAAAAAGGGCAGATAGTAAAACTAAAAGAAGCAATAGAGAAATTCATGAACAACACAGTAAAATAAGATCCAATCCCTATGGTTATGGTTGACTCTACCTTAGAGAGAAGGTGGAACTTCCATCAACAAATCTCAGATGAAAACCAGATAGAAAATTGCTTACTCAAACTTACCCGAGATGTGGAGGGCAGGCCCCCTTGCCGAGCAGTATGCTGAATTCCCACAGGTGAATTCATGGATGTAGGCACTTCACTGTCTCTGGCACTTTCGAGGTTCACATCTGGACTTCCATGGACTGTAGGGGAAGTCTTTCTACATTTTCTCTTTGGGTCTTTTTTCTTTTGAGTTTCTTCATTTGATTTCTTGGGTTGTTTTTCTTGGCAAACCAAAGATAAAAATCCCAATGGTTTTTTCCCAGGCCTGAGAGACCAAGAAAATGTTAAAGCATGGCCCAATATAGACTTTAGATTTTGGCAGTGTATTTTGTACTGAATAAAAATGTAGATGCTAAATAATATTAGTGGGAATAAACTGTGTGATTATTGCCAGGGCCATTTCTCCTAAAGACAGAATACCAGCCATATGGTATGTGTGTTCACACCAGAGATAGCTCACCTTTTCAGTGTTGTTTTAGTAGTGGTTACTGGATTTGCACGTACTATAGGCAAGCTTCTGGTTGATGATTCAGACAGTGACATTCCAGGCATCTCCACAGGTACGGTATTGCTGTTTTTTGCTGTGGGCCAGGTCCGGGGTTTCCCTCTTACAGCAGTGGTGTTGACCTGAGACACTGCTTCTTCATCCCTGGCCTTAGTCACTGCTGCTTCTCCATCACCATCCACAGCTAAAAAATAGACATGTATGTGATGCTAGGAGCTGGCTATGGCCATGAGGATCTTTGTTTATTGATGAATAAATCATCACATAGTGAAACAGAATATAGCTTTGTTCAAATAGGGGGATGGGAAGTGAAGGGGTTGTAGGAATTAGTAATGTTATAAATTCTGGGGATTATTGTACTAGAACATTGAAATGGAAATAGTCTGAATATGAATGTCAAATGAGGTTGTGTGATATTAGAAATACAATCATTGACTCAAATTTATGAACTCTAATAACTTTCTAAAGATAGTATATTAACATTGGCATGAAAGGATAGGTTTAATGGGGTGAACTTATCATGTAATCCTTCACATATCATAACCATAGCTGCGTGCTAAGTTTTACAATGATCCCAAGCATTATCTTTTGCAAGTGAGAACATGGCTGCTTTCCAAGGGCGACTTGTTTAACGATTTTCAGAAATATAAAAACACTAAAATAAATGCAGATTTCTTAAAACAAGGAGAAGCTGAGGTCTCCATGTCCATAAATCTTTAAGCAGCCACCCTGGAATCTAAATTAACTTAAAAAGTGGCTTATGAGTGTTCAGAAAACATGGCTGCTTTCTTCCAGAAACAGCACCACTCTTCATCACCTTGGGTGTTCTATTGTAGCTTAAGTCCATTGAAGTGACTGTCATTCACTTGTAATGTAACGCAACCCTGAGGACAGAAGTGGTGCTGTTTTCAGAAGAAAGCAGCTATGTTTTTCCTGGATAATCCCTATAAATAAATGTTTTGTTATCCAGACAACCCGAAAAGTAATTATACATAAGAAATGCACATGAAAAAATAAGACATATCGCTTCTCGGCCTTTTGGCTAAGATAAAGTGTAGTATGTGTTCTTATTGGTTTATTATCTGATACATTGCCTATCTGGGGATCATACATTAAATGGATTTTTAGAACAGGGATATGGAAAAAGAGCTTGCTCTGTCCTCTCCAGGTATTGACCTGGTATTGCAGTGCCTCCAGGTTCAGTGCAAAAAAAAAAGAAAAAAAAAAAAAAGATCTATTTAACAAAGGCTTACCTGCAACTTCAATTTCCTGATCAACAACCTGCTACAAAAATGAAAAACAAGTGTGAGTTTTTTTTAAAGAATCGATCAATTTATATAATTTTTGGCTCATTCTGGGCTTACAAGTCCAGTAGGTAGTTCTACACAATAGCCGACAGCTTTACTTATATATATGAAGGCGTGAGCTCTCCCCTATTGGGAATTGGGCATGAAGCCCACCAACTAGCTGACAGTAGCATATCACAGCCAATAAGTACACCCATTTGTAATGGAGACCAGAATCTGTGGTTTACCTCAGAAACAAGTGGCTTCTTCTGTAGAGGAGTTTGATCTCCTTCATCAATGCACTCAGCGCCTCTCTTTCTCGACGTCTGTCCTAACATTGGATTTTCGTCATTCTGGCCAACTATACAAGGCTCATACTGTACAGTTTCCACACTATGCAAAGGAAATAAATAACAATATTGCATCGGTCTGAAGAGGACCAATGTTTTTCCACTTAGCCAGGTATATCTTTTACCATTATCTCACCTGGGATTCAGACTCTGTGTTAGTGTTTGAGAGGAGCCGGAGCTGATCAGCACAGGGGCTGGAAGACTTTCTGCTATGCTGGAGTCACATGAATAGGCATAGTCATCATTAATGGGAATCTCCACCAGGGTCAGAATAAACGTTGCTTCCTCTCCAGTTGTATGTTCTCCTAAGAAGCAACCTGGAAAACAAGAAAACAAAACAGGATATCACCATCATGATATGATCTGTAACTATTAAATGATGATGATGAATGGAGTAACACAGCAGTGTTAGGGAGCACTACTGCAGAGCTAAGAAAAATATGAAGTGTTGCTGCTTACTCCAACCTTCTTAAAAGAGGTCTTAAAGAGGTATTCCCCATGTTTGACATTTACGACTTTAGATATCCAATAAAAGTTTGAAAGACTAGGCTACTAGGACATAAAAAGATGATGGTGCACAACTCTCTTCATTCATTGCCATAAAACATACAAAGTCAATAGACTATAGTGTGATCATGTTTTTTTTCTGGGACTTTGATATTAATGGCCTATCCTTAGGGTCCATTTACACAGAAAGATTATCTGACATATTATCTGCCAAAGATAGAAATGGATTTGAAGAGAGGAGAAATCTCAGGCTTTCCTGATCTCTGTTTATAGTCTGTTTATGGCTTGTGCTTCAAATCTTTGGCAGATAATCTGTCAGATAATCTCTGTGTAAATGGACCCTAAAGGGCCCTATTCCACCGGTTGATTATCGTTCGCATAATCGTTAACGATTAACGATCTCAAACGACCGCTATTGCGAAAGACCTTAAAACGTTCACTCATTTCCATGGAACGATAATCGTTACTTATGATCGTATTTGCGATCGTTTTTTCTTCGCTATTGCGCTCGTATCTACTGCAAACGACCGAACAACGTCTTATTCAATGTGAACGATTTGCGAACGAGCAACGATAAAAATAGGTCCAGGTCTTATAAAGCGATCAACGATTTCTCATTCGGTCGTTAATTGTTAACTGCATTTCAACCGTACGATTATCGTTTAGATTCGAAGGATTTAACGATAATCTGAACGATAATCATCTGGTGGAATAGGGTCCTTAGAGATCCAACTCCCAGAACCCTGCATCACTAACCAAGCACAGCTGAAATCCCAAATGGGTCTAATGTGCAAGACCAGGCACAGCAACCCCTTCGGTTACTCAACCAGTGAAGGGCTGGGGGTTATAATACTCTGTAATTAACAGTTTCCTGTGCTAGGATAGTGAACATAAATGTACATAGCTCAAAACAATGTAAAAAGAATAGCATACGAACCTACACTTAAGAATTACTTTATCTTTGTTACCAGACTGAAATCTTGAGACAGGCAACATACCTGATACAGTGGTATCCTCAGAGCCAAAATCTTCACGCAAAGAATTCTCATGCATGAGAGGGTAACTTATCTACAAGGCACAACAGAAAAAAAAATTAACAAAATTATTATTATATATATTAAAATTCAGAAAAAACTGATAAAGATATGGTCCATTACTAGCTATAATATTAGCGGTCAACTTACCTGCTCTATAGGGAATACCAAGCTGTTATTTACTGCATTTGGTACATTTTCAACTGAACCAAAGTCTGAACTGATCACATTAGTCTGGTATGTGTTCTCTACATTGGGAGCAGTGTCAGGATCTTCCACCGTTCTGTTAAAACAAAGCATATTGTTTATTAGGTTGCTAAAGAGACTAAAGTGGGAAAAAATTAACCCCTTCTTGACCGCCCACTGTCTTCTGATGCCCAGCGGTACAGGTCCTCCTTCTGCCAAAAGATGTTGCTGCAGTAAAGAAAGATTGCGGCTCCAGGGCTTCTCCTGCACTAAGAACCAGAGTTGTCACATACAACTTCCAGTCCTTAGGCATTCTCTGGAGCACAGGCAGTGTTGGAGGAACCTCTGATCTGTTTAACCCTTTGAGTGCCGCAGTTCATGACCACAGCATTATCAAAGGGGATTCCTCGCTCTGATCGGGTCTTTGGGTTTCCCCAGTGACCCAATCATACACAGGGAAAATGCTCCACAGGCGGCGCTGGGGATCTAGAGCTGCCTGTGAAATATGCTTGTACATTATAACTATAAAATAATTTTATAAAATAGTAATCCCTTATTGGCATGGAGGAAAAAAAGATAATAAAAACTAATAAGATTTAAAGAAAACAATGAAGAAAAAACACTGGGAAAAAAAATAAATAAATAGTAAAAATGTTCTGGTCAGTAAGGCCTTTTCAGACCTGGTCATTTAGGGGTTACCAACATCACTAACCTTGGCTCTACAGTATTGCTACTTTCTAGCAAAGTCACTGAAGGGGAGGATAACAGGTGTAAGCTTGTGACTTGTTCTTGGTTGTTCTCTCTGCCAGGTCTGGACATGTCATTTCCCCCTGCTGTTGTAAGCAACAAGGAAACTTGCTTTGAAAATCTCATAAAAACTGACACACATTTTTGCCATTTTACCAAACACAAAAAGGTGCAACAATTTACATTCCTGTTTTCTCAGTTTCAGTTCCACTGTCTTTGGCTAAAAGGTGACTAAGGCTACGTTCACATTAGCGTTTGACCATCCGGCACCATTCCGTCTACCTTTTCCGTTTTAGAGTATGCAAAACGGAAACTGTCGGATCCGTTAAAATATCCATAGATTCCCATGCTATTTTAGTGTGCTCCGTTTGCCCTAATTGTGCTCCGTTTGCATGCAATCCGTTCAAGATCCGTTTTTTTGAACAGAAGAAAAAATAGTGTTTGCAGTATTTCTCTTTCCGCTTAAAAAAACGGATCACAAACGGAAAGTGCACTTCCGTTTTTTTTTTTTTACATTGTAGTCAATGAGGACAGATCTAAAACGGAAGGTATTTCCGTTCACATCCGTTTTTTTTTCATCCGTTTATGCACTGAGCATGCGCAGAAGTAGCAAGAAACCAAAGAAGAAAAATAAACGGATAGAAAAACGGATGCTGACTGATGCAAACTGATGTACAAAAGTCTGTTTTTTTAAGCCAAAATACAATCGGACCATTAAAAAAAAAGATGAACATTTTGCAATCAGTTTGCATCAGTCTGCCTAAAATACTTGTGAATCAACTCTATTGAGACATTATCAGATGGCCTGACTCCTTCAATATTGGCGCTCATTTGCCGAGCCTTGAGTATCCGATGAAGAGAGCTGCACAAACCACTGCTACATTGTTAGTGTGGCACTACTGTCATCAGTCGCACATCCCCTGTTACAGTGTCTGCTCATTTGTCAGCTGATTGCTGGCCCTATTATATAGGGTGATAATATGGCCCCTAGAAAACCAAGTTCATCCCTACAGAACACACACAGAAAACAAGGTTAGTTAAACACATACCTATATTCGGCTTGTAGACTGAACTGCCCATTGATATTAGAGCCATTGCTGCTTCAGCACTTCCATCACACTGTTCTGTAAAAGCAGTTGACAAAGAGATGAGGATCCTTCTCACATGGCATATCAAAAGGTAAACAAAAACATTACAGGTATTCCTATTCCACTGGATATGCTGTAAAGGCCTGAAGGGTATAGACTGCACCTCAGGCCCCGGTCACTAATTCAGAGAAGGCACTCTCCGGAAATCATAGTGGCCATGTTAAATGTTTACGGGAGTTAAGGAAAAGCTGAGCAAGCAAGAATACACTTTGAATTTTGTTAGTCATTTCCATATTCTAAAGGCAGTATAGATTATGTAATGTTAATAGAAGGCTCAGGTCATAGTCTCTACTTCAGACTTCATAGTCATTTCCAAGAAAGGGCTCAGATTTGCATTAATACACATAGGTAGCACCCAGAACATTTACCTTTCTTATGGGACTGAGATTGAGAATCCACAACCTAGACAGGATGCAACCATATTGGACATTGTTAGGTTATTCGTTTTTTATAAATTGACAGAACATCATAACCCCCCTCGCCACATATACAGCAAGGCTAACTATTTTTTGTGTTCTATATTTCACACCACACGTATATAACACACCACCCTTCATGGTAATACATCACGTTATGGACAGGAACGTCATACGGATGGCATGGATGGACAGCTAAGGAGGAAGTAAGGTGGAGGAGCTTCACCAATATACATAGCAGGGTACAATTGTATTAAACGACAAAAAGCAAGTGGTCTATTGCCATCAACACATGTTTTATTAAAAACATCAAGAGTAGTGGCCAATCCATTTAGCCTGCTTAAAAGTCATATAGCAACAACAATATTCACAAACCAGCTACTTAGTAAAATATTTGCTAGGGGTCTTGTGTCAAGGCCAGCCCATGAATACTTACATGGTGAAAAGTAGTTGACTCCAAATCCTGGTTTGTGCTATTTTGCAAATCCACACCATCCACCGGTATTTCAAGCTACATGTAAAAGGACAATTTTATAGAAATAAAGACCATGTTAAGCGAGTTATACACAATATAAAAAGCAGTGGGAGAATGCATAACGGAATGTATGTACAGTATGTATGTGTTTCTGGCTGAGAGGTAAGATGTGGGAGGTATGGTGGGTGCAGACAGTAAGCCCCTAGAACAATGCTACACTAGTTTTTACTCAATCCTGAAATGGATAAACTACAGGTATCAGACTGCATAACAAATATAGACAGGAAAAACTTTTGGTTTTTTTTCCTTCACATAATATACAACTATAAAGCATAGAAACACAAGCAAAACATTTCCCATACCAAATACACAGAAACCAATACCTCTTCCACAGTCTCTTCAATCTCAGCTGTAACTGGCTTAGGTGATCGAAGACTGAAGGGAACAAACACTGGCGCCTGGTTCTGTGTATCAGGTGTAAGATCATAAGTCTCTTCTTCAAACCCCTGCTCCGCATCTTCTTCCTCATCCTCTTCCTGCTGTGTAGCCCTGATCTTCACCAGAGTGGTCTTCCCTTTGCTCTTGCTGGCCCCCGGCTTTGCCACTCTGCTAGATTTAACATTGCGCACAACTTTTTCTTTCTCCGAACGATCAGATGAATATTCAGATTTGGGCAAAGCAGATGGCGGAGAGGACACTTTTCTCAGCGGCCTTCCAAATCTTTTATGTGAAACAGAATTTTTGTTATTTACATAGAGCAAATACATGTTGCTGTACACACATTACATTTGTCCTTGATGATCTCCTAAAAGGGGTGGGGGGTGAGGGGGGGGGTTTACACGCACACTGCTAAAGCACTTATAAATGGAATAAATGGAGGCAGACTTGGTAAAAGCATTGCCTTCAGTAACTCGCCTGAATTAAGCCCACTGACCCTGATACAGAAAGAGGTTCAGGTTGGTAAACAACTCTGATCACTGGTTCAGTGCTGAACAGATGCTCTGCACTTGCTGTCTAAATAGGGGGATCTGGAGGGTCCAAAAGGTATGTTCACATGTACTGTATACAATGCAGATTTGATGCTAAGTAAACATAATCATTAAGTTTTTAAGACAACCAAGTCATATCCATTTATTCATCACAAGGAACTGTGAACAGTAGACCTAGGTCACTTACCTAGATTGTTGAGGAGTAACGGCGTCCTGCTCACTGCCAGACTGGCTGCTACTCTGAGGATCAATGGTCAATGCATCCTGGTCCACTTCAGAATCAGATGAACATGTCTTCTGGGGTGTAGGGGATGGGCAGATTCTCTTGGGAGATAAGTCAACATTACAGCTGGAGGCTTTTCTTTTGTTAGATGGTGAAGAAGTGGCCGCCACAGGTTCTTTATCCTTCGGCAGAAAAGAAAACCATTCAGCATATATCCATAACATCCTGCATATTACAAAAGGCAAGTCCCTTTTTGTCTTCACAAACAAAAAAAAAAAGGGGGACTCGACAAACTGATTCCCAAAACGCAGAAACCACACTCCCCCTTCCCATCTTGACTCCCAGCTAAAAGGAGCTGTAGTGCATAACCACCACTTCTCTATGGGAGCCAGCAGAGATAAAGATGTACTCTGCTCTCAGCCTTGACAACCAGGACTTAGCTTCCAGCACTGCACATCAATTACTCATAGCAGAAAAGGGTGGGGGAGGGAGGAGTCGTGTATGCTACAGCTCAACACTGCCTCTTTAACACTATCTCGGAGCACAATATATTGATAACAGATTGCCTTTAATCCCCTCTTGGTACTTTTTTGTCAGTCTTATGTGTCTAGCAAGCGAATGTATACCAGCGCATCAACATGGGAGCTGTCACTTTAATGCCTCATGTCACCATAAGCTGGGCTACATATTCAGTTGAATGAGTCACAGCTGCCAATATATAGGACATAAAAAAGTTGGTAATTTAAAATTACTTTGAGCATAGGAACACTGGCAGAATCTTCATTTGTCTTGGTCTGTTTTGGGCTCAAAATCTTGGCAGATTGTTTTCCAAGGTTGGGAACAGGCCTGATAAGTCTGCCACGTTTCAGTGCTGCTGGCTTGATAGCTGCAGATCTTTCTTCAACGGCACTAGGTATGCAAAATGAGGAACAGGAGATGGGAACTTCATGCAACCAATAATGTGGAACTTATATGACAGTATAAGAGACCTATCCACAAATTGTGAATTACACAGCAGACTCTGCAACAGTGGGGTCAGGATGGGGTCCAGGGGTCAAAGCAGTGATGTTCAATTTTATAAAGGGTAAACATGGAAACATGCACAAGATGATCTACTTACAGTCCAGCTTCTTTACCACTGTGGCCAGCAATTGCTGTATCTAAGGTGTCCTCATTTTTCTCTGGATTCTTATCAGTGACTTTCAATGTCTCTTCACCCTGTGAAAACATTCCACATACAAAGTTACACCACATACAGGAATCAGGTGTATTTGTCCTTCTGTGTACAATAATGGAGTCCTTCCTATAGACTGACCTTCTCTGGAGCCAAAGTTTTAGGCCCAGTGGTTGAGGTCTCTTTTCTCGTAGTTGCCCGGGCAAGGTTTGGACAAGGTTTTGGAAATCTTGTGCGAAGAGATTTTACAGAAGCTGCTTCACCTTGTTCTGAATCAGTTATGGCTACTGGCCTAAAAAATATTAACATTAATTAAAGGAGTAGTCCCACAGCATTAGAACAAGGCAGACAGGCAGGGGTTTGCAGGAAAATAATTAACAATCTAAAATTTAGCTATTCTTGTGCCCCATAGGTCGGGTCCCACTGACAGTCACCAGTGTCCTGCAGCTCTCCTATCCTAGCTGCAATGTCACATACCCATTGAATGATTGCCCACTCAATTGCTCAGCTGGGCCGTGACAATGCAGCTGGAAGAGCCTGGTACATGATGTATGCAGATTCAATCCAAAAATGACAGCCGGTGGCTGTTAACAGGACCTGGGGGCGGGCCAATGGAGGCACAAGGACAGGTATGTTTACTCGTTTATTATTTTCTCGCACTCGCCTGGCTGAATTTTTTCAACTCAGTTGGACTTCTCTTTAAGGATAAACTTGCTTTATAGTTACAAATACACTGAAAGTCAATACAATCACTTTATAAACCAAAATGTGGTCAGGCTGGGATTTGCAGCCATGACAGAACCTGTACTGCATTCGAGTCAAGCCCCCCTTAAGGTGAACAACACCTCTTTCAGCTGTCCCCCCACAAACATGCATGCTTGGCTAACTGTGCATGTGTAGTCAATGTGGTGCAGTATCTTTACCACATACCTGTCATGATGTACGCTGACCTGGGGTTAAATCTATTCTGCCACTGGTACCCATGGATACAACCACATCGAGTCAATTCTGCGCACAAGACCTATCTTGATCCAATAGGGCTTGTGCACAGAACGGTGTGTTTGAATCCATGGATACTGAACATATGGCAGCAAAATAGACATTACGCCGATCGAGTCAGTGTACATTATAAAAGGTATGCTTTGGGACACCTCTAATGAATGTTTACCCTTGTAAAAAAAATAAAATAAATAAGACATAGTGAAATCCAACCCCTTCTTCTCATCAACATCTGCCTTCGGAAGGAAGTGTTTAGGACACCTCCATCTAGGGCTGGGCGATATGGGCCAAAATCAATATCGCGATTAATCGCACATGTAGCCGCGGTAACGATAATTATGACACGCCCCTTTTTGCAAACCACACCCACTTGCTATGAAAAACTGTCAATATCAAAAAAGTAAAAAACTCACTGAGCATGACTATACGGGGGGGGTGGACAGGGGTGTATGACTATACAGGCGGGGGGTGGACAGGGGTGTATGACTATACAGGAGGGATAGGGGTATATGACTATACAGGGGGGATAGGGGTGTATGACTATACAGTGGGGGGGGGGGGGATGGGGGTGTATGACTATACAGGGGAGGTAGGGGTGTATGACTATACAGGGGGGACGGACAGGGGTGTATGACTATACAGGGGGGATAGGGGTGTATGACTATACAGGCGGGGTGGGCGGACAGGGGTGTATGACTATACAGGCGGGGTGGGCGGGCAGGGGTGTATGACTATACAGGCGGGGTGGGCGGGCAGGGGTGTATGACTATACAGGGGGGACGGACAGGGGTGTATGACTATACAGGCGGGGTGGGCGGGCAGGGGTGTATGACTATACAGGGGGGGACAAGGGTGTATGACTATACAGGGGGGGGACAGGGGTGTATGACTATACAGGGGGGACGGACAGGGGTGTATGACTATACAGGGGGGGGACAGGGGTGTATGACTATACAGGGGGGACGGACAGTGGTGTATGACTATACAGGGGGGGGGACAGGGGTGTATGACTATACAGGGGGGGGGGACAGGGGTGTATGACTATACAGGGGGGGGGGACAGGGGTGTATGACTATACAGCGGGGGGGGGGACAGGGGTGTATGACTATACAGGGGGGGGGACAGGGGTGTATAACTATACAGGGGTGGCGGACAGGGGTGTATAACTATACAGGGGTGGCGGACAGGGGTGTATAACTATACAGGGTGGCGGACAGGGGTGTATAACTATACAGGGGGCGGATAGGGGGTGTATGACTATACGGGGGGGGACAGGGGTGTATGACTATACGGGGGGGGACAGGGGTGTATGACTATACAGGGGGGGACAGGGGTGTATGACTATACAGGGGGGGGGACAGGGGTGTATGACTATACAGGGGGGACGGACAGGGGTGTATGACTATACAGGGGGGGGACAGGGGTGTATGACTATACAGGGGGGGGGGGGACAGGGGTGTATGACTATACAGGGGGGGGGGGGGGGGACAGGGGTGTATGACTATACAAGGCGGCGGATAGGGGTGTATTACTATACAGGAAAATGTAGTTCCCTTAGTAACAGTACAGGGCTGTAGCATAGGAGGAATGAATGGGCTGCAGCAGGATGTCTCCTATAACTTATCCTGCCTGCTGCAGCCCATTCATTCCTCCTATGCTACACTCCTGTACTGTTACTTAGGGAAGTACAGGACAGCCGCCCCCAAATGCTGCTCCTCCAGCTCTGACACGCCGGCGTCCCTGCACACACAGGAAAACATGGGCAGTGTTCGCCGCCCGGGTGTGTGGGGGAGGAGCCTCGGAGGGGAGAGGTGGGGGGCCTCGGACAGGACGGGACCAGTGGGGGGCATCGGACGGGACGGGACTGGACCGCTGGCGGTGGGGTGGTATCTGACAGGTGAGGAGCCTCAGACGGGACCGGACGGGTAAGGAGGGCGGGCGCTTGGACGGGACTTGCGGGGGGCGCGGCCTTCTTACACTGCTGCTCCTCCACCACCTCCGTCTCTGATATTAGCGCCCCTGCACATAATGTACAGCGCTAATGCCAGGCGGCGTGCGTGTGTGCGGGGGGGCGCTCTCACAGGATGGGCGCAGTGAGGGGGCACTCTAACAGGGAGATAGAAAGCAAAAATACCGCAGATACCGTCCTGGCTAAGTTGAGGTCGGTTAACCGACGCCAGTGACGGTATCGGTATTTTTGCGGTATACCGCCCAGCCCTACCTCCATCCATATTAGACAGTTAATGGCCCCGCCAAAATCAGGGGGCTTCTTAACATTCATCGGATGTGTATTGCCAGCTTTGTGTTCCTCTTCACATGACACTTATAGCTCTTAAGTACAGCTTGGCTTTTACTTTATCTCTAACAAGAGCAGGCCAACCATTACAGGAATCACATCAATTACACAAATATTTGAGTTAATGCAGCTGAATACAGACCCTTTAACCTGCAGCGAAATATTAGCTTTCAACAGACTGTTGCAATCTCAGCTTATCACAAGATCATCCTCCCAGTTACATTTATTTAACACATTACAAACTTAAATCAATGGACTTACTGGGCAACTGTTTCAGCAGAATCTTTGTTACATGGCTCTTTTCCTATAGATGATTTAGTCTCTGCATCTCCATTGGATAACACTCCCACCTCAAGAGAAACATTGGGATCAATCTGAGATTTAAGAAAAAGTAATTATTCAAAATGACCATTTTAATCTCTGACAAAAGATGTACGTTATTTAAAGAGTCACTGTCGTATTTTTTTTTTTGCAGAAATCAATAGTCCAGGCGATTTTAAGAAACTTTGTAACTGGGTTTATTAGCCAAATCTGCCATTATCTGCATGTAAGCCTTTTCCCAGGTCCCCCCCTCCTTCCTCTTTTTCATCCACTCCAAAAAATCTGAAAATTGTGACTTGTTGCAGGAGACGTACCCTGTCTGTTCTAGGGAGAGGGGAGGGGGGAGGAGGAAGGAGGGAGTTAGCCGGCAGCAGAAAGCAGATAACAGAGGATTACAGGCATGGAGCTGGGTGACAGCTGTAATCCGAGCTCAGACAGGTCACTGGTGACTGTCCAAGAAGATAACGGGTGAGATATTTGTAGATTAACTCTTTGTTGTCCTGTTTTGGTCTTTTCTTTAGCTCTCTCCATAGGAGAACAATGAAGACAGGGGGGAGAGCTTCAAACTGCTTTTTCATGATAAAAATGCATTTTTCTGATAATAAACCCAATTACAAAGTTTCTTAAAATCGCCTGGACTATTGATTTCTGCAAAAAAAAAATTTCACGACAGTGACACTTTAAAAGGACTTATGCATAAGAAAAATTAATGGATAATTCACAGGATATGTTATCAATAGCAGATTAGCATAAATGTGGCTCCAGGTTACTGCAGTACAGCTTATTCACTTAAATGGGAGCTGGGTTGTAGTAACTCAGCGTCACCATTAAACAACGTACAGAACTGAGTATTCTGGCTTCAGTTCATGGCTCACATTTGGGTGCCATGGCTATGCTAACCAGCTGATAAGTGGGAGCGGTAGGCATCAGCACCCAGCCGATCAGCTATCGATGACCCATCCTGTAAGACTACCATAAATAGTTTTTTACTCTACAAAACCCCTTTAAGTTGTAGTTTAGTTGCAATTTAAATGGCCTCAGAGCTGAAATCTGTTCACATTCCTTGCCGTCCTAAGATCTGCACTGCTCAAACTGCTTACCTACATTATATGGGTCTTAATAATTTGCAGGGGATGTGTCTATAGTTTAGCTGGTTAAATGTCAGCAATAAATTGTGATCACAGCACTGGAATATAATACAATGCAGGATGTAAATTAGTTTACAAGGAGTTTGTCATTTATCAAACCTAGAGTCACCAATCAGTGTCAAAAGCAGCATGTATCCCTCTCCTGGTTCTGCATTCTACATCTATGAATTTTATTAGTCCCACACAACGGGGGTATAAATGCTGTTAATGCTATTAGTACCCAGCACCACATGTTACTCTACTGTGCGGACTACTATTGATCATCTTAAGCCACGCTCTTACATTGTCAGTGGACTGTGTACCAGCTCTTCTCTCTTCTTCCTCCACAGTAGACACAAGAGGAGCGGCCACAACCGATCTTGTAGCAGATCTGTTTAAATTTGGTTTTGGTCTTTGAAATCTGGCCATGGTTAATACTGGTTTTACTGTCTTTTCTCCGGCGTCAGAAGCAGTTTTCTTTTCATCAGCCCTAGAAAACAAAATGGCCATCTCTTGTTGGCTTTCAATCTGAAGATTCGCTATTAGTAACATGTTATACATTGTGCAAATATGCTGCTATAAAAATTGCTCCGACTAAAGATAAGCGAATCTCAAGCACGCTCAGGTCCGCCTGAGTTTGCGCCATCTGATTACCAGTGTCTGAGGTCAAATGCAGCCCTAGGGAGTCCTGGAAAACATGGATACAGCCTGTATTGCTGTATCTGTTTTCCAGGCAGCCTCGGCTGCATCCAACTTATTTAGCCACCAATAATTGCACAATAATAAGTACAATGCAATAATAAAATCCATTCAAAATTGTCCACAGCCTCTAACATTATATGGCCATACTGTTTGGGTGAAGACTCTTCGGACTTCTCGTGAGATGCTTCACTGTTCGGTATTTCCAAAGTGACAGAGTCTTCTTCAGCAACAGAATTTTCTTTATTACTTTTTGCAGGCATCGGGGCTGTTTCTTCCTCACTTACGGTTATCTGTTGGTAAAGAGACACAACCCTAGTAAATTATTTATTCCTACACTTTTGGGGGTAATGGCTGCATTCCACATTTACACAGATCTAGAGCATGGAATATTTCTTACATTTGTATCAACATTAAAGAGGATGTACCACCAAGTACATCCTATTTAATCTGAACCAACGGATCGAACAGCGCATTCACGGGGAAGCCGGTGCCGCGGTCCGTTTTTCGGACCGCTGCCCGGTTCCCCCGTACGGCGCCGTTCTATGCACCGGAACCGGACGGTGCTCAAGCACTGGAGGCCGGCCGAGCCGCCCCCAGTGGGCGGGAATTCCCTCCCCTCTATGACGTGGCTCCATTCATTCTAATGGAGCCGTGTCATACAGGGGAGGGAATTCCTTCCCACTGGGGGCGGGCCGGCCTACCTCCAAGTGCTTGTGCACCGGCCGGTTCCGGTGCATAGAACTGCGCCGTGCACAGGAACCGGGCAGCGGTCCGAAAAACAGACCGCGGCGCCGGCTTCCCCGTGACGGCGCCGTTCGATCCGTCGGTTCAGATTAAAGAGGATGTACCTAGTGGTACATCCTCTTTAAATCTGCACATAGAGAATTTAATATTTGTTAGCAAAGTGTTTCATACATTTAAGGTGGTGTCCTTGGCTTCCAGAGGGCTCTCCACACTGGCCTCCTCTTTAGGTGCCATCCTCTTGGCTGCTGCATTGCCTAAATTTGGCTTTGGCTTCTGAAATCGGCCTTTAGGTAAGGCGACAGGTTTCGGTGGTGTACTGGGTTCCTCTGTTAAGCTTATTAAAAAAAAATAATATTTTCTGGTAACACGTAGAGATGAGGACCAAACTCTTTACTCAGAAACCTCACAACGAAAAATTTCCACCCCATGACATTCATATTCCTCAAATGCAAATGCAGTAAAAATGCTGACATAAACCTCTCCATGAGAGGAGAAAGCCATGCAAGTTCACCTTCTAGCATATTTCAGTGTTAAGCCACATTCACACATATTTCAGTGTTAAGCCACATTCACACATGTGTAAATCAGTTCTTTCAGTTCTGGTAAATAGACCCATGATTGGACCAGGAATTGCATTGGTAATATGGACACAAACATACACCCATATTGAGGCACATGTTAGTGCAGTCACATACACATTTATTACTAGGTGTATGCGACCTCTGACGCTGGCTGACCACAAGATTACAGGTGCCTCTGCCTAAAGGTCCCCCATACACGGATGGCTAAACCTGCCGCTTACCACAGGCCGTCAATCCAAGGTGTATGGGGCTTTCCTGATCGACCACTGATGGATAATGTCAGTGGGGGAATGGGTCAGCCTTGATGGAAAATCACAGCAGACCCCTTTGTTTAGGGAGAGAGAAGCTGCAGCAAAAGCTCTTTCTCGCTGTGGCTTAATGTTCCTGTGTGTAGGGAGGATGGGGCGGCAGAGATCTTAAAAGTGTATGGAGACCTTAAGCCCTTTAGGCATATCTAAAAGGTATCCATGACTAGATAACCTGACCAGGTAAATAAAGAAGCATGTAGAGATGGAATTACCTACTGCTTTGTATGACACTTACTTCTTACGCTTCACTTCCAGAGGTAATGTGGAGTCTGGTTTCTCTGAGCAATCTTGTTCTACTGATGAATTCTCTTTGGAGAGTTCTGTAGACTAGAATCAATTATACAATTAATCGTAAGAAAAAAAAAATCAATGAATTGCAAAAAAAAATGTTCCCCTGCTGTAACATGATGGACAAATTTGCTGTCATACATGTTTCCAGACAAGGGATAAATCAATGTTACGGTGGTGGTCATAACTAGAGTTTCCATATCAATTTACACAGCTGGACTTTGCTCCTGACTATTGAAACAAACTGTGGTTGTTGGACATGTGAAGCTTCATTCACAATAAACCTACTTACATTTCTTACATAAGATGACTGTAAATGATCTCCCTCCACTCTTTTCTCAGCAACATCAGAGGCTGCCTCAAAGCTTTTACTTTCTTTCACTTCCTCAAATTCCCCTTTGCTTCCAAACGCTCTGACTAGATTTGGCTTTGGTTTCTGAAACCGTCCTCGAACCAGAGGAGCAGGTTTAATGGGAGATTTAGCGCTCTTTGTTTCTGATAAATGGGATGCTTCAGGCCTTAGAAATATAAAAAAAGGACAGAAGCATGCAATTTTATTTAATAGTCACATATACACACAAACACACACACACACACACACACACACACACACACACGTCGCAAAAAATCGTAAAATCAAAATCATCACATTCACAAAATAATAAGGTGCTTACAGGTTATCATGATTCACAGTGCTGTCTTGGGTCAGCTCCAATGAGGATGAAGGATGCAAGATATTTTCCGACTTACAAGAATCTTGGGAAGAACCAGGCCCAGTATTTACTGGTCCTTCATCTTCTTCCTATAAAAGAAAATACAATCTGTGAAATAAAACCCATTTATGAGGAATGGCATTGTCCCACGCATAGCCTGAATTCAATATAACCTTGCTGTATTATTTTGCTTTTGAGAACTGATGAAACAGCAGCAGTCATTGAGACATATGTCATGCTCAAAATAATAAAAACTATGCATTGTAGCTGCAACATATACCACAACTAAAAATTCCCAGCACTTTAGAATTTTTTATACCTGCACAGAAAACCAGAAGACATCTTAAAAAAAAAAAAAAAAAATCACCAGCCAAACTCAAAAAACAGCTGCAACATACTTTCCCAGAACTGCTGTCTTTGCCCGTGTCTCCCTCAGTTTGCCCAGAACTAAGTGCAACAGATTCTTCCTTGTCAGCGGACGCTTCTTTCCTCGAGGTCGCCTTCATCAGATTGGGTTTTGGTCTCTGGAAACGACCTCGAGCCAAAGGTGCAGGTTTTATGGAGGACTTTTCACATCCATCTTGAGAGCCACATGATTCCTTTCTATATAGAAATAGATATGTATAGGTGTGTAAAAAGTAACTAAAGACATTATTCGTTCTAGTAAAATGTTGCTTCTATGTGCAGCTACAGCGGAGAAAAACTAAAGGGAGCACCAACTGAATGCAGCTGTGTCAGTAGTGAACACTCTCTGGCTGGAGCTTCCTATTGAGGGTGAATTACTTTTGCCGTCAGTTTGGGTTCTGCCACTGATCCTGTAAACCAGTGCGACTAGACACGTACATTACACACAGTCAGATTGTACGTTTTTTTTTCTTTTCTATGCATACCCAAATATGAACATTTGTTGGCCTATTTTATCTTTACATATAATTCTAAAGCTTAAAAGGGTAAACTTTTAGCAGGTTAGAACCGTGTAGCCTGCTGATATGTCCCTAAAGGGTACAAGGCACAGAGGATGAAGGAAAGAGTCTTACCTTTATCCTCTGAACTGTTTTCAGAATATTTGTAGATTAAATTATATGCTAATGAGTCCCTGACCCCATTGCACCGATTCGCCCTGGCCGCTCCGTCCCTCCTAATGAATATTGGGGCAGCTCTCTGCTAATATTCATTATGAGGGGGCCAGCTGGGGTAGATCGGTGGCATGGAGGGTGGTAGTTCCGCCCCCAGTGCTCAAAAACGCCTCATTAGCATAAGCAATAACCTACAAATATCCCAAAAGCAGCACTGAGGATCAAAGTAAGGAAATTACCTTCATCCTCAGCGGTCTGTCCACTATAGGTAGATACCAGCAAGTTAAGTAGAATGCTTTCATTGTTACCTTTCCTTTGCTTCATCTTCTTGGTCTCTGCCAGGTGATGGCAGCTTGACACTTAGACCTGAAACCTGAGATAAAAGTAAAAGGTAGTAAGATATGCGCAGCCATATAAAGTTATACATAATATAAGCATTCTAATAAGCAGTGAATGTGAACAGAATCAACCCACCGCTATTCAGATTAACCTCAATAAAAGACACATCTATATGCCTAGTAGTTCCACCACGTATAAGACCCTGTGGTCAGCCAATGAACACACAATTGCTTGTTTGTCAGCTGTTCATGGTTTTTATGTGTCTGTATATATCACCTATTAAAGAAAAAAACTCGACTCCTTCAGCTCATGTAAAATTCAAGTTAATTGTAGAAACTCTTAAAAGACGTTGACGACGCGTTTCGAGCCAACTTGGCCCTTAATCATGGCATCTGGGTCTAAGATAATCATAGGGAAGATGACATGCTAGTGACTACCCTAGAATAGGGTGGCTCTTATAAGACAGATTCACAGGGGAACAAGGGGACCATGGCGCCGCTGCTACAAGCTATATCACCTATTGTCATCATTACAACTCCCCATGTAAACATAAGATATGATGGAAGGAAATGGTTGCACAAATGCTTGTGTAATTGTTTGTGCAGCTGTTCAGTCTCAACAAGTTTTTGCAAAAGTTATATAGGCAATTCATTAGAAATAACAGAAAGCAAAACCATATAAAATGAATACACATACCACTCCTACACCTTGTGAACATTGACTTTCTTGCTCTGTATCTGAAGACTTGCTCTTCCCTGTAGCCCTGGTCAGATTTGGCTTTGGTCTCAAACGTCCTCTAATAGGCAGGGAAGGTTTCTCTTTACTGTTGAAAGTAAAATCCAATATAAACTATAACTGTGATTTACATTAGACACAGGCTCCTATATTAAACTACCCTCATTACATACAGCGGGCAGATGAAGCCAACTAGCAGCCCTACGCTATAGGCAAAGTGGCTGTATCACCCGACACCTGATCTAGGTCCATACCATTCTATTATGCAGCGTCTCTACAGACTCTTACCTGGCATCTCCTTTTTCACGGTCTTGCTGTACAGTGCTGGGTTCCTCTGTTTGTGACAGGTCAGACTCAGATCCCACATCTTTCTTAACAGGGGAAGAAACTTGAACAGAAAAGGAGCTGTCTTGTCTGCACTTATCTAGTGCTGAAACCTCAGCTTCTCTGTTAGGCTTAAAAAAAAAAAAAACTTAACACAATTAAAATCTTTCAGTTTCACTTATTGTTGAAATCTGCCCTGATTTATACTTGGACTAAGACCGGATACAATCTTAGGCCATGTTCACATGGCGTATACCAGCGGCGATTCTGTGACCTCACCGGGTCACAGAACGGCCGGTGTTACTGAAGATCATGCCGGCTGGTACTGCAGTACCAGCCAGATGACCCTCATTTCTGTTATAATGGGATGCGGACACACCCAAGTGAAACCACATCCCAATTCACCGCTGCAGACAATGGAGCGTGTGGCCAGAGCAGAACGCTCCATTGTGTGAACTGACATGTCCTTGCGGCCGCTATTCAATGCGCTATTTGTGTGGCTAAATGGAATCCCGGACGGAGCGTATACTATGTGTAGCCGGGATTCCATTCATTCCAATACAATGTATGTTTAGCATAAATCACGGCCCTAGTTGCACACTACAACAACGGCAGTGATTTATGCTAAACATTCGTTGAGTGAACATGGCCTTAAAGTGCATCTGTCAGCTGCCTATCAGGTTTCAAACTGCTAACACTGTTAGATAGCTGTTAGGGCAAGGAGACACATGGTACCTTTCATATATCCATTTGTGCTTCCACAACTTATGAAAATGCTTTTATTCTCCTGTGCACTAATTCAAAGAGGTTTTCCCAAACGCCTGCATTGTTTATTATTACAAATGGCTGTGACGCTTCAACATTTAAAAAGGCATTACTTCACGAAGTTGCCCTTTTGGGGATATCCTACACAATGCAGCTACTACATGATGTAGTCTTCTGCTTCTTCTGCATTATATTATAAGGGAAGCATTATAGTGTTTATGGTATTAGACTTGTTTTTTGACATGACTACATCACTTACATTTTTAGCGTCTTTATTCTTGTCCTGTGTGCAGACATCAGACACATCAGCAAATTTCTCAGTTCCTTCCATTGGGACGTCCTTAGAATCAGTAATGTCAAGATTTTCTCTTCTAGCTGATGTTCTTGCTGGCAAATTGGGCTTCGGCCTCTGCAGCCGCCCTCTCCCTGGTAATGTAGGCTTTATAGAGGACTCCTTTTCCCCATTATGTAGAGAAGAATCCTCCGCTCTGTTATCAAATAAAACATCAGTATATGACACAACAACATATACCAGAAGCTGCTTCTGGATTGAACAACCTACAGGCCCAAAATTGTAGGCAAAATGTGGTCCTCTGATGATATGGCAAATAATGGATGCCAGGGCAAGTGTCTGTATCATGCAAGTTATATCATACACTTATCATATTCTTTTTTTTTTACTTACGTTGCTGCTTCATCCATTTGCTTCTGTTGGTCCACGCTCAAGCTTTCTTTATTGGCTATTCTCATATCACTCTAAAAATACAATTAAAAAATCAACTGTATCAACAGAATAATCGAGTAAAGCAAAATGTATGTTAGGCAATACACAATGCTATCAAATATAAAAAAAAACATCCATATATTTTTATTATACCTATTACAGTTTAAAGTACCTTCTCAACATCCATGTCATGGACCTGCTCTTTTCCATCACTCTGCTCCTCAGTGGCCCTTGATAAGTTTGTAGCAGGTTGCGCTTGGTGTCCTTGAGGCGTCTTTTGTCTGTCAGAATAAATAAGGTAGATTAGGTCTCAAGAACACAAAATGTAAAGAGTAGATATGATGAGCAGTGACTCACTGATCCTTAGGTTCCAAATCCTGTTCATCAAGTTCCCCAATTTCTGTATCTAATGCTTCATCTGATGTATCAAGCTGCAGAAGAATAAACATTATCACTGTTTCTGCCAGTCAGACATGACATAAAAAGTCATCAGTGATCTTATGTACAAGGCACAGGGATAGTTCAGCCACCTCAGCTGGAGATTTTTGATAGTCTTCCATACTCATTGGGTGCAAATTAGCATTTGCAGTAAGTCTTAGAGACTACCTTATATATATAGGGGCCACCCTGGTGTTTCCCTATTATGGTCCCAATGCTCGCAACAGAGTGAGGACCTAAGGGGTTACGTATCAGGGTGGTTTGGTGTTCTCCCCACTGGGAGGTACCCCTTGGCAACAGGCTTCCTTCTCTACAGAGAAGGATATCTGGCTATTACCGTGTTTTGACACTCGCAACTGAGGCTCCACAGACTCCATTGTAGTGAGGTTTAACAGGTTTTATTCTGGTACATTCTCCATACAGTAAAACTCCAACATCAATAAAACATCACTGAGAACAATGCTGAAATGCTTCCTGACTAGTGATGAGCGAGCATGCTCGTCCGAGCTTGGTACTCGTTTGAGTATTAAGGTACTCGATGGCACTCGTTACTCGGACGAGCATCTCGCGATACTCGAGAAAATCTCATCATCAGTTTCCTGTAAGTTTGGGCGCTATTTCTCAGCCAATAAACATGCAGGAAACCCTTTTGTACATCCTGCGATCACGTGTGACCCATACATGTCGATAGCAGCGATTGGTTGGCCAGATCAGATGACCCTGCCATATAAAAAGCGCAGGCGGCAGTGCTCGGCTCACATGTATGCTGAAAGAGATTAGGGACAAAGCTGCTGCTGGTCAGGGAGAGTGTCAGTGTAGGATTTAGCGTTCCAGTAGGCAGGGAATTCTAGCAATACAAACAAACAGCCCATTTAAGGCCTTCAAATAGTTTTTTAATAATATTACTACAGACTGCTGGCTGGGACTTGCAGTGCTGCTACCACGATTTTACCAGCACACTGTGGTGATCGGCTGCTGGCAGAAAGGGGACATTAGGTGTTGCACACAGACCCCTAAGAAGTGCTCAGTGTACTCTTTTTTGATTTTGTGGCTGGTGGTGCTGCTGTACTACATTGTATTGCTGGGATGTGTAGTACACCTGCATAGAACTTCACTGCTCATTATAAGGGGGTGTCACAGAGTGTGTATAGGTGCAGCCACTACCAGATTGTATCCCATAGCCCCCCAAAACTAGTGGGACCACAAGTATTTTTCCTTTTTTCTGTATTTCATACCCAAGGCCTATCTAAGTGCACAACGGCTTGCACAGGGTAAAGGGTGTGTCACAGAGTGTGTATAGGTGCAGCCACTACCGGATTGTATCCCACAGCCCCCCAAAACTAGTGGGACCACAAGTATTTTTCCTGATTTCTGTATTTTATACGCAAGGCATATATAAGTTCCATACTGTGCAGTGTCCATAAAATGGGTGAACCCCAGGGGTAAGGGTCGAAGGACGAGCACAAGGGCGTGGTGTTCCAAGCAATGCAGTTGGCAGAGGCCGTGGTTCAGGGCAGGGTGACACAGCAGCACCTGTTGAGGAGGGAGCAGTGGCACACCGCAGACGTCCACTCCCTAGCTTCTTTGCCCAGACTGATATTGAAACCGCAGCAGTGTGAACAGGTGATCACGTGGATAGCGGATAATGTGTCCAGTAACTTATCCACCATCCAGTCTTCCACGCAGTCCACCCACGCTACCCAAGGGAGTGGAACCCTTGCTCTATTAGCTCAGCCTCCTTCCCCACAGCCTAGCCCCTCCAGGTAAAGAAGGGATTCAGATCCACCACCATGCTCCCATGAACTCTTTTCTGGACCCTTCCCTGAGTCAGAGCAACCGGAGCAGTCGATCTGTCCCGATGCCCAAACTATGCAGCTCACGCAGTCAGTGGGTGATGAGAGTGGGGACTTGCAAGCGGGGTTCGAAGAGGTGTCTGATGATGACCATGAGACCCGGTTGTCAGACAGTGAGGTTGTTGCCATGGATGTAACTCAAAGTGAGGAGGAATGTGAGGAATTGGAGGAAGAACTGGTGAATGAGGACGAGGTGACTGACCCGAGCTGGGTGGATAAGCCAAGTGAAGACCGTGCTTCTGAGGGGGAGGCAACTTCACCCGCAGGACCGGTTGTAAGAGAAAGAGGGGTGGGCAGAGGGAGAAGCAGGGGCAGAGCGAGTAGATCAGTAACTGTTTCACGGAGTCAAACTCCCACGGCCAGGGCTAGATGTTTCCAAGTGTGGAGGTTTTTTAAAGAAAGTGCGGATGACCGGCGGCCTGTAGTGTGCAACGTGTGCCACGCCAGGATTAGCAGGGGAGCCACCACTACCACCCTAACCACTACCAGCATGCGCAGGCATATGAGTGCTAAACACCCCACTCAGTGAAACCAAGGCCGTTCAGTGACTAAGTCACACCCCTGCTCCTTCCCGTGTCACGTGCTGGCTCTGTCAGTCCCCCCGCCCAGGCCCCAGGCACGAGCGCACCCCTTCACCTCCACTCTGCTCCACACCCTCCAGCAAGGTGTCCAAGCGCAGCGTTCAACTGTCCCTGCAGCAGACCTTTGAACGGAAGCGCAAATCCACTGCCACTCACCCGCATGAACAAGCCCTAAATGTGCACATAGGCAAACTGCTGAGCTTGGAGATGCTGCCCTATCGGCTGGTAGAGACAGAGGCTTTTAGGAACCTCATGGCGGTGGCTGTCCCTCGGTACTCTGTCCCCAGCCGCCACTACTTTTCACGGTGTGCCGTCCCAGTCCTACACCAGCACATGTCGGATAACTACGCGGTCAGCGACAAGGTCCACCGAATCAAACACGTGGACAAGTGCTGGCGGGCAGGGACACTATATCTCCCTGAGTCATGTTGGTGGAGGCTGGGACAGGGTCTGACCCTAGTTCCGCTCATGTGCTGTCCACACCGAGGATTGCAGGGCCTAGCTCGGTCGCGGTCTCTCATTAGTTGTACACCTCTTTCTCCTCCTCTCTATTACCCTCCACGAGCATGTCGCCTCCATTTCGTAGCGCTAGCTGCATCAGCAGTGCGGTAGGTAAACGCCAACAAGCGATGTTGAAACTGAAGAGCTTAGGTGACAAGAGGCATACGGCCCAGGAGCTGTTGCAGGGCATCATGGCGCAGTTATATTTTCGGCTCGCGCCTTGGAGCCTCAAACCAGGCATGGTTGTGTGTGACAACGGGCGGAACCTGGTGGCGGCTCTGCAACCTCACACATGTACCATGCCTGGCCCATGTGTTCAACCTAGTGGTGCAGCGGTTCCTTAAGACCTACCCCAATTTGGCTGACTTGTTCACCAAGGTGCGGCGCTTCTGTGCGCATTTCCGCAAGTCAACCACAGATGCTGCCATCCTTAGGGCAGTGCAAAGGCGCTTGCAAATGCCAACTCACAGACTGCTGTGCGACGTGCCCACGAAGTGGAATTCCACCTTCCAGATGGTAGCCAGGGTTTACCAGCAACGCAGAGCCATTGTGGAATGGCAGATGTCAACCTCAGTAAGAAGCGGTAGTCAGGTCAGTCAGCTACCTTAAATCTACAATGTGGAGGGGACGTGGATGTCTGCTATCTGTCAGGTACTGGGCCCCTTTGAGGAGTCAACACAGATGGTCGGCGGCGATGCCGCCATCATCAGCATCACCATCCTGCTGCTGTGTCTGCTTCAAAACTGAAGTCTGACACTTTGCCTCCATCTCAGGAGACGGGTGAAGAACAGCCGCCGCTAGACAGCTAGACCACCCTGACGTCAGTTTCTCACCACAAAGTAGAGGATGAGGAGGATGAAGAAGAGGAGGAAGAGGAGCAGACTGCTGCCGCCACTGAAGAGGGTACCCATGCTCAATCCTTGGTTGTTGAGCGTGTGTGGCCTGAAGAGGAGGAATTGGTGGAGGAGGAGGAAATTGAGGATAGTGAGGAGAGGGAGTTCTTGCGTGTTGGGACCCTGGCGTACATGGCTGACTTTATGTTAGGCTGTCTTTCCCGTGACCCTCGGGTTAAATTTTTTTTTGATAAACACAGATTACTGGGTGTTCACCCTCCTGGACCCTCGGTACAAACAGAACTTTTCCACTCTCATTCCTGCCGAAGAACGCAGTATGAGAGTGAATCAATATCAACAGGCCCTGGTGCAGAAGCTGAAAATGTACTTCCCATCTGACACCACTAGCGCCAGAGGACGTAGTTCTGTGGGCCAAAGAGCGGGGGGAGAGGAGGGGTGGAGCAGGCAGCTTGTCAAATGGCAGGGGAACACTCTCCAAAGTCTTTTACAGTTTCATGGTACCCCAGCAAGACTATGTCAACCGTCCCCAGTCTAGACAGAGTAGGGGGGAAGCCTTCAGGAAGATGGTGAGGGAGTACCTTGCTGACCATACCAACGTCCTTCCCGATCACTCTGCTACCTACAACTACTGGGTTGCAAAGCTGGATACGTGGCCCAAGCTGGCGCTTTACGCCTTGGAGGTGCTGTGCTGCCCTGCCGCTAGAGTGTCGTCAGAGCTGGTCTTCAGTGCAGCTGGTGCCATCATCACTGATAAGCGCACCCGCCTGCCAACTGACAGTGCTGACAAGCTGACGTTTATAAAAATGAACAAAGCCTGGATTTTACCTGAATTCAACTGTCCACCCGAGGAAAGCAGCTCAACATGAAGATTCTTGTTATCTCCTCTCCTCCTCCTCTACCTCCTCTTCCTTCAATTCTCAGCCAACAGCCAAGTCTTCTTCCGCCATCCTGTTTCTGGCCTAATTATTGGGAGGCTCAATTGCTTCCTCACTCCTAATGGTTCTGTGTCCTCACTGCCATGCTCTGACGTTACACTACATCTGCGGAGGAGCGGGACAGGTGTACACTTGATGGTGACTGACAGCTGGCCTAGCCAGTTAGCTGTCAGCACCTGGGTTCGTGTCCACTAGAAATCCCAGCCCCTGGACTCACTCCAATTTTTGGGTGGGCTCACTTGCTTTCTCACTCCCTTTTAATGGTTCTCTGTGTGCTTAATGCCATGCAGTGTCTGGCCTAATTTTTAGGAGGCTCACTTGCTTCCACACTCACTTTTAATGGTCCTCTGTGTGCTCACTGCCATGCTGTGTCTGGTATAATTTTTGGAAGACTCACTGGCTACCGCTTCTACCTTGGTCACTCTGTCCTCACCGCCATGCTGTGTCAGGCAAAATTTTGGGGTGGTTCATCATATGCTACCTCTGTTTTAATGGTTCCCTGTGTTCTCACTGCCATGCTGCGTCAGGCTTTTTTGGGTTTTTGAGTGGTCCATATGGCTACCTCTGTTTTAACCAGGTTGTTGCACAGAATTAGGCATAATGGTGACATTAGGCAGCCTCAGAGGCATGCATACATGCTGCCCCTGCTGTTTCCTGTCTATTTCCGTTGTGTTTCCATCAATTTCTGAGGTTGACAGGTTTTCACACGACCTTCCTTCTACCGAACTTGAGTCTCCTGCAAAAATGCTCGAATCTCCCATTGACTTCAATGGGGTTCGTTACTTGAAACGAGCACTCGAGTATCGGGAAACGAGCACCCGGGCATTTTAGTACTCGCTCATCACTATTCCGGACTTCTTCACATAGGGAGGGTTTGTTTCAGGTACCCGAGTCCAACCAGTCCTATCCTGTAAAGGAGTCTCTCTCCCTGAGGTAAATCCTGATCTGTACTGTTATTTATGGCTTTTCATATAAATCTGACTCTCTGTCAGGGTTTTTACCTCATAACACAACTGCACCTTGTTTATTCCTGTCTTTCTCACACAAAAGAATCCTGCTTCTTGTTACCTCAGAGCACACACCCTGACTGGGTCTCCAAACAAGATCCTTCTGTGCCCCTCTTCTCTTTCCCAGCATGCACAGCACACACCAGCCTGTTATCTCCTTCACTGCAGGACAACTACCAATGTTGTGTGCTGGCAACACTGGGCACTCTCCAACTGCCAGCGGTCATCAACTAACCATTCACAGTATCAGTCAAACTTACCCTGGGCCACATTATTTATATATACATGCACACATATATATATATACATATACATACACGCACACACACACAGTTACATTGGCTTTCGTCAGAAATTTGTTAAAGAAATATTAACTGCATACCTACCATATCAATAGCAGAAGGGCTTGTTCTTTCTTGAGTGATATTCATGGGTACAATTTCACTAAGCAAGCCATTCGGGGCAACCACTGACACATCTGAGGCTTGTGATACAGCTTCATTGACCTCACTTAGGCTCTGCTGCATGCTGAAAAGTGAGAAAAGGCAATTTTTCTTAAAAGGTTGTAAAGTTACTATAACACTATTCATGATAACCCTCATATAGCACCATGGACACATGTGGGTATGCATCCATTCAATCTCCACAGAGATCTGGCAGCTGTTGTCTATAAGGCAAGGAGGACTACTATTTTTAATTTATTATTAGATTTTAAGGCTAGTAAACATTAATTTCTAAGTTCTGGAAACTTCTTCATACTTGATGTAGTTCTCTATCAGGTTTCTGCCACTTGTTTAAAGGGAAACCCAATTAATTACAGTCAAATGATCATTATATGTTTGAGAAAAGTATGATTTTCCCCAGTATTACAGGGAAACTGGTTTTACATTTATTTTGGCCACAAAATAAAAATCTAGCGATTCTATTTTCTGGAAGAAACCAACCATATAGAGGCCCAGACTCAATAAGGTGTCCGAATGGCAAAGTGGAGTCTTGTGCTCAGATATGGCCACAATTCAGGATGAACAAAGTCAATTTAACTGTTCTATGTCTTATCAAGTTACAATATAACAGGAAGAGTCAATTCAACTATTTCTGTCAACTTCTCAAAGTCAAATGACAAAACTGCTTGATCCGGAGCTATATAACTGACGGCCTATCCATAAGACAAGCCATCAATAGTGCCAAATAACTGCAGCCCAGCTCCCAATGAAGTGAATAGTAGCTGGGCTGTTTCAGATATCAGCACTATACAATGAAGAGCACAGGGCTTCTGACCCTAGCATCTTTCTTCTCCTACTGCTCCCTAATACAAAGGATGCCTACATCTCACATTGCTGCTCATATAACATCCAGCATGAAGTAAGACCAGCACAGATCTCCACTGCGTTAACAGTCTCTTCCCAAACAATGGACTCAGAAACCAGAAGCAAAAAATCTAAGAGCTGTCAAAAAACGATCCTTCACTGGTGCCAACCCCAGCCTCACTTGCTTGAAAGGTCTCTAGATGGAAAATGCTTCACTTTACTTAAATACACGCTTTATATTTTATTCTCCTATTAATTCATAAGGCTTCCCAGGAGGTGATAGGTCCAACCCAGTAAAATCCAGCAAAGACTAGATAACTACAGGAACATTAACAAAACCATTATTAAGAGTTAAGATGAAGGAGATAGGGGGTTTTAATGTCAAGCAATATTACGGTGTATTTACACCTCACATTTGTTTCTTGGTATAAGAAGAGCTGACAGTGCTGGTATAGCAGGAAGACAGCACTCAATGTCTCAGCAACACCCTATACATTTCTATGAGAGGCATAGCCTCGGTTTTAACATTATAATCATTAATTGTCAATATACCTAGACAGATCATCAAGTCCTGACTGGTAGTCACTCTCTTCAGTAAAAAGTAGTAGTGAGGTTTCCTCTGCACATGTCGGAGCAACCGATAGAGATAAGAGTTCAGCTTCCCCAGCTTTACAAGACTCATGGTCATCATCAGCCTCAAAATCTTCTGTCATGTCAAAGTCTGCTAGAAGGGAAAAAAGTGGACATTAGTTTATCTTAACTCACATGCCTAGTGACATACATCTACCATGTTGTAAAGTAGCATCATGTTAAGTTTTTGATTACTGTCACTAGTACAGTGCCCAGGTTCTTCTGTAGATGACCATACAACAGCTTAGAGGCTATTCAGGAAAATAAAATATTAGACATTCATCTCCTCGATTTCCCATCAATGTTGCTCTAATGGTGTCTTTGAACCTGCTGCACCCCACTAGCTGGTGACTGACATGTGCTTGCTTGTCCAATAACACAATGGTAACCAGCCTTAGGGCCCTATTCCACCGGACGATTTTTCTTCGCTATGTATTCGCTATTGCGTTCGTATCTATTGCAAACGACCGAATGATGTCTTATTCAATGTGAATGATTTACGATAAAAATAGGTCCAGGTCTTATAAAGCGATCAACGATTTCTCGTTCGGTCGTTAATCGTTAACTGCATTTCAACCGAACGATTATCGTTTAGATTTGGACGATTTAACAATAATCTGAACCATAATCGTCCAGTAGAATAGGGCCCTTAACCAGTAATTGGCCATGTCAAAAGGTCATCAGAAATCGATGAGTAGCCAGGCACTGTTGGAACAACAGAGGTGGAGGAATGGGCAGGCAAGCCCATTAAAGCAACCAGACTGCTTTAAAAAAACTAACAAAACAAAAAACTAACCTCTTTAAATGGAAACAGCAAGTTAGAAGACTTCTTTAACCTGCTGTTATGATCTATGGGAGCACAGGATGCTGACAATGAAGGGGATTTTCATTAATATGTTAATTAGGAGGTTTAGTGCACTAGGGTGGTACTAGAGCTCTCAGTGCACCGTTCCACCCACACACCCACTGCTTTTTTTATGAATATTCATCCAACACTCTGCAGCATTGTGTGGCCAGGGTTATGTCACCGCAAAGCACCATCTCAGTATTCAGGAGGCTGTACTACTGGGTTTTACATAAAAGTTTCCTTTTAAAGGCAATCACCTATATCTTGCTGCCCTTGCTGTGGACTTCATAACATAGGGACAGACATGTGGTGTAGATTAGTAGCACTTACACCCAGAAAGCAGCTGTGCACCACCTAAAATGACTCCGCTGTCCCTGCTCACCCTATACACATTGCCACAAGCTCTTAAAATGTTACTGTTGCCCAATACTGCTAGAAAACTATATAGCATATTAACCATCATTTTCATCATCTTCCAATTCAGGTTCTTTGTAGTTCGGTTTATTTTTCTGCACTCTTGTCTTCCTTTCTGGGGTCTTCTTAGGACCTTCATCACTATCTCCTGACTGACGGTCAGGTCTGTTGTCTTTATCGCCTCCAGCAGTCTTACCTATAGGTGTTATAAGCAAGTTCACTTAGAGAAGGCAAGGTTGTGCACTACAGTTCTGATAAATTCACAGAACCAAAGTACTTTAAACACATCTCTCTCTTCTATTCTCCAGCCCAATATCACTAGCTTATTCCAGTATACTAAAAGACAAATAAAGAAGATAAGCTGTGCAGTCTCTTACTACAATAAGGAGTAGAAGATATAATTTCTGTGCATCCCTATTTTTCTCACAATAAATTACCTATAAGTGGGCACTATGGGTTTCAAGTAATTCCTATAAATGGGCCCCTACATAAGACCCTACTGCAGACCCATAATAAACAATATGGAAACATCTCTAGAATAGAAAAGCACAGACACCTGTACGTCTATTCGGCTTACGCAGCAAACCAATTATTTTATTTTTCAGATTAAGTAATTGACATGTCTCACTTTTACTAGTCTTTTTTTTCGTTTTCTGTGTAATCTCATCATCCTGCGACTCGTGATTTTCCTCTTCTGGCTCCTTTGTACTATCTTTCTTCTTCTTGGCCCTCTTCTTCTTGACAGGGACAGGATCAGTGACCCCTGAACATTTATCAGCATCTAGAGATCTCTTGTTCTCCTTCTCGGCTGTTCCAGCATCCACTCCTTCCTCTTCTGATATGATGGACTCCTCATCACAAAGGCTTTGTTCTGCAGCAGCTTTGTCTGAGTTACACAAATCAAATATATTTGTATATTTAAGGAGGCCATCTGGTGAGCAGAAAAAGTCCTAGCTGTTTCACTCCCTCCCTCTGGCTGTCTCAAAAGTATACATCCAATATAAAAGAAGATGGTTTCTGATGATCAACCCCATAAATATATACCCTTTAAAACTGAAATAAAAATCTAGATAACTAATCTGCCCAACTCAACAACATAAAATTATAACAGCACATTTATAAAGAAGCCGCCATTACTTCAGCCAACTGCAAAGCCAATACACAGCAGAGCTATCCAATACTGATAATTCCACTGCAGCGGACCCAGGTATAGTCATTCCATTCACAGATTTATTGCAGAGATTGTGCAACTTTCCCATTTATCCCATTTCCCATTTATTAAGCAAAAAAAGACTTGCTAAGATGAATGGAAATGTAAGTTAACTATAGAGAAAAAGCCAATACCTTTTTGCTTCTTGCGTGGCTTGGTATTAGTTTTTCTTGGCTGTTTGCTCGTACTTTTCTTTTTCTTCCCTGCTTCAAGAGCCTTCTCCAGAAGCTGGGCAAAAAACTCAAAATCAAAGTCTTTCTTCTCCCCTGATAAATAGTTAACAAAATAGTTTAGTTGGTAAAGGATGGTGAAATTATCACACAGCAATATAGTCACCATAACAATTACTAATAAGCACTTTATTCACTTCCATGCATGTTTTAGGCAACACTTACTGAATTGCTAGCAGGCTGACATCAGGCATCACCCCAATTACTATGGTTTCACGTGGAGACGTCCTATTCACACAATACCCATTGGTATGTCCTGATAAATATTTTCGGTCATTGTGCTTATGTGTACCCAACTTCTGAACACAAGTAACTTACAAGAACAACAAAACTATCTTGTACTGAATCAAATAACCTATACACAAAGCAGAATACTAAAAAACTGCAAAAAGTAAAGTTTCATCTATAGAACAAGGATGCACTACCAAGGAATGTAGTGAATACTTTGAATAATACTAGAACACCTGCCAAGATACAAGATTAAAGGGGTTGTCTAGTGAAAATCGTTTTCTTTCAAATCAACTGGTGTCGGAAAGTTAAATAGATTTGTAATTTACTTCAATTCAAAAATCTGAAGCCTTCCCACACTTATTAGCTGCTGTATGTCCTGCTGGAATCTGTTTTATTTTCAGTCTGATACAGGGCTCTCTGCTGCCACCTCTGTCCATGTCAGAAACTGTCCAGAGTAGTAGCAAATCCCCATAGAAAATCTCTCCAGCTCTGGACAGATCCTGACATGGACAGAGGTGGCAGCAGAGAGCACTGTGTCAGACTGAAAAGAATACACCACTTCCTGCAGGACATACAGCAGCTGATAAGTACTGGGAGACATAAGATTTTTAAATAGAAGTAAATTACAATCTATATAACTTTCTGAAATCAGTTGATTTGAAAGAAAAAGATTATCACTTGGGTACCCCTTTAATAGAGTGCAAGAGACTGAAAATGAATCAAGTTGTTAGTGCACATGCCGCAGGTGCTGCCATTACCTATATAAAGCATTCAAAAGCAACCCCTGTTAAAACTTTTGTTAAATGACAGGGAGACGTTAACACATCACAGAGACTTGTTTTGATCAGTTGGAGTGTTCAGACCCTCACTGATTAGAACGTGCAGGAAGACACGCTTGGCTTGCTGCACTTACCTTCCGGTTGCACTAGACTGATCAGTCTCTGTAGCTAATCTAGTGCAACTGGATGAAGATTGCAGAGAGCTTGTCTGAAAGGTGTGTGAGGGTCTGAATACTCAGACCCCAACTCATTACAACTTTTGGCATGTCAAAAGTTTTGGTAAATGACAAGGTGACAGGGATAGCATAATAATACTAATAATAATAATACTAATAATATTTTTTATTTATATAGCGCCAACAGATTCCACAGCACTTTACAATTCTATATAAATAGTTCTCATTTCATATAAGTAACACAACAAGCTACCATTTATAAAAAAAAATTACAGATAATAGAAAAATCACTTACTAAAAGCCTTGTCTATCCTCCATCCATTCACTCGTTCCTCCTTCTTAAATTTGTTCTATAAAAAGGTGAAAATAATAATAATATAGAACTAATTTGCCTTCATAAAATATATGTATATATATATACATATATATATATACACATACATATTATATTATATAAAATATAATACAGCACATTTATAAAGAAGCCAGCATTACTTCAACCAACCCACAAAGCCAATACACATAAGAGCTATCCAATACTGTGCATTCCACTGCAGCGGAGTCCGGATATATTCATTCCATTCACAGATTTATTGCAGAGATTCTGCAACTTTACCATACATCTGAATAAACTTGCAGAAAAACTACAACAATCAATCAGCGGATCGTTGTCTCTATTACATGAATCGACCTGATTTGGCAGATTATTGCTCCGTGTAATAGGGCTCCTAAAGGGAATCGTTCAGCTCTAGATCACGCTTCGAGGTCAAGGAAGCAGTGCCGAGCTGCAGGATGCATGCCCGCTTTTTCCCTAACCCTCCCTGTCCTGATTGGTTGATGTACACAGTTCAGTGCAAAAAGACACCAAAAGGAGGGGTGTGGGAGGAAGGAGGTTTGCACGCTGCAGCTCAGCTCTGCCACCTTGACTTGATCTCTCAGCATGACCAAGAGCTGACAGATTACCTTTAAACATTTTAAAGAGGTTGCCCAGGCTTACAAACACAAGGCTGCTTTCTTCCAGGAAAAGCACCATTCTTGTCCTCAATTTTGGTGTTGTTGTGCAGCTTAGTTCCATTGAGCTGTATTGTAATACCACACACAACCACACACAACCTGGGGACAGGGGTGGTGAAAAAAAAGTTTTGTTCTAAACCTGGATAAGAGCTTTATGGAGTTGTTTTATGGAGTTGGGGGTCATCTCTATAAGGAGGGCTGCTAATGGCCACTGCTTCTACTTTTCTGGCAGGGAGCAGAGATAAATTAAGTGGAAAATTGCTACTCACCTTAATCTCTATTCTCTCTCTGTGAGGGAAAAGTTGGCCAATCATTGAAAAGTCTGTTCCCACCATACTGATGGCCAAGAAGAACATCTCAGTTTCTAAGGGAAAAAAATTACAAACACCACATTAGGTCAGAAATGATGTAACTATATGCACTGAATACTAGGGGATAGCTGCAGGATCAGTTAGTACATGGACCTTGTTCAGACCACGGCTTGGAGTAACTGCTCTTCCGAAAACTAGAATATGTTGTTGTGGAACCTCGTTCAAAGATGGGGTCATTCCCTTCAACAATCGGTGCTTTATTTCTGGACACTTCCACGGTCAAACTAAAATTCAATGGAAAAAGTAAGGAACGTTTAATAATGCTATTACGATTATATGTATGGAACCAGATCTGTGGAAGAGAAGAACACAGCACTTGAGTATTTTTACCCCCAAGTGTCAGCCATGAGCTGGTTTCACCCACGGTGTTTAGTCATGCACCAGTGTAGAAGGTATTAATAAATTATAACTATCAATTCATAAAATAAGGACCAAAGTAAACTCCACTTTCTAATATATCCCATAATAGCTTACCTCTCCTCATCAAGAATAATGGAGCCATCCTCCGCCACCTTCACACGAGGAGCCAATAACTGGCTCTGGTCTTCCTCCTCCTCATCATCATCATCATTAATATCATCCTCTTCAGCAGTGTTTTTCCCTCCCAGCCTAAAAGTTAAGGACATAATAAACATATAAAACTAGAGTACACATATTTTAGAGCTTGGGGCAAAGATTCTCTTGAAACCTATAAAACAGACATTATATTAGAGATATTAAATTATTGAATTTGCTCCACATTTACCGTGCAGATCCTCCACACTGACATCTACCCAACCAATACTGCAAGGAAAACCACACTGCAATGATGAATAAAAAGTTTGCCAACACTCACCCAGTAGGCTGAGACTCCACAGTAAAAGACTTTTCACTACTTTTAGTTTCTTCAAGTGAAGACCTTGAAAAACACATGAAGGCAAAGAGGTTAGTCTAGTATCAAGAAAGGTAGAACTCCTCAATTTCACAGGTATAATCAGATATGAGATGTGGGATGCCGCTGCAGTCAGAAGCTGTGGCGGCTGGATGACAGCACAGCAGGAGCTCCAAGGGACCAAGGCAGGGAGGTGGGCTATGGGTTTTTTGCACCAGCAAAATAGATATGTTTTAGTATCCAGATAACCTCTTTAAAATGTAGAAATTACAAGCTGTAACAGACCTACCTCATTGGGTTATTTATCGGAATGTAGTGTATGAAGTCTCTCATTGTCATCTTGGATCTTTCTGGCTCTTCTACTGAGTTTATAACAGGATGTTTTGCCCTCCAAGCTCTCTATAGTACAGAACACAAGATATCCTGAATTACAAAAAACTGAACGCCTGCATGAATGGATACTAAGCATATGTTTTACAGGATTTGCTGCTATTATAAACGACAGTCAACAATGCTTTTCAATACGATTAAAGGAATAGGCCCTATATAACTGTGGGAGACAAAAGGATCAATACCGAGGAGCTCCCCGCAGTCAGACCTTCACTGACCAGACATACATCCCCTAGTCTACAGATAGCAATGTATGTTGGTAAACCCCTTTAAGGCTTCATTTACATCACATATTTAGGTATACCAATGTATAATCCCTGTGACTAAAGGCCCTTTTACAGCAAGTGATTATCAGCCTTACAGACGATAATTGCTTGGTGTAATAGCTAGTGTTAAAAGGCAACAATCAGCCGACATGCACTCTTACCTGCTCACTGTCGGTACGTGTGATAGCGCAGGCAGCGAGCGGGGAACAAGCAGCAAGTGCTAATCTGACAGGTCAGCGCTCGCTTGCTCCTCCAGATGTGCCCGTGTAATAGGGGCTTAACAGACAGAAAGAGGTTTACGTTTGGGTATGTTATCTGAACATTTAGTAGTCGCTAGATCACTACCATTAGTCTATTATAGGAATTTTCACTTCTGTACATTAAAATCCACAGGACCCGAAATTGAACATTCTCTGACATATGTTTAACATATGAAGTCTATGGGCACATAAATGTATACAGAACACTAAATGAGTGCCATAGTCTAAGATGTACTATTTGTCCCATCATCCTTCATGAGGCTACTGCTCCTTTGTGTCCCACTAATATCTAAGCTGACAGTGGCCACTAGTAGGACTGATAAGTAATGAGCTCCTACTGAGCAGATGCGAGATATCGAAGATGACCCCTTATTGTCATCATGTATATTCAGCTTCATAGGTTTTAGGAAGATAGGTGACACTAGGTGCACTTTAGGCTCACAAGGCCTCAGGGGCTCTCACCCGTTCTTTGTGTAACTCCTCTTTCAGCAAGTCGCGCAGTTTTTTCTGCCGTTTTAGTCGCTCCTTCTCCAGATTACTGGTGATAAGCTTTTTCGGAGTGGTTTTTTTAACCACTTCAAAGAGTTCATTGCTGAGGGATTTCTGGGAAGGCCTTTCTTTCAGCGGACTGAACTCCTCCTTCAGGCTGCACTCCACAGGTTTTACAGGACTAATGTCTTGTTTCAGGACAGACTTCTTATATGGTGAAAACTGGGGAACTTGGGGTATAGGAGTCCTTTTTTCAGGTAAAGTTACATGTTGTACTTGAGGGACAGTAAGAGGCACCTGTGATTTCTGAGGACTCAGCACCTTGCTCTTCTCAGGTAATGGCCCCTCAATCTTACACGGGGCAGCACTGATGGGCTGCGCTGAAGGGATGTCCGCTTGTGAAGGCTTAAGGGGCGGAACGGAGGCAGGGGCAGAATTTGAAACTCTTGGTTTTGCCAGGTTAGGCAGAGTAGAGATCCTCTTCCGTCTTTGGACTGGAGCAGGAGTGGTCTTGCTTGGTTGCGGTTCATTGCTGACTGCTGCGGTTGCTTCAAAACTATTTTAAAAAAAAAAAAGTTACATAGACAATGAAGATTTATTTTCCTTTCTATATCACTAAAAGTCCTATTACACTAATCGATTATTGTCCGTATTTGGCTGGTGTAATAGGCAATGTTAAAAGGCAATGATCAGCCGGCATGCGCAATGTATATATAAAAGAAGTGAAGCATTTTGTTCCTCAGAATTAGAATAACATAGCAGTTTCTTGCAATAACAGCGCCACACCTGTTGTCAGGTTGTGTGTGGTATTACAACATGGCTCCACTCACTTCATTCAAATTGAGATGCAATACAACACACAAACTGAGGACACAAGTAGCTCTGTTTCTGGAAAAAAAAACAAGCCATGTTTTTCCTCTAAAATTGGATAACCCCTTTAAAGTAGTATGGTGGTACCGAGTGTAATAGAGGCTTCTGTCCAGTACTACTACAGTGTATACAAGAGTACGCAGTAAACCACAATGAACACAACAGTAATCCATGTGTCCCGTTCACAGAGCTGACTTGTTTACCCGTTACTATATAGAGAATTAGCTGTCACTATGTGACACATGGTTCAGGAATGGTGACAAAGATAAAGGAAAACCATGTAAATACATCACATGCAATAATCTGAAGTGATGCAACCAAATGAAAGACTTCTAAACTCTTACTTCTCAGATTACAAATCTATACAGTATCCACATATAGAGGATCCTGCCAGAACAACCAAAGGTCCTGCATGACTCATTAAGTAATGTATGTGTCACGTTTAAAAGACCAGCATGACGGCACAAAACCCTCACAGCATCTGACTCAATATACAGCTCTAAAAGATGCTCAAAAATTCATATTTATGTAAGCCGCCATGTTGGGAGCGGACAAATTAACCCCTTAATGACCAACCAGTTTATGGCAGCCGGTGCAGGTCGCTAGTCTGTAACTATAATATATATGGGATGGTTTGGGGGTCTCAGGGTTCCCATGATCAAAGAATTACTGTATCTATTATCAACACTTCTTTCAAAAGCTTCCTGACTATGGCACAAAGGGGGGTGGGGGCAAAAGGGTTAAACCTGAACAGGGGGATCCGCTTGCCCTAACCCTTGAGTATGCTATAGTTTATGGTTTCAGTAACATTTCATCCCCAGAGAATCCCTCTAAGCTCATTTTACTAGAAACTTCAATAGATTATCCATGCATCATATTCCTCCACATGCAGCAGGCGCAGAACATGGCGTACACAGTGACATGGTCTCTTTCAGCACACCAGTTATACTGAGCAAGAATACGACAACGCTCACCATACGCAACTATCTTCAACAAAACCGAATATATATATGACCAGATGCTGTGTGTCCCTGACAATATGCCCACTTTAAGGCCCTAGTCACACATCTATACTATACGGTCTGTGCATGGACTGTATACTACAATCTGGACCACAGAACTCCCTGCAGTATCATACATTATGATGCTGAGAACTCTAAAGGAGTTAAATCTTTGAGCTACTGTACTGACACAGCTGTGTCAGTACAGCAGCGCAGAGATCTAAGAGTTTCGGAGCTCCCGGCATCATAATGTATAACACTGCAGAGAGTTCTGTGGTCCGGTCTGTAATATAAATATATATATATATATATATATATATATATAATTAGAAAATCCGCAGCACACCGAGGTCGTGAGGATTCGTGATTTATTGATTCATAAGTGCAGCAATCCAACAGACGCAACGTTTCGGTGATCACATATCACCATTTTCAAGCGTGTCTTGTGAAACATTCAAAAGCTTTTTAAAGCAGTACAAACAGTGTGATTGGTTAACAATGATTGGTAAAAAATAAATTACACGTGTGCAGAAATTCATTAGAAAGTGTCCATATACTGCCCTCTTTAGGGCGTGTAACTTCATATTGGTGGTCTTAGGTCACGAGGGCCGATTCTTGTTACGCCCACTGTGATGCGTGCATAATTAGTGGAAGTCCGTGATAGAGTCCGTGCATCACACATAGGTGAATAATAAAAACAGTGACCACTTGAAGAAAAGGGTGATGAGTCACCACAAATAATCGTTATGAACAGAAATAATATACTTTTGGATCCGGGCTCACCACCTTCTCCATTGCCTGTAGACGTCATGTCAGATCAACCATCGCGTCCTGCATTGTCATGACGACCGGAGCGTACTGCAGCCAGGAGCTCCACATGTGCAGCTTACTGTGACTATCTTTAAACACGGCCCGGGGACACCGCGGTCCAATTAAGGATCGCTGTACACCCACGTCTCCAGGAATCCGGTCACTTACCCGGTTAAGGGGAGGATCTCTTCATCCCAGAGACAAGGCCAGTGTTGCGGACCCCTCCGGGTCCATATTGGGAAAACGCATCAATGCCGCCTTGTGTGGATAGCTCCAAAACGTGACCTATTTTGCTCCACAGGTTCGCGAAAATAAAGGTGAACGTCCATGTCATCAGGTTCCAGAAGGTGTAGGTGAGTCCTGTCCTCCAGTAAAAGATTCAATTCTAAAGAAACAACAGAAGAAGGTAAGTATTAAATAAATTGATACAATGTTTCACTTAAGCTTACTCCGCATCAAAAAGTGAAGAAATAGGGCAAGTGGATTAGTCACTCATTTTAACATTTCATTTTTGATTTTATATTCAACATTCAAGCCTTGTGGGGTCAAGGCTTTTAATTTGTAGATCCATTCAAGTTCTCTCTTTTTCAAGAGCATGTGTCTATTGCCTCCATATTTCAGAGGTGGTACTTTGTCAATCACCATAACCTTTAGATCACTTTCTTTATGGTTCATGTCTACACAGTGTTTAGAGACTGGTAAATCTAGTCTCTTTTTTCTCACAGAGTATCGATGTTGCCCAAAACGTGTCCTTAAATCATGTGTGGTCTCCCCTACATAAATCTTTTTACAGGGACACCAGATGACATAAATTATCCAGTCAGTTGTACATGTGAGAAAATGTCTAATTTTATAATTACACTGAGTCTCAGGATGTATAAAGTGAGTCCCCTTGACTAGTTGTCTACATGTAACACAGCCAACACAGGGAAAGCACCCCACCTTGGGGGTAGTGAGGAATGTTTGTAAAGTATCCTTTTTCTTTGAGACATCTGATTTAACTAATCTATCACGTATGTTTTGATTGCGTCTGTATGAAAGTAAAGGTGGAATTTGAAATTCATTAATGTTTGGATATGAATCCCTTAAAATACGCCAGTGTTTTTGTATAATGCGGCCAACATGAGGGGAGCAATCGGTATATGTTGAGATAAATGGCAAACGTTTACTCAAATGTGTCGATGTTGTCTTAGGTTGTAATAGTACGTCCCTAGGGGTATCTATCACTTTTTTTCTGCAGTCTTGCAGCAGATTAGCAGGATATCCCCTATTAAGAAAGTCAGATGTCATCTTCTGGAGTGCGGGTACAAGTTTATCATTATCGTCAATGATGCGTCGTGCTCTCAACATTTGACTGTGTGGCAAGGATCTTACCATTCTTCTGGGGTGACAACTAGAAAAATGTAGAGTAGTGTTAGAATCAGTGGGTTTTTTGTAAATATCAGTACTTAATTTGTTCCCTGTTCGTGTTATCATGACATCCAAATATTGCATTTCAGTCTCAGAGTAGTTGACAGTAAATCTGATTGTTGTGTCAATAGTATTTAAATATGTGACAAATGTCAGCAGTTCATCGACCCCTCCCCCCCACAGCAGGAACACGTCATCGATGTAACGTCTCCACATCAGAACATTCTGAAAGTGGGGCGCCACATAGATGCTGTGCTCCTCCAAGTGAGCCATGACAATATTAGCGTAGGTCGGCGCGACATTTGCGCCCATCGCCACGCCTCTGGTCTGTAAATAAATCTTATCATTAAAGGAAAAATAATTGTTAGACAAAACTAAAGTTAGTAGTTGCATGATGAAGTCACATTCCTTGTTGTTGAGTGTAAGTTGGTGTAAGGATGAGGCAATGGCTGTTAGACCCATATCTTGTTCAATGGACGTGTATAGGCTTACAATGTCAAGTGTAACCAAAAGAGTTTTTTCAGGCAATTCAATTCCCTTTATCCTATTCAAAAAGTCTGTGGTGTCCTGCAGGTAAGACTTTGCACCTACAGCCAAGGGTCTCAGCACTTTGTCTAGAAAAATAGAGATATTACTCAGAATGGAATTTCTTCCTGAGACAATAGGTCTCCCCGGTGGATTGTTTAAATTTTTATGGATCTTGGGTAGAAAATACAGTAATGGCATTCTAGGATGCTCAACTGTGAGAAAATCTGCCACCTTTTCATCAATGATATTGAGACCAAGTGCTTCCTGCAAGACACCATCAATCTTTTTCTTAATGACAAATTTAGGATCGCAAGACAATTCTCTGTAAACCTCATTGTCCCCTAGTTGTCGATATGCTTCCTCTAGATATTTCTTACGATCCATGACCACGATCCCCCCACCCTTGTCGGCAGGTTTGATAATGAGATCGTGGTCATGGATCAGAGAATTCATACATGCAATGTCGTCACAGGTAAGATTAGGTTGAAATACATGTTCAAAAAAATCTCATTATCAAACCTGCCGACAAGGGTGGGGGGATCGTGGTCATGGATCGTAAGAAATATCTAGAGGAAGCATATCGACAACTAGGGGACAATGAGGTTTACAGAGAATTGTCTTGCGATCCTAAATTTGTCATTAAGAAAAAGATTGATGGTGTCTTGCAGGAAGCACTTGGTCTCAATATCATTGATGAAAAGGTGGCAGATTTTCTCACAGTTGAGCATCCTAGAATGCCATTACTGTATTTTCTACCCAAGATCCATAAAAATTTAAACAATCCACCGGGGAGACCTATTGTCTCAGGAAGAAATTCCATTCTGAGTAATATCTCTATTTTTCTAGACAAAGTGCTGAGACCCTTGGCTGTAGGTGCAAAGTCTTACCTGCAGGACACCACAGACTTTTTGAATAGGATAAAGGGAATTGAATTGCCTGAAAAAACTCTTTTGGTTACACTTGACATTGTAAGCCTATACACGTCCATTGAACAAGATATGGGTCTAACAGCCATTGCCTCATCCTTACACCAACTTACACTCAACAACAAGGAATGTGACTTCATCATGCAACTACTAACTTTAGTTTTGTCTAACAATTATTTTTCCTTTAATGATAAGATTTATTTACAGACCAGAGGCGTGGCGATGGGCGCAAATGTCGCGCCGACCTACGCTAATATTGTCATGGCTCACTTGGAGGAGCACAGCATCTATGTGGCGCCCCACTTTCAGAATGTTCTGATGTGGAGACGTTACATCGATGACGTGTTCCTGCTGTGGGGGGGAGGGGTCGATGAACTGCTGACATTTGTCACATATTTAAATACTATTGACACAACAATCAGATTTACTGTCAACTACTCTGAGACTGAAATGCAATATTTGGATGTCATGATAACACGAACAGGGAACAAATTAAGTACTGATATTTACAAAAAACCCACTGATTCTAACACTACTCTACATTTTTCTAGTTGTCACCCCAGAAGAATGGTAAGATCCTTGCCACACAGTCAAATGTTGAGAGCACGACGCATCATTGACGATAATGATAAACTTGTACCCGCACTCCAGAAGATGACATCTGACTTTCTTAATAGGGGATATCCTGCTAATCTGCTGCAAGACTGCAGAAAAAAAGTGATAGATACCCCTAGGGACGTACTATTACAACCTAAGACAACATCGACACATTTGAGTAAACGTTTGCCATTTATCTCAACATATACCGATTGCTCCCCTCATGTTGGCCGCATTATACAAAAACACTGGCGTATTTTAAGGGATTCATATCCAAACATTAATGAATTTCAAATTCCACCTTTACTTTCATACAGACGCAATCAAAACATACGTGATAGATTAGTTAAATCAGATGTCTCAAAGAAAAAGGATACTTTACAAACATTCCTCACTACCCCCAAGGTGGGGTGCTTTCCCTGTGTTGGCTGTGTTACATGTAGACAACTAGTCAAGGGGACTCACTTTATACATCCTGAGACTCAGTGTAATTATAAAATTAGACATTTTCTCACATGTACAACTGACTGGATAATTTATGTCATCTGGTGTCCCTGTAAAAAGATTTATGTAGGGGAGACCACACATGATTTAAGGACACGTTTTGGGCAACATCGATACTCTGTGAGAAAAAAGAGACTAGATTTACCAGTCTCTAAACACTGTGTAGACATGAACCATAAAGAAAGTGATCTAAAGGTTATGGTGATTGACAAAGTACCACCTCTGAAATATGGAGGCAATAGACACATGCTCTTGAAAAAGAGAGAACTTGAATGGATCTACAAATTAAAAGCCTTGACCCCACAAGGCTTGAATGTTGAATATAAAATCAAAAATGAAATGTTAAAATGAGTGACTAATCCACTTGCCCTATTTCTTCACTTTTTGATGCGGAGTAAGCTTAAGTGAAACATTGTATCAATTTATTTAATACTTACCTTCTTCTGTTGTTTCTTTAGAATTGAATCTTTTACTGGAGGACAGGACTCACCTACACCTTCTGGAACCTGATGACATGGACGTTCACCTTTATTTTCGCGAACCTGTGGAGCAAAATAGGTCACGTTTTGGAGCTATCCACACAAGGCGGCATTGATGCGTTTTCCCAATATGGACCCGGAGGGGTCCGCAACACTGGCCTTGTCTCTGGGATGAAGAGATCCTCCCCTTAACCGGGTAAGTGACCGGATTCCTGGAGACGTGGGTGTACAGCGATCCTTAATTGGACCGCGGTGTCCCCGGGCCGTGTTTAAAGATAGTCACAGTAAGCTGCACATGTGGAGCTCCTGGCTGCAGTACGCTCCGGTCGTCATGACAATGCAGGACGCGATGGTTGATCTGACATGACGTCTACAGGCAATGGAGAAGGTGGTGAGCCCGGATCCAAAAGTATATTATTTCTGTTCATAACGATTATTTGTGGTGACTCATCACCCTTTTCTTCAAGTGGTCACTGTTTTTATTATTCACCTATGTGTGATGCACGGACTCTATCACGGACTTCCACTAATTATGCACGCATCACAGTGGGCGTAACAAGAATCGGCCCTCGTGACCTAAGACCACCAATATGAAGTTACACGCCCTAAAGAGGGCAGTATATGGACACTTTCTAATGAATTTCTGCACACGTGTAATTTATTTTTTACCAATCATTGTTAACCAATCACACTGTTTGTACTGCTTTAAAAAGCTTTTGAATGTTTCACAAGACACGCTTGAAAATGGTGATATGTGATCACCGAAACGTTGCGTCTGTTGGATTGCTGCACTTATGAATCAATAAATCACGAATCCTCACGACCTCGGTGTGCTGCGGATTTTCTAATTATATGTTTGAACGGTCTGAAGTCAGGACCCAGACCGCTGGCACCCATATCTACATTGCTGTGCTGCTCACCTTCTTACTATATATATATATATATATATATATATATATATATAGGATGTGTGACTAGGGACTTAGGCTACACAGAGATCTACCTACAGCCAGTAAGCGCCTTATGGCTACTAGTCAGACGTGACGCTCAATGCTCTCATGTAGCAGGGACAATCTGCTGGTTAGACCACAAGCAGTACACACCGCCATACCTTCCTGAGGGATACATGGCTGTACTCTGGATATTACCCTGTGTTCATACTGTGCAGCACTAGGTCAGCAATCCCCAAGCTGTCCACCTTCAGCTGTTACAGAACTACAACCCCCAGCATGCCCAGGGAGCCCAGCTGTGGTTTACATCAGATGGGGATTACTGCAGGAGATGCCACAGTGTGCTATATAACTTGTGGTAAGAAGAAGGGCTGCTATTGGCTGCCCAGGAGGAGAGGTGTCTGACAGCTAGAAGCCGTAGTGACCTATGACCCCGCCAGACCCCGCACACGTGACTACGGATCGCCACTGAGGACACTCACGGCTCTGCCTTGTTCGCCCCCTGTGGCTGCGCTTCTACCGGGTCCCCCGTGCCAGGCGCCGTACTGCTCTCTGCGGGGCCCGCTGTCTTATCATCCCTTCCGGGATCAGGTACAGGCTCCGCTGGGGGGACGACTCCTCCATCCCGGGCATTGCTTGCTGCCCCCTGCCCAGATGCCCGGCCGCTGGGCCTGACGTTCGGCTTCAAGCTCAGCCGTGGTCTGCGGATCATGGTGAGGCCGGCTCTGCGCTTCTCCTCCTCCTCATCCCGGAGCCGCTCACACACTCACGGCCAGGCTGCGCTCCGCAGCACACGCTCACAGGCCTGTCACGTGGGGCGGAGAAGGGCGTGCAGTGAGGATGGAGAGCTTTCATAATGACGTCACCAACATGCGACTTGTCAGAGCGTCAATTACTGGGCTGAAGGAGCTGCCCGGTGGGAAATAGCTTGCACTATGTGGCAATTAAAAGCGACTTACTGTACATAGAATTTTTATACAATGTATGGAGGGGTTATCCACGATTCGATAAACACTACTGCATTCTTGCAGAAACAGCGCCACTCTTGCCCTCAGCTTGAGTGTGGTACTGCAACTAAGTTCCATGGTGTTGCAGTTGTAATAATAACCCACCAGAGGATAGGTCAGGCAGTTTTTGGTAGAAACCAGCCATGTTTCTCTAATCCCAGATAATCCACATGAATTGATTTTTGGGCTGAGAAGAGGGGATTCAGTTTAATCATAAAATCCCACCCCAATGCACCAATCTAAATATTCAATAAACTGAAGATTTGCTGTAAACGATAGTGAAGATGAAGGAATGAAAATTACCTTCATCCTCAGCATCCCATGCACCATGGGAACATAGCAGCAGCAGCTTGGAGACCTGTAGCCTCCTGTTTAGCTTCTCTTTACATTCAAAGTAATGACCGTGCACCCCGCAGTGCTTCCATATGATGGTTGTGTTTGTAGCCTATGGGTACATATAGCTGAGCCTCATAGTATTATTTGTGTAATTGTCACCTTTCCTCTGCATGATAAGCCACTTTATCAGAATAAGTGTAAGGAAATAGAGGAAGGTTGAGGCTTTTTGTTGTCTTGTTTATGCTCTGCTTTTTGATTAAAAAAAAAAAAAAAGACAAGAAAAAATAAATATTAAAAGAAAACAATCACTGACTGGTCTTTGAGTTCTTGGAGTTGGAAGACATGTTTTCAGTACTCTAAGGATACTAAAGAGTAGTGTTGAGTGGACCTGTCAAACTGATTGGTTTCGGCAACCTTCTCTGAAACAAAACGCTCGGCCTTTCATTCCCTGTGGCTGCAGAAGTTTGATGCCGGCCTAGAAAAGTCATCTTTACCACGTGAGTAAGGGCCCTATTACACGGAGCGATAATCAGCCAAATCAGGCCGATTATTGCTCCATGTAATAGATACAACAATCAGCCGATGATTGTTGGTTTAGGTTTGGACCTAAAACCGTCGGGCGCCGACCCGGCACTGCAGCTGCCAGGATCAGGAAGCTGCGAAGCACAGGAGGGAAGACCGGGAGCAGGGAGAGGTAAGGTATCCGGTGTTTGGGTACAAGGGCTGCATGGACATCACTAATGATGTCCATACAGCCCTTGCTGCCAGACTATTGGGCCATCTAATAGGTCCAGTAAATGAGTGCCAATTAAGCAGATCGTTTACTAAAATGATCGGGCCGTAGTCGCCCCTTGTAATAGTACCCTAACAGTGAGAAGAAAACAGAAAGGGGGAGACTTGGTGTAGATATACACCTGGTGTAAACTGCCCACAGCAACCAATCACAGCTCAGCTTTCAGCTCTGGTAGAATATAAGAGGAGCTGTGATTGGTTGCTGTGAGCAGTTTACACCAGGTGTATATCTACACCCTTTCATAAATCTCCCCCAAAGAGAACATCTCCTGTAATCCGCTGGATGTAACTGTAATCACCTATACTTCTTTATAATGCATTGGCACTATATGGTGGGAATATACAGTAGGTTCTATTGGTCTGTGCATTGCAGTATATGTAGTCATGATGTGTACAGATTATTTGGCCCTTGTATAAATCTATTAGTAAGTGCAGAACTGTATTATGCAGATATATACTGTTGTATATACTGTACTACAAATAATTTGGGCAGAGCTGACATTTCTATGGGCACAGGTTTCATAATAAAGCAATATTCAGATGAGGGGGTACAGCTACGCCTATGTTTTACAAGTTGTTTTATAGCAATGCTGTCCTAGCCACAGCCCTGCCTGTACATGTGCGGTGGATACCAAGGGGTGCACTGGGATTTTTGTTATAGTATCTTCTTGAAGAAGTCACATGACACACCTGCGCATTCCCTTCAGAAGTCACATGACACACCGGCGCATCCTCTTCAGCTGCAGCTTTGATCCAACGTCCTAGGACCAATCACCTTTTCGTAGGAATCAGTAATAATTAATCATAATACTATAGTATTATACCAAGAATACAATATTATTACTAATGGTAATGTTATTATAATAATGTAATAAAACAAAAATGTAACTATCAATAATAATAGAAATAGGGCTAGTGATGTAAAATAAATAAAATATATTTCTAATAATAAAATAAAGACAGGCTCAGAGTAACTATAATGGAACCATATTAAAAAAAAATCTAAATAAATGATTTATTCAAATTATAACTTTGTGTCCTTTGTTTTCTTTTTCTGCAATGAAGAAAAATAATTAAGGTTTACTCTGGAGAGTAATGATTTTTTAATTTGTTTAACTTTATTTTATTCATATATTATGTTGCGTTGAGTGGCAGCTGTAAGGGGCGTCACGAACCCCTTGCACACATATGTGGAAACACAGCCTTTCTCTGGGTCTGCATTCAGCCGGAGCACAGGAACCAATCGGTGCAAAAGTTGTGGCTGTAAAGATGTCTGCAAGGCCAAAAGTTTGCCCGAGAATTGTAATTCTATGAACAAGTCCTATAAAATAAGAGCACGCTTTGTCATTGTTATTGTCAGTAAGAAGTGAACAATGCAGCTTAGGGTCCTATTAGACAAAGCGATTTTTAACGATAACCGACTAACAAGAAACAATTGCAAACAAGATTGTTTATCATTAACCTAAAATCGTTCACCATATTACACAGAATAGTCGTTACTACAATCACTACAACGATCGTTTACTCCATCTCATCCCAGCAAATGAAGGAACGGTTTGGAATTACGCTGAATGATTAGTGGACGAATGTGGAATTACAGCGAACGATTAACTATAATTTAAGGGTAAGATCTAAATTAACGATCAACGACACTCAAACGATTTTTCGATAGTTGCCTGCAATTACACAGGACGATTATTGTTTAAATACAAACGATATAACGATTTTCCGCACTATAATTGCCCCCTGTAAAAGGGCCCTAAGTCACATAAAAAAAGACGAAAAAAAATGATCAAAGACTGGGTTAGTGATGTGACGACAAAGGGGTCATAAAACCTCAACCTCCACAAGAGTCGTGGATAGGGAGCACATAAGACAGAGGAGTGACCAAAGCTTGAGGTCAAAGAGTGGGGAACAAACCAGGGCCTAACTGGGCCAAGAGGGAGGGAAGGAAAGAGGAGGCAAAAAGGCCCAGATTGCCAGTCCGTGCACCAACGCGCTACATAACTAAATTTAGGGTCATTAAAAGCTAATAGCACTGAGAGCATCTGCCACCGCCGCTGCTAGTCACAGATTATCTGAAGGAAAGCTGCCCCTGCCAGTCACAGACTACATGAATGAGAGCCACCGCCGCTGCTAGTCACAGATTATCTGAAGGAAAGCTGCCCCTGCCAGTCACAGACTACCTGAATGAGGGATGCTGCCAGTCACAGACTACATGAATGAGGGCCCCTGCCAGTCACAGACTATCTGAATGAGGGCCCCTGCCAGTCACAGACTACCTGAATGAGGGCCCCTGCCAGTCACAGACTACCTGAATGAGGGCCCCTGCCAGTCACAGACTATCTGAATGAGGGCCCCTGCCAGTCACAGACTACCTGAATGAGGGCTGCTGTCAGTCACAGACTACCTGAATGAGGGCCCCTGCCAGTCACAGACTACCTGAATGAGGGCCCCTGCCAGTCACAGACTACCTGAATGAGGGCACCTGCCAGTCACAGACTACCTGAATGAGGGCCCCTGCTAGTCACAGACTACCTGAATGAGGGCCCCTGCCAGTCACAGACTACCTGAATGAGGGCCCCTGCCAGTCACACACTACCTGAATGAGGGCCGCTGTCAGTCACAGACTACCTGAATGAGGGCCCCTGCCAGTCACAGACTACCTGAATGAGGGCCCCTGCCAGTCACAGACTACCTGAATGAGGGCCCCTGCCAGTCACAGACTACCTGAGTGAGGGCCCCTGCCAGTCACAGACTACATGAATGAGGGCTGCTGTCAGTCACAGACTACATGAATGAGGGCCCCTGCCAGTCACAGACTACATGAATGAGGGCTGCTGTCAGTCACAGACTACCTGAATGAGGGCTGCTGTCAGTCACAGACTACATGAATGAGGGCCCCTGCCAGTCACAGACTACATGAATGAGGGCCTCTGCCAGTCAGCAGTGTGAATTCCGCTATAAATTCCTCACCAATTCTGTAGTGTGCACATACCCTTACAAATGGCGCTACTGGTTACCCACAACCTGGCAGGGCACTGCCACACAATATGCAAGGCTTTTGCCAACATGTGGGATATCAGCACAATGCATTGCAGAGCTCTATGGCAGCTCCTGTCTCCGTTCACAACAAAAGAACGCTCAGTCAAGCTGAGCGTCCATGTGTAGGGAGATCGGGAGAGAGAACGTCTGCCCGGAAAAGGTTTGTCCTGCAGCCGTATCTAAAAAGCTGTTCTTTAAAAAAAAAAAAGTCACATGGCTCCTCTCTGATACTGTAATACATCACAACGGGTTTATCATTCACATGATGTGGCCATGCCGACACTACCGATCTACAGCAGATCATCCTTCTCCTGGGTCAGGGCAGCTACGGCTGGGTTCTCACAAGCATAATACGGACGCACTTTTGCTTCCGTATTACGGCCACGTATCCCATCAGGAGCTCAGGGTCACTATCTTAAACGAGCCACCGGGCGGCCACTGACTACGCTGAAAGCCCCGCCCCTGCATGACGCGAGGAGTAGCCCCTCCCAAGTCTAACCTTACATGGAGTTATGTATGCGGGGTTCACCATGACGTAACACGCGCTTTATATAAAAGGTTACGCCCGCTCGCTGGGCTTATAGCTAGAATATTCTGCCGGGTGTGCGGCTGGGAGAGGGCGGCGGTGTACGAGGTTCGGAGCTTGGCTTCTACCTGGGATGGCCCGTAAGCAGTGGCGTAGCTATAGGGGTCGCAGGGGTCGCCATGGCGACCGGGCCCCTACGCTAGGGGGGCCCGCACGGCCCCCCTTGCCACTTCCTCCTGTGCTCCCCCAATCCGGGAGGGGCGGACTGGGCCGGGGGGCATATGCCCCCCGGCCCGGTCCCCCCGTGCAGTTAAATGGCCGCGGCCGCCGGACCTCTTTAAGTTCAGTGAGCTTCCGGGTTGCCGGCCCTGGCCGGAAGCTCACTGATGCAGGATCGCGGCGCCGGGACTTCTCCTCCTCCTCGGCAGCTGACATGTGACGTCATCACGTCACATGTCAGCCGCCGTGCAGTATAGAGGAGAAATCCGGGCGCCGCGATCCTGCATCAGTGAGCTTCCGGCCAGGGCCGGCAACCTGGAAGCTCACTGAACTGAAGAGAAGCTGGCAGGGTGATCAAGGATCCAGGTGAGGTGAGTTTATATATTTATTTTTTCATTTTTTACATAAATGTTGCGATGTGGGGGGCTGCACAAGGGGTTTATACTGGGGGGCTGCACAAGGGGTCTATACTGGGGGGGGCTGCACAAGGGGTCTATACTGGGGGGGCTGCACAAGGGGTCTATACTGGGGGGGCTTCACAAGAGGTCTATACTGGGGGGGCTGCACAAGGGATCTATACTGGGGGGGCTGCACAAGGGGTCTATACTGGGGGGGGCTGCACAAGGGGTCTATACTATGGGAGGGGGGCTACACAGGGGGTCTATACTATGAGAGGGTTACACAGGGGGTCTGTACTGTGGGGGATCTACACAGGGGGTCTATACTGTGGGGGGCTACACAGGGGGTCTATACTGTGGGGGGCTACACAGGGGGTCTATACTGTGGGGGGCTACACAGGGGTCTATACTGTGGGGGGCTACACAGGGGGTCTATACTGTGAGGGGCTACACAGGGGGTCTATACTGTGGGGGGGCTACACAGGGGGTCTATACTATGGGGGGGCTACACAGGGGGTCTATATCTACATTATCTGTACTCAGAGATATCTTTGTGTTGTCTGTGGCGTTACATAGGACTGCAGGTGACCACTACATTATCTGTACTCAGAGATATCACTGTGTTATCTGTGCTGTTACATAGGACTGCAGGTGACTACTACATTATCTGTACTCAGAGATATCACTGTTATCTGTGGTGTTACATAGGACTGCAGGTGACTACTACATTATCTGTACTCAGAGATATCGCTGTGTTATCTGTGGTGTTACATAGGACTGCAGGTGACATCTACTGCATTATTTGTACTCAGAGATATCACTGTGTTATCTGTGCTGTTACATAGGACTGCAGGTGACAGCTACTACATTATCTGTGCTCAGAGGGATATCACTGTGTTATCTGTGATGTTACATAGGACTGCAGGTGACATCTACTACATTATCTGTACTCAGAGATATCACTGTGTTATCTGTGGTGTTACATAGGACTGCAGGTGACATCTACTACATTATCTGTACTCAGAGATATCACTGTGTTATCTGTGGTGTTACATAGGACTGCAGGTGACAGCTACTACATTATCTGTACTCAGAGGGATATCACTGTGTTATCTGTGGTGTTACATAGGACTGCAAGTGATATCAGGTGACTTCTCCAGGTTGCAGAAGTTCAAACTTCATCGTGCCCTGCTGACAGTTTATTATGGGAGTTTTGCAGCATTTGGCTCTTCAGGTTGCAGCACTACAACCCCCATCGTTTCCAACTGGCAGTTGATAATGAGAGTTGTAGTTTTTCAGCTGGAGAGTCAAAGATTGGAATACATTGGTTAGACAATGACACAGTACAGTCCATTCATTATAGGGGGCAGTAGTGCAGTACATGAGGTGGAGGCAGTGACAGGGCATTAGAACATGGTGGCACATTAGAATCATTGGATATAACGTTAGATATGACTTGCCTGATCGGGTGAGATGGGGGGCCCCAAGCTAAAATTTTGCACCAGGGCCCATCAGCCTTTAGCTACGCCCCTGGCTGGAGGTAGAGTCTGGGTGAGGCTGGGCCGCATCAGGTTTTCCACAAGAAAAGCTCTTACAAAAACATTCCAATGTCATCAAATGTTTTTATCTTTTCATCTGTTAAAACCACATATAGTTGCTGACTAGAGAAATGTAACTATTATTATTCAGATTCAAATGTCTCTATTGACAGTTCCTTAACATTTAACTTCCTGAACATGAATGGAACACACATACACTGCCTGACCCCCACCACACACACACATACACTGCCTGACCCCCCCCCCACACACACACACACACATACACTACCTGACCCCCACCCCACAAACACACTGCCTGACCCCACACCACACACACACATCTTTTGCATTAAAGGGGTTGTCCGGCGATAAAAAATTATTCACAGAATAACACACATTACAAAGTTATACAACTTTGTAATGTATGTTATGTCTGTGAATGGCCCCCTTCCCCGTGTTTCCCCCCACCCACGCTAGACCCGGAAGTGTGGTGCATTATACTCACCGCATGTCGTGTCGTCCACGGTCTCCGATCGTCAGCAGTGACGTCTTCTTCGTGAGTCCGGCGGATCTTCCCGAGTGCCGGCCGCCCTCTGCAGCGTCATCCGAAGCTCAGCCGCGATTGGCTGAGCATAACTGTGCTCAGCCAATCGCGGCTGAGCGGCTGATGACGCGGCCACGTCATCAGCTGCTCAGCCACGATTGGCTGAGCACAGTTATGCTCAGCCAATCGCGGCTGAGCTTCGGATGACGCTGCAGAGGGCGGCCAGCACTCGGGAAGATCCGCTGGCCTCCCGAAGAAGACGTCACTGCTGAGGATCGGAGACCGTGGTCGGCACGTGACAGGTAATGTATAGCGCACCACACTTCCGGGTACACGGGTGGGGGTGGTGGGACACGGGGAAGGGGGCCATTCACAGACATAACATACATTACAAAGTTGTATAACTTTGTAATGTGTGTTATTCTGTGAATAATTTTTTTCGCCGGACAACCCCTTTAAAGGGGTACAACAGGCTGGGGGCCCCCATCCGGGAGTACCCCTCCAAGGAACCAGCAGGCCAAGTGTCTATTCCCCTCCCCCCCTGAGGCCTCCCCCATGTCTCCTCTCGGGCCTCCCCCTTCTCCCCTCAGGCATCCTACCTCCCCCCCGGCCTCCACATCCCGGGCGCGGCGGTCTCCTCACCTCGGGTAGCAGCGGCAGCCTCACACACCGCCCACCCAACGTAGCGCCCGGACGTCCTTGTCCAATCAAATCAGCGCAGGGAGGGAGCGTGGAGCCGCTGCGGCCGGCTGTGCTGCACGCATCCAATCAACGTGTACGCAACAGCCGGCCACAGCGGCTCTATGCTCCCTCGCTGCGCTGATTTGATTGGACAAGGACGTCCGGGCGTTTCGTCGGGTGGGCGGTGTGTGAGGCGGAGGGGCAGCCGCGGTGACCTGCGAGCCAAATGCGGCCATCAAAAAAGCCGCATCTGGCTCGCAAGATGCTGGGGGGGAAAACGATTTGGGGCAGCAGGCATTTAATCCGGGGCTGGGCTGCACTTACAGTAAAATTACCATTGAGGTGGGGGCCGCAAACTAGTGTCCTGAGGGCCGCAGTTTGAGACCCCTGAGTTAGAGAAAAACTGTCTCTTGTAATAGACACAGGCGGACAATGTACAGGAAGTGGGGACAGCGTTTATTGAGTGCTATCTGTAAGAGAGAGTGACAGCCTGGGCTGTGTATCTACATACTGAGCTGTCTGACAGCTGGAGAAGATCTACACTGTTCTTAATAGGCTGGGTTCACACTATGTATATTTGAGGCTGTATTTGTGAGGCTGTATAGCAACCAAAACCAGGAGTGGATTGAAAACACAGAAAGGCTCTGTTCACATAATGTTGTAATTGAGTGGATGGCCGTCATTTAATGGCAAATATTTGCTGTTATTTTAAAACAACGGCTGTGGTATTGAAATAATGGCCGTTATTTACTGTTATATGGCGGCCATCCACTCAATTTCACCATTGTGTGAACAGATCCTTTCTGTGTTTTCAATCCACTCCTGGTTTTGGTTGCTATGAGGACCTGACATGAGGACCAAATACAGCCTCAAATATACATAGTGTGAACCCAGCCGGGGGCTGGGTTCACACTATGTATATTTGAGGCTGTATTTGGTCCTCATGTCAGGTCCTCATAGCAACCAAAACCAGGAGTGGATTGAAAACACAGAAAGGATCTGTTCACACAATGGTGAAATTGAGTGGATGGCCGCCATATAACAGTAAATAACGGCCATTATTTCAATACCACAGCCGTTGTTTTAAAATAACAGCAAATATTTGCCATTAAATGACGGCCATCCACTCAATTACAACATTATGTGAACAGAGCCTTTCTGTGTTTTCAATCCACTCCTGGTTTTGGTTGCTATACAGCCTCACAAATACAGCCTCAAATATACATAGTGTGAACCCAGCCTGGCCCAAGGTAAATAGAGGCTTCTTACTCCTCTCTGTGACTGAGGGGGGATGTCCTGCCCCAGTCAGTGATTGGCTAAGCGGGCAATCGGCTTGGTCGCTGATATTGTAGCTGAAAGAGCTGCAGGAGGCCGGCAGGGTCATCTGGGCCCGGAAGTGGTGATACCAGGATTTATAAGTATAATTGGTTTATTATGTTCCCACAACTCCCTGCCTTTCTTTTTTTTAATTAGTATTACTTTATGTGACATCCCCTTCAAGGGGTATTCTCCTCAGGTAAAATACATGTTAAGGCACCCCCCCCCCCCCCCTCCAGGACACTAACAATTCACTCCATATTTATTTCAGTCTCCTTCCCCCAGTTCTGAGCTGCTGCTTTCTGCTGAAGACACAAAAAACTGTAAGCCGTCTCTCCCCTCTGAGAGTGCTCACGTAAACTGTCCCTGGACAGCTGTTTTTGCAGTATGTAATACAGGGAGGGGTTAATTTTACGTTAAAGTGATTTCAGAGTGCATATACAGCCCAGGGAGGCTGTTTACATGAGCCCTTTTAGAAGGGAGGGTAGAGACAGCTTACACAGTTTTCTGTGTCTTCAGCGGAAAGCAAAAGTTTAAAACTGGGGGAAGGAGACTGAAAAGGTAATAACAAGTATGGAATGAATTGTTAGTGTCCTGGAGGGGGGTGATCCAGCATGAATTTTACCAAAGGGGGAAAACCCCTTTAACATTACAGTTTTTTGGGTCTTTGTAGCAGTACAAGTCAGCATCAAGCAGCCAGGGGGCAGAGACTTGTACATTACTGAAACACTGCTATCCCTGCTCCCCTCCTTGGGGTATTGGCTGGGTCTGCTGTTATGGTGGTTTTACACGGAACGATGTATCGTTTGCACGATAACGGTCGAATTCGAACGATAATCGTACGTGTAAACGCAGCGAACGATCAAGCGACGAGCGAGAAATCGTTCATTTTGATCTTTCAACAAGTTCTCAAATCGTCGTTGATCGTTCGCAAAAAATTCGCAGATCGTTCCGTGTAAACAGTCTTTCAACGATTTCCCCTATGTGTGAGATAGGCTTAAGTTCCGTCTAATAGCCGATCGTTATAAAAAAAAAATTGTTCATTCAAAATCGTTAATCATGCGATTGGGCGAATTATCGCTCCGTGTAAAACCACCATTAGACACAATAGACAATGTGACTCCATCACATCAGGGCAGAAGGAGCAGTGCTTTGGCCTCCACATTATGGGCTCCCCGCCGGGCACATGGTCATGGACTTCTCCTCTATAGCGTTTCCTGGCAGCCATGGCCTATGCTCCTGATGTATCCAGCTTCCAGGATGTCTCAGCACTAAGCCAGGCACCATGACAGGAAGCAGTATTACATGAAGACACAACTACTGTATATAACTAGAGTCTATTGGGGGAGCTCAGCCATTGTAAAACCACAACACCCATCATTTCCTAAAAAAGGGACCTTATGGGAGTTGTAGTTTTTTCTTTAACAGCTGGAGAGCCTCAGGTTGGAGAACAGGGCTATACACCCTGCACACTTCATTGTAAACGTTGTGCACTCAGTACACGCAGAATGATGAGCAGAGGTTCCAGCAGGGGGCGCTGAGCAGGAATCTCCTTAGCTGCCGCATCCAAGGCTCAGTGGTGATGACGTAGGACGGAGGCCTTAGTGGGTCAATCAGCAGCGTAGTGTGTGTGTCTACGGCGTGTCTATGGCAGGGCTGGAGGAGAGTGGGGAGATCTTGTTCCGGCGCGGAGCCGGTCAGGTACCGAGCACCGTAAGACTTGTAAGCAGTGTGTGACCGGGGGGGAGCAGGACATGGCTTCTCTATAGACAGCACTGATTACTGCCATGGGAAGTAACAGGGATCCTCGAGCTCCGGCCAGCGCTCGGTGTCGGGAGGGCATGCTGGGATTTGTAGTGCTATCCGTATACTTTGGTTTCTCTGTGTTGGTCACTATGGCTTCCCGCTACAATTACCCTTTACTATAAAATAGCGATCCCCTGAGGCTCGGTGCACTGGGTCCAGACAGCGGCCCCTGCTCCTCATTCACTTATACTGGTGGTCTCCAGGCTGTCATTGTGCTGACAGCGGGAATAGCGCCACCTTGTGGTACTTATCCCGCGAGAAGGGGCATAACTCTAGGGAGGCACTGCAGTGTGACCAGAGCCTTACAGTCCAATGTGTGGTATTACAGTCTGGTGTGGATAACACCATGTGCTGACAATGGCAGCTGTAACTGGCTGCCATATATTAGGGTGTGACTGGCCCTTTTCGATGGTGATGTATTGGAAGTGGGATATATGGCGAGAGTTTCTCCAGAGGGTGTTCCCAGTATACAGTGGTTATAGATAGAGATGAGCGAACCTGGAGCATGCTCGAGTCCATCCGAACCCAAACTTTCGGCATTTGATTAGTAGTGGCTGCTGAAGTTGGATAAAGCCCTAAGGCTATGTGGAAAACATGGATATAGTCATTGGCTGTATCCATGTTTTCCAGACAACCTTAGAGCTTTATCCAAGTTCAGCAGCCCCCGCTAATCAAATGCCAAACGTTCGTGTTCGCATGGACTCGAACCAGAACCCGGTTCACTCATCTCTAGTTATAACCTACCGATAATGGGGAAGCCGGGACAGTGGTGGCAAGGCTCATTGGTGTGCATGGGCAGTGAAGGCTGCCCCCATCCCACAGAGGAGCTAGTGTGGGGAATAAATAAAACAATGTTGTGTTCCTTGGCGCTCAAACCCCGAACTTGAGCACAGTCACTCCACTAATAAAGAGGCAGAGAATCCACCATTGTTGTAAGATTATTAGGGTCCTTTTACACACAAAGATATCTTAACAGATTTCTAAAGCCAAAGTCAGGAACAGACTATAAATAGGTCATAAAGGAAAGACTGAGATTTCTCCTATTTTCAAATCTCCCACCTAAACATTGCTGCAGAATACACCTCTCAGGTATGCGGTATTCCCTAATGGCAGTGACCTCGTTCAGCAGGATAAGGCCCAGACCACACTGCAAAAATCGTTCAGGAATGAGAAAACAAATAGTGGTCCAGTCCTCAAACCAGTCAGGCATCTGTGGAACAGATCCACAGGGGGCACACCTCACAGGTCTTAAAGGGAATCTGTCAAATGAGCTGTCTGTTATGTCAGTACGGCTTGCTGTAAAGCATATCATTATGTGCCAGGGGTAGGAAACCTTGGCTCTCCAGCTGTTGCAAAACTGCAACTCCCATCATGCCTGGACAGCCAAAGCTTTAGCTTTGGCTGTCCAGGCATGATGGGAGTTGTAGTTTTGCAGCAGCTAGAAAGCCAAGGTTCCCTACCCCTGCTCTATGCTGTTAAAAAAGTCTCAGGCAAGATGGTTTCCTTATTAATAATGTACTACGAATAAATTACAATCAGAAGATTAAAACAGATCAGTAAAAAAAGACAATTCTAGGCAACACATTCACTTTAAAGAGGAACTCCGTCAAAAAACGCTTCCTTTCAAATCAGCTAATGTCTGAAAGTTATATAGATAGTAAATTACATCTATTTAAAAAAACAACAACTCAAGCCTTCCAGTACTTATCGAAGATTTGCCACTACTTGAGATGTTTAAATATAAGTAAATTACAAATCTATAAAAATTTACGGCTCAGGACTGTATTGGCAATGAAAGGGTGAACATATTCTAAGGGTGGTTCTAAGGTTATGATAGCTGTCCTGTAATATTTCCATGTGTAATAAGATTTATGTACAAGAAATAACTATAGATTTACCTAAAGAGAGAAGTTGATGCTAAGAAGGAATTTGTGATCAGAGGTTAAGTTTTATCTGTCTTCTTAACAGAGCGATGATTCCGATATCTGGGATGATACAGCGCTGATCAAAGCCTATGACAAAGCGGTATCATCATTCAAGGTTTGTTCTCTGCACTGTGTTATATGGAACTTTCTGACTTTGGCAAGTGATGCTATGTTTATTACTAGAGATGAGCGAACCTGGAGCATGCTCGAGTCCATCCGAACCCGAACGTTCGGCATTTGATTAGCGGTGGCTGCTGAAGTTGGATAAAGCCCTAAGGCTATGTGGAAATCATGGATATAGTCATTGGCTGTATCCATGTTTTCCAGACAACCTTAGAGCTTTATCCAACTTCAGCAGCCCCCGCTAATCAAATGCCGAACGATCGGGTTCGGATGGACTCGAGCATGCTCTAGGTTCGCTCATCTTTATTTATTACGTTACATAGGGCATTTGTGGATATAAGGGAATCTATACAATACTGTTTAGAATATGAATGTATATATAGATAGATAGATAGATAGAAAGATAGAGAGATAGATATATATATAGAGATATGTAATAATTGTTTAAAGGAGAAACCCAAGTACAGGCTTTTTCCCCCCCTGGCCACTTACTGGTCTAAAGAGGGGACTTGGGACGTGATGTTCCAAGCCTGCTCAGCCAGTCAGCGGCTGTAGTGGGATCCCGTCTCTGTCGCTGACTGGCATGACACATCATGTCCCAAATCCCACTTAGACCTAGAGGGGCCAGAGCAGAGGACCGGACCCCAATGCTGGAGCCGTGTAGTTGGGTGCATGTTTTTTTCACTCACCTCTTCCCCAGCACTTTTGGGGGGGGGGGGGGGGGGGAGTTTGTACCCGGGCTTCCTCTTTAAGTGATGTCAGTGGATTTTTATTTAAAGAGAAGCCTTGCTAGTAAACAGAATGTGAGACATCTGCGAGAGGAGTCAAACTCAGGCCCTCCAGCTGTTGCAAAACTACAAATCCCACCATGATGGGAATTGTAGTTTTGTAACAGCTGGAGGGCCTGAGTTTGACACGTGTGATCTAGACTTATGGTAATATGTTCTGTGATGAGAATAATCTATCCTGTCCCTTCAGAAAGCCCTAAGGAATGGAGGAGACTGCACTATGGAGCCTGTGTCACCAGAGAAGAATACAAAGACAAAAAGGAAAAATAACAAGAAAAACAGGAGCCGGAAGAAAAACAGTGCTGCTCCTCTAAAGAAGGTAGGGATCTTATTCACAGACCTGTTTATAGAGAGAGATAGTATTGCTGCTAAATTATGGACATTCCTAACTATAAGACACCTACAGGTACACCTATGTATTTATATACCTATTCCTGTCTTACCCAGTTATCCCCTATCCACAGGATAACTAACTGATCGGGGAGGGGGGAAGTATTTGACATCCTGTCTGTATGGTCTTATTCATATTTACCTGCTTTATTGTAGTGGAGAGTTGGAGAGTCGTGTAATGCTGTCTGGTCAGAGGATGGTAACCTGTATCCTGCCACCATCTCTTCTATTGATGCCAAACGAGGGACTTGTATAGTCACATATACCGGCTATGGGAATACTGAGGAGCAAAGTTTGGCTGATTTGCGTTTCCCAGACAGTTCAGAAGGAGATAGTGACCCAAGAGATCCGGAACAGGTAAGAATGTACATACTTCATTGTACATATTTATTGGAATTAATGCCCAAGCACATCCTAATAAAACTAGAGCCTTGTTTGCTCTTGTTAAAGTGTCACTGTCGTGAATTTTTTTTTTGCAGAGATCAATAGTCCAGGCGATTTTAAGAAACTTTGTAATTGGGTTTATTTTTTTTTTTTAAATTTAAATTTTTATTGTATTTTAACAGTTTTTAACAACAAAGGGCCTGTACTGAGCCCATATAGTAAACAAATTCAATAAACATCAATAATATTATCCGAAAAATGCATTTTTATCATGAAAAAGCAGTTTGAAGCTCTCCCCCCTGTCTTCATTGTTCTCCTATGGAGAGAGCTAAAGAAAAGACCAAAACAGGACAACAAAGAGTTAATCTACAAATCCCTCACGGGATATCTGCTGTGACAGTCACCAGTGACCTGTCTGAGCTCGGATTACAGCTGTCACCCAGCTCCGTGCCTGTAATCCTCTGTTATCTGCTTTCTGCTGCCGGCTAACTCCCTCCTTCCTCCTCCCCCCTCCCCTCTCCCTAGAACAGACAGGGTACGACTCCTGCAACAAGTCACAATTTTCAGATTTTTCAGAGTGGATGAAAAAGAGGAAGGAGGGGGGGACCTGGAAAAAGGCTTTTTACATGCAGATAATGGCAGATTTGGCTAATAAACCCAATTACAAAGTTTCTTAAAATCGCCTGGACTATTGATTTCTGCAAAAAAAAAAAAAAAATACGACAGTGACTCTTTAAAAAAGAAAAACAGAATGGATCCCATTAGTCTTGGTTTACATCAGGTGACTGGCCTCCATTTGACCTATATACCCCTCCAATGTATGCAGTGCAGCGGGATCAGTAACCCTTAGGTTTCCATGTTAAAATAAAGTATATGACTTTCTTTTAGCTGGATCCTGTTTTATGGAATAGTGTAGGCCATTATGTGGTTTCAGTCATTCACTTTTTGTTATGTATTCTGGCACAAGTGCGGCCAATTTTTTGGTTAACACAATTTTGGAAATACGCAGCATGTACATTGAGAGCTTTTCCCAGCATACTATCTGGAGGCCAGTGTGAACACAACTTTGATGGGATTTGTCAAGAGATACAAGCATTACTCTGACACAGCCTTGTAAATGTGCTCTTGTTCCGCATGCAAATGGCAAAGCTTTGTCTACAAAGCCTGTATGGTCGCACACAGTCTCCACACTTTCATATTGGAAAGTTGTAGATGATCTATCTGCAGCAACGTTTCCTCCCCTGGATTTAAAGCTTCAAGAAGAAACTTTCACCATGGTACTTGCCTTGCAGTTTGCGACAACATTTAGAAATGTATTGTCGTCTGTCTACAGCAGATAATCACTCATATAAAATTCTGGGTCACTGATAGGAGTCTGCAGTGATCTAATTCTATATAAAAGATTTTGTATTAATATCATAAAGGTCTGCAGTGAAATCTGTAAGTATCTTTGGTTAGTCTCTCACTTATTGTTCCTTTGAAGGACGTGAATGGAGATGAACATTCTACTGATGAAAGTGACAAGTCCTCCGGAGCTTCTGATGACAGGAATCAGCACAAAGCAGCCGCACCAAAGTCCTCCCACTGGAATCCTCCCTTCCTGCCAGCTGCCCCCCCATTTATACCTGGGTTTGGACAGGTAAAGAAATAAATGGTTTAGACAGTTGTAGATGGATTACAGGAAGGCTAATGTAATGAAGACTTGCTATTTTATGTTCCTTGCAGAAATATTAATAGTGGATATCTTATGTATTTACAGCATGGGGAGAAGTCTAGTCAAGCACATCCCTTTCTTCCTGGATGGCCACCATCATTTCCTCATGGTCCTCCTGTAAGTTATCTTGTTGCACTACTCAGGAGATAGAGCCTCATTTATTAATAATGAAAATAGGACCATCATTTGTGGTGCCGCACAAGTAAAGTGTGAGCACAGATGTAGAGGAATGTGGTACTGTTAAGTGGCTTTCCATGGAAGCAGTTCCAGCAACATTTTCTAGGCAGTCCTTAAAGGGGTTATACCAGGATAGACACATCACTATTTACATGTTAGGTAATAAGTGTCTGATAGATGGCAAACTGATTGCTGGCACCCTTACCAGTCGACAATGTAGATTGCTGCTCCATTTAAAGTGGTTATCCAGCGTTAGAAAAACATGGCCACTTTCCTTAAGAGACAGCACGTCTCTTATCTCCAGTTTGAGTCCGGTTTTGCAATTTTACGTTCTATTAAATTGAATGGAGCTTAATTGCAAACCGCACCTGAACTGGAGGCAAGAGTGGTGCTGTCTCTGGAAGAAAGTGGCCCTGTTTTTCTAATGCTGGATAACCCCTGTCTGTCTGAATTACAGTTTGACAGTAGATGATTTTTAACAAAAATGGTTGCATGCACATACAATGTGAGGAAGCTGATACATTATCACTAAACATTTGATTCGTGTGTGTAGCTGATCCCTCCTCCACCTCCTATGGGCCCGGATATTGCTGAAGATGATGAAGCTTTAGGAAGCATGTTGATTGCCTGGTACATGAGTGGCTACCATACTGGTTACTACCTGGTAAGTGGAATCACTTTACTCTTATTACTTACCTGGCAAAAACTGATGCTGGCACCTAGATGGACGATGCATTTTTAGGATGTATTAACTCCTTATTTTTATGTTTTTTTTCTGAAAAAAGGTCAAAAAACAGGAAGTGCCGTGTTTTCCATGACAACTAAAAAAATGATTAATGTAAATTGCAAATATGCTTTATATCACATCTACTGTTGATTTTTAGATTTTGAAAGTTAAACTGACATTGACACTTTAAAGGGACTCTGTCATCTCCAACCCACCCTTCTTAAAACCCTAAACTAAAGTCATCTGTAAGTAGAATAAAGGATGCTGATTCCAAATCTGTAATTTGTAGCTTTCTATTCCTTTGCATGTGACCATTGTAAGCCTACACACTGGGCATGTTGATGCATAGAGAGGACTACTAGCTTAAAAATATAATGGAGAGGACTACTTAGACTCCTTCATCTGTGGGCTTATAGCAAAGGAATGGAAGAACATAGAAAAATACAAATTGCAGATATAGAATCAATGTTGTATACTCTACTGATGTATAATCTACTGATAAGTTTAGCGGGTGTTTTGGAGGTGACAGAGTCCCTTTAAGAAAGGAGAATCTGAACCAGTCACCAGGCACCTATATCCACTGTCATGCTATGTGTGTGTGTGGTTATACTCTTTAGGCTTTACTCACAACATATTGTGGGGTTTGTTGCCTGTATACATTGTAATGCTGGCAAAAAGTTATTCCAATGTATGCTTTTTTTACCCACTGTGTCACCCACAGACTTTAATAGACCAAATGTAGCATAGTAATAACTACATTTGATTGGAATCATAGTAATTTAATGTTTGGTCTATTTAAAGTGTTAGTGTCCTTTATATAAAGTTTTGACACATCCAGATATGTCAGAAGTTTACATTATTCTAGGTCTGAGTCCTGAGACGCTGGCCGGCCACCTGATCTGACGTTGCTGCTTGCTTTCCCCCAGCTATAGCTCATGATCGTAGTGGCTCTGGGGGCTAAGTAATCTGGTGCAAGCTAAACTTATGTCTGGATAACAAGTTTATATGAATGACCGTAATTACTTTCTTTAGGGTGTTCTGCAATATGAAAGCACTAAAGTGTGGTGTAAATTGAGCCTTAGGGTTTCAGTCGAATTTAGTTTCTGCAACCCAGTATGTATGCATAAGATATAGAAAAAGTCAGAGCTCTGGTTATATAACATTTCACCATCTTTTAGGGTTTAAAGCAGAGTCGAATGGAAGCTTCATATGGAAAGTATTCACATCCCAAATAAATGTAGCGAACAGCAACATGTAAGTATTACAATATATAGATGTTGTCCATTATTCATCAGTGGTCTCCTGTCAACCCCTAAAGATCCTTTTATACGTACAGCTAAAATGCTCAAGGAATTAGTGATCGTGAAACGACAATTTAGCCTTTCAAGCCATTGGCATTTACACAAAGAGAGATTTTTTTTTTTTTCTTTCGACTGTTTAGACGAACAGATCTGCAGCCAATTGATAAACTACCAATAATTTAGAACATGTTGAAAAACAGCGATTTAACAATTTATCACTAGGTTTTAGTCGTTATTGTGAGTTTTTGCCCAATAATCGCTCCGTGTAAAAGGACTATTAGAATACAATAAATGCATTTATGCATTTCTGGAACCTTTTTATTTATCTTATAAGTTGTGATTGATGATCATTGAACATTGAAACCTAGAAGAGGCTACCAGGACCCCAACATTAGTGCAGAGACCAATGGTCACCATTCATTGTAGCAGCAGTATTTGTACTGTACTGAACATTATGCTGAGACTTACTGCATTAAAGGGGGTTGTCTTTTCTTATTCAAATGAAAGCTGGTGAAATATGGCTATCCTCACTGGGCAAAACTGCTTTTAGCTTGATATTTCCTTTGCTAGGGAAACAGAGCTGCATCTGCCAGAATGGGAGACACACATAAACATCTAATAGGGCATTTAGACAGGAAATGTTCTCATGGGGGAACTCCTTTAACATTGGCGCAAGGAGTTTTGTGTCTGCAGTCTTCATTCTTTAAATTTACAGGCACCTGGATATTCAGGTGGCAACCCGATTCTAGTAAGACTTGTCGGCTGTAGATGTGTCCCCCCCTATTATACATGCTGGATGTGAAGTCTTGGGGGGGGGGGGGAGATTTATGAAAGGGTGTAAATATACACCTAGTGTAAACTGCCCACAGCAACCAATCACAGCTTACCAGAGCTGAAAGCTGAGCTGTGATTACACCAGGTGTATATTAACACCCTTTCATAAATCTCCCCCTGGGTGTTTAGAGGTGTAGATTTGCTGTGGAAACTCTTCTTTCTCTGTAAAATGCTTTGTATGGGTTTTGATCCATATGAACAGCCTGAGTGAGCTGACATCATAGGATGCTTTTATCCCATCCATTTTTTTATCTGCAGTATACAGCCCCCCTTTCCCCGGACCTTGGGCCCATTTGTATAATTTATGGGGTTACATTACAAAACCTATACCAAAATATCTTCAAAAAGATATGTTTTATAATGTGGTTTATCCACATGCTAGTGACATGTTGGATTTGTTGACTCCATATATCACATGATCAGCTGACACCATTGTATAATGCTATATGTTTCCTGTGAGGGTGCTTAAGGGGAATTGAACCCTTGGTATCAAGTGCCCCCATAGAGTATAAAACCATTGGGCACTCTGTGATCAGTTCCCCAAAACAGAGAGCCCCTCATATAAAGGTCATATTAAATGTCATAAAGGTATATGTTTTATATGTTTTCTCCGTCTGTCATTGCTTCTATGATGTTATAATTTCTTTTTCTTTTTTTCCCTCACAGCTGGCATCTCTCCCAGGGAGAGGACAGGACTGTCAGTGACAAGAAGACTAGCCTTTTGTTTCCTTTTTGCATTATCGTTCCCGTCTGACATAGTTGTCACCAGATGTTAGTCTGTACTATAGGTTTATGAAGGCATCTTGTATAACTTCTCTCTGTCCTTTCTGTAATCTTTTAAGATGCTGCAAATAAACTATATTATAATGCATTTAATAATTTCACAACATTTGTATAATAACCATGATGTGAATCCAGCCGACCAAAAGGAAACAAAAGTATAATAAACAACGAATAAAGTTAGGGGAAGGCCCAAGGACAGACTTATCTTCTATAAGGTATAATGGTTCCAGAGCCAATATCAGATTACTGACTGTCATGTGAAGTTAGATCTAATGGTTCCCATCAGACAGTTGGAGCAGTGAATAGCTGTAGCTTGCCCTCATAGGGTACAATGGAAAGCTATTACAGATGTCAGGTGAGCATACCCCTAACCTAAGCATGTGATATATATAATATCTCCGGCTTTGTATGGTTCATATCTATGAAATTCTCATTTTAAAGAAATCATTGCACTTATATTCCCAGACCCTTTTCAGGAGTCTACCTTACTTTGTGTGCAGTGTTGGAGTACATAGGTTTTGTTCGTGAAGGGGGGAGGGGTATGGGGGTGGACTCTTGCCATGTTAAATGTATTTGATTAATTTCTGTAAAGCTCTTAGCATTTCTTTAAAATGTTTTCAGTTTGCGAAATAGTTTTTCTAATAAAATGAAAACACTTGTCTCTTGTATAACATGCTTTGTATAATGTGGTGTTTTTTTGTTTTGTTTTTTAATTGTGGTTTCTGGGAAATATATAACTCTGTCCTGCCTCCCAATGCGGTAAACCAATAAACAAGCCCATACTTCCCTTGCTGTAGCTTAGTACTGTCCGTGTCCCATGAGATGTACTATTTTACTTCCACTAGGAAACGGCAGCATATTGTATGTACTTTGAGGATCTGGTTGGTTTATACTGACTGTGAATAATAATCAGATATATTGTCAGGAATCTTCAGTGCCTGGTGTTTGCTTTTGTGTGCCACACCCGATTTGCTTCTCAGCTTCCGGCAATGCAGGAGTTAAGCTGAGAAGCTTTTGGACTTGATTATGCACCTGTCTTGTCTCTGTGGTTTCTCTGCCTGTCTGTAACCTGGTAGATCAGAGCGCCGGTCCAATGGGGATCCGGACCGGGCTCTTGGCCAGCATAAAACAAAGCTGAGGCAGAGTCCCAGCGCTGGCTATTAGGTTAACTCCCTGGTCCCAGCTTCCCTGTCTTCTCCTGCGATCCCTGTTCCTAATTCCTCTGTTTTGCTCAACTCGTTATCTGACCTCCTACCTGACTATCCGTTTGCTTGCTGATTTTGTACTGCACTGCCTGTTTGGATTTGACCAGGCCTGTTTGACTATTCTTTTGTGTTTGTTGGTCCGTCTGGTTCCGTGTGCACGTATTTAGCGTAGGGAACGTCTACGTGGTTGTCCACGGCCATCTAGGGCCGACTGAGGCAAGTAGGGAGGGACAGTGGGTGGGTTCAGACCTAGGGCCCACTGTCTTGTTGTATCTGTACCTCCCTGTCCTGACATATATAGCATGAGTATAGTGAATATATTTACAGGTCAAGCATTACCCTCTAGGCCAGTGCCTCTCAAACTCTGAGGCAGGCCTCACCAGTGAGGCGCCCCCTAGTTGTAGGTGAGGTGCAGCTGAGGAGTCAGTATTCACAAAAGTAACTATAAGATGCACAGCTCTTTCCCTAAATGCAACAATCTCTGGTTAAGGAACATTATTTACTTTATTTTGCATGGATGTCCCTCGCAGATGTTGAGACCCCAGCATCTTCTTGGTCAGTCTGGTGAGGCCCAGGCATCATTTAGTCTATTAGGTGAGGCTCCCATAGAAAAACTTTGAGAAGCACTGCTCCTAGGCGATGGTTTTATACATTTGATGTTTTATCTTCTTTACTTTGAAGGAAAATAGAATTATAAGCTCTCTTCTTTCTTCCAGACCCTAACCTTAAAGTAACTTTGTATCCACCAAGCCACACCACCAGACTGTTAGTACCATCTGTTTGATGAGAGTAAATCCTTACCAGTCGTGTCTTTTAAAATGCACCTGGTACCTTGGTTAGATTGATAACATTTTTTTTAGTGCTGTGTCAAACTGGTGTCTTTTCCCCAGGTCTGTGACATCTCTTCTTTCTTCCTCACCACCCTCCTCATCATTAGGAACACCACCTGCAGGATTTTTCCTATTCATCACTTGTTTCAACTGCACCTGTGTCACTACAGCCCAGGTATAGTTTAGAAAAGTGATGAATAGAAAATTCTGCCTGGGGTGTTCCTAATTGGGAGGAAGGAAGGAGAGGAGTCGCAGACCTGGGGCACAGACATACTAGGCCACACCAGTATGACACAGCACAGATCATTTTTTTACCAAGGCACATTTTAAGACACGACCTTTGAGGATTTACTCTCATCAAACGGATGGTACTAGCAGTTTGGTGGTGGTCGCTTTAAGTAAACTATATGAACACCCATCGTACAGAATAGGGGATTACATGCAGAATGAGATAATACATAAAGGATGAAATAATACAAATATAAATATACAAAAGTCATTTCTTAAACTGTACCCTTTACGTAAAATCTTTTTGGACATGTAGAGACTAATGAAAAGTTTTGATTAGACCCCCACCTGTCACTAGATCAGGTGGGCAGAAAAGCATGCGATTTCTCCTTGCTTAATTCGGAGTCCATTTTGTTCATGAGCACAGAATACACTTAGCATGCACTTTTCCTGGCTCGTTCTAATGATCAGGTCTGATTCCAGATCCTAAAAGTAAAAAAATAGATGATACAGCAATGTGTAAAATCATGATTTTATCCAAAAATGATTAAAACAAGCAACCCAGCAGGCTTACAGTATATTTATGCGTTTCAAGCACATGCACACTTTGTCACAGATAACACTTACTATGTTAACCCTTACTTATATATGCAGCTTCATTTATACAAATGTAAAACATACAATTAAAGACAAACAAATAAAGGAGCTTACAGGGTGCATAAAAGCATGTAAATCCAACATAAAAAAAATAATATATACTGTATATTTTTTTATGTTGGATTTACATGCTTTTATGCACCCTGTAAGCTCCTTTATTTGTTTGTCTTTAATTGTATGTTTTACATTTGTATAAATGAAGCTGCATATATAAGTAAGGGTTAACATAGTGGGTGTTATCTGTGACAAAGCGGAATCCACTCGAAATGTCTACATTCAAAGCTTTTCATTTGCTGCTGATGTTGCTTATTTGAATACTTTTGAAATAAACAACTTTACACAGTTGATCGTCTACTTTTTTGCTTTTCAATACACAGACCCTGGTCAATCAAAATTTGATATGTCTGTACAACATATGAACAAAATCACATACAAATACACCTTGTGTGTCTGTGCCCATAGAGGAATTACTTTTCTTATGTTTGTCACCAATGCTAGCTAGACAGTAGTGTAATTCTGATCAGTTTTCTTGCATTATACAGTAATAAAAGTCTACTTTTAATTCTCTATATTTGGTGTAAAGTGTAACGGTATTTGCCAAAGGATTTCTAGGCTCTTGGACTGAGGGTGTTTCTCCTTCATGCTGTTGAACATGCTGATGTCGTCTTTATCCAGCTGCCATCCCTGCATCCATATAGTAGTAAGGCCTGGCATCCGATACACAAAGCGGACAAAGGCGGTGACAGTGGTGGCCAGAGACTTTATGGACTCGCTGCCGATTCTCATAATATTCAAAATATTTAACTCCGGCATGTCTGCAGCTGTTTCAAAAAAAGTCATCCATCCAGATTCAGTGATGCTGAAGTTAGACTGCAACTCCAGATGGCAAAGTCTTTTCAGGAAGCCATTGCTTGCCACTTTTCCTATAAAGGTTCATCACAAGATATACATTAAAGTGTACCTGTCATTATAACTTTAAAAATCTAAATCAGTAGATGTGATATGAATCAAGTTTGCAATTTACATTCATTATTTATTTTTTAGTTATCATGGAGAACACGGCACTTCCTGTTTTCTGTTTTTTTTCTTAAAAAAACAGAAAGCAGGAAATCCTGTGTATCCCAGGCCATCTGAGCGCTCACAGAGAAGGCAGTCATGTGATTGATGGACACATTGAGCCATGACTCTCTGTACTGGCTGGAATTCCTGGGTTTATTCTCTTTTTTTTTTTTCAACCAGCACAAGTCAGAAAATCTGCCTTCAGGAGACTGGACCTGGATTTCTGGTAAGTTCAGCTTTGTTTTACAGCATGATAACAACAAAAAACTTTAAAGAGGTTGTCCAGGGCTTTGATACTACTTTGCTCTACCATGCTCTGACATTGCTCTAGAGCAGATTTCTTATATGCTATACCATATACCTCTATAAAATAATAATACAGCATCTAAATAACACCAATTTACAAAGAGGAAATTTATCAACACATATTACCTCCATGCTGCTACTGACCAAATCCAGTATACCAAGACCAATACAGAATAGGGGGCATGTTTCCTAAAGGTGAGGGGGTGGGGGCCAAGTAAAAGGGTCACAGATCTTGGTCTTGTGGGTTATGGTTTGAGGACCGTAATCTACAATACCAAGGTCGTGACTTTTCCCCAATATAAACAGCAGGGGGTCATCAGGAGCATAGGACCCCCTCCCATAAATATGTGTTATAGGCAGGGGCTGGCTGGCAGATTTTAGCCTGGGGGGCAAGCACACGGCACTAGCCCTTGACTGGCAGGCTAGCGGCCCATCCACCACCCTGGCCCTTACCTGGTATTACCCTCCCCAAATAAGTGCGGGAAAGGAAGATTACACATGCGCCACAGAATTATAGTATTGTGGCCAGTGTTCCCAGCCACGAAAAGCCCTTGTGATATATATCTATTGGATTAAAGGGAACCTAGCTCCAGGTGCACAGCATAGTACCTTAGGATGCCTTTAAACAGAGAGATTTATCTGACCGATGTTTGAAGCCAAAGCCAGGAACAGACTATAGGCAGAGAACAGGTAATAAAGGAAAAACTGAGATTTCTCCTCAACTCCATTCCTGGCTTTGGCTTCAAAAATCTGTCAGCTAAATCTGTCTGTGTGAATGCACCCTTAAGGTACCATGCTGTGTACCTGGTGACCCTGTTATCAGTGCTGTAATGCCCTTTTGGTTCTCTTATCATGTTAAAACCATCAGCCCTGAATCTCTGCAGCACCAGCTGTTATCAGAGGATGTACTACAACTCCCAGCATATCCTGAGGGCTGCAGACTGTAAGTAAATGCTGGGAGTTGTAGTGTTTGCAGCTGTTGTACTTGGAGGATTCCTGGTGTATTGTATACTGGAGGCTTTGTGAGAGATCAGTATACAGAGTTATGTGGGAGCTCAGTGTGTGGATGTGACCCCAGAACAGAACTGATACCGTTATATACCGTTACTGACCAAATCCAATACCCCAGTATATAAGAAACATATATTGTCACTGTGACCACAACCATTACCACCCTATACTAACTAATACCACCACACCATAACTGAGATCCAGTATAACAAGACCAATAATACCAGTATAAAGGAAACAAATATCACAACCCCTTCACCACCGCCGCCATTACTAACTAACATCCACTGTACAAATACCAGGATCATCCCCATAGAAGGTTCTCATTATTAAAATGTGTCTGCTGGTTGTGATCTCATGTGTAATCAAAGATACATAATGAACTGCTAGATAGCTATTTCCTACTGGATATCTATCTATCTATCTATCTATCTATCTATCTATCTATCTATCTATCTCCTATCTATCTATCTATCTATCTATCTATCTATCTCCTATCTATCTATCTATCTATCTATCTATCTATCTATCTATCTATATATCTCCTATCTATCTATTATCTATCTATCTCCTATCTATCTATCTATCTCCTATCTATCTCCTATCTATCTATCTATCTATCTATCTATCTATCTTCTATCTATCTATCTCCTATCTATCTATCTATCTATCTATCTATCTATCTCCTATCTATCTATCTATCTATCTATCTATCTATCTATCTCCTATCTATCCATCTATCTATCTATCTCCTATCTATCTATCTATCTATCTATCTATCTATCTATCTATCTATCTATCCATTATCTATCTATTTCCTATCTATCTATCTATCTATCTATCTATCTATCTATCTCCTATCTATCTATCTATCTATCTATCTATCTATCTATCTATCTATCTATCTATCTCCTATCTATCTATCTCCTATCTATCTATCTATCTATCTATCTATCTATCTATCTATCTATCTATCTATCGCCTATCTATCTATCTATCTATCTATCTATCTATCTATCTATCTATCTCCTATCTATCTCCTATCTATCTCCTATCTATCTCCTATCTATCTCCGGTATAAGAACACTGACAATAGAACACAGTTGTCAAACTCCGTCCCTCCAGTTGTTACAACACTACAAATCCCATCATGACTGGACAGATAAACCATGACGGGAATTGTAGTTTTGCAACATCTGGAGGGACATAGTTTGACACCCCTGATAAGTTATAAGACCTTATAAGTTATTATAGTGCAGTTACATTCAGTGACTCACAGTAGGCGTCTTCTCTGCATGAAGAGACGTCCACTTTTCCTTTTCTTCTCCATCCGGCTCCGGCCATCATGAAGGCTTCTCTGGCCAGGACTCCTCCTCTCCACGGGATCTGTCAGACAGACATTTTAGGCTTCTTGCTCCAGCAACATCCTCATCAATACATCCCTCCATATAGAATAGCCTCCTGCTGCACATCTCTCCATATAGAATAGACCCCCCCCCCCCCCCCCCCCCCGCTGCACATCGCTCCATAAAGAAAAGCCCACCCGTGCATCCCCCATATAGGATAGCCCCCCCCTGTGCATCCCCCCATTTAGAATAGCCCCCCCCCCTGTGCATCTCCCCATATAGAATACCCCCCCCGCTGCACATCTCCCCATATAGAATAGCCCCCCTGTGCATCCCCCCATTTAGAATAGCCCCCTTGTGCAACCCCCCTCGTAGAATAGCCCCCTGTGCATCCCCCCTCATAGAATAGCCCCCTGTGCATCCCCCTTCATAGAATAGCCCCCCTGTGCGTTCTCCTTTATAGAATAGCTCCCCCTGTGCATCCCCCTTATAGAATAGCTCCCCCTGTGCATCCCCTCTCATAGAATAGCCCCCCTGTGCATCCCCCCCAATATAGAATAGCCCCCCTGTGCATCCTCCCATATAGAATAGCCCCCTGTGCACCCCCTCATAGAATAGCCCCCTGTGCATCCCCCCCTCATAGAATAGCTCCCCCTGTGCATCCCCCCTCATAGAATAGCCCCCCTGTGCATCCCCCCATATAGAATAGCTCCCTCTGTGCATCCCCCCCTCATAGAATAGCTCCCCCTGTGCATCCCCCCTCATAGAATAGCCCCCCTGTGCATCCCCCCATATAGAATAGCCCCCCCTGTGCATCCCCCCTCATAGAATAGCCCCCTGTGCATTCCCCTTCATAGAATAGCCCCCTGTGCATCCCCCCTCATAGAATAGCCCCCCTGTGCATCCCCCTTCATAGAATAGCTCCCCCTGTGCATCCCCCCATATAGAATAGCCCCCCTGTGCATTCTCCCTTATAGAATAGCCCCCCTGTGCATCCCCCCTTATAGAATAGCCCCCCCGTGCATCCCCCCAATATAGAATAGCTCCCCCTGTGCATCCCCCCATATAGAATAGCCCCCCTGTGCATTCTCCCTTATAGAATAGCTCCCCCTGTGCATCCCCCCCCATAGAATAGCCCCCTGTGCATCCCCCTTCATAGAATAGCCCCCCTGTGCATCCCCCCCTCATAGAATAGCCCCCTGTGCATCCCCCTTCATAGAATAGCCCCCCTGTGCATCCCCCCAATATAGAATAGCCCCCCTGTGCATCCCCCTTCATAGAATAGCCCCCCTGTGCATCCCCCTTCATAGAATAGCCCCCCTGTGCATCCCCCCAATATAGAATAGCTCCCCCTGTGCATCCCCCCATATAGAATAGCCCCCCTGTGCATTCTCCCTTATAGAATTGCTCCCCCTGTGCATCCCCCCTTATAGAATAGCTCCCCCTGTGCATTCCCCCAATATAGAATAACCCCCCTGTGCATCCTCCCATATAGAATAGCCCCCATGCACCCCCCCATATAGAATAGCCCCCATGCACCCCCCCATATAGAATAGCCCCCTGTGCATCCCCCTTCATAGAATAGCCCCCCTGTGCATTCTCCTTTATAGAATAGCCCCCCCTGTGCATCCCCCCTTATAGAATAGCTCCCCCTGTGCATCCCCCCCTCATAGAATAGCCCCCTGTGCATCCCCCCCTCATAGAATAGCCCCCTGTGCATCCCCCTTCATAGAATAGCCCCCCTGTGCATCCCCCCCTCATAGAATAGCCCCCCTGTGCACCCCCCCTTATAGAATAGCTCCCCCTGTGCATCCCCCCCTCATAGAATAGCCCCCTGTGCATCCCCCCCTCATAGAATAGCCCCCCTGTGCACCCCCCCTTATAGAATAGCTCCCCCTGTGCATCCCCCCTAATAGAATACCCCCCCTGTGCATTCTCCTTTATAGAATAGCCCCCCTGTGCATCCCCCCTCATAGAATAGCCCCCCTGTGCACCCCCCTTATAGAATAGCTCCCCCTGTGCATCCCCCCTAATAGAATATCCCCCTGTGCATCCCCCCTCATAGAATAGCCCCCATGCACCCCCCCTTATAGAATAGCTCCCCCTGTGCATCCCCCCTAATAGAATACCCCCCCTGTGCATTCTCCTTTATAGAATAGCCCCCCTGTGCATCCCCCCTCATAGAATAGCCCCCCTGTGCACCCCCCCTTATAGAATAGCTCCCCCTGTGCATCCCCCCTAATAGAATATCCCCCTGTGCATCCCCCCTCATAGAATAGCCCCCATGCACCCCCTCATATAGAATAGCTCCCCCTGTGCATCCCCCCTAATAGAATATCCCCCTGTGCATCCCCCCTCATAGAATAGCCCCCATGCACCCCCTCATATAGAATAGCCTCCTTGTCCATCCCCCCTCATAGAATAGCCCCCCTGTGCATCCCCCCAATATAGAATAGCCCCCCTGTGCATCCCCCTCATAGAATAGCCCCCCTGCGCATCCCCCTTCATAGAATAGCCCCCCTGTGCATCCCCCCAATATAGAATAGCCCCCCTGCGCATCCTCCCATATAGAATAGCCCCCCTGTGCATCCCCCCTCATAGAATAGCCCCCCCCCCCGGTGTGGCCACATGTTAATGGGTTTAAAAAAAAAGAAAAACAACTCACCTCTCCTCGGGCCGGATCTTCAGTGTGCAGCAGCTTCTCCCTGCTGCTGCAGCGCGGCGGCTCCTCTCCTCTCCCTTTCCTATCAGGTCCTCAGCGGCGCGTCAGGGAAGTGACGTCACCGCTGGGGACCTGATGTAGGTGCCTGCAGACGTGCCTGCGTACAGCACGTCTGCGGCTCCTGGGGGGATCAGGCGGCCCGGAAGAGACTGAGGGAATAGCGCGGCGGCCGGCCGCGCTATTCTTTCAGTCTCAACTGCTGCAGAGAGTCGGCCGCGGGTCGCGGCCCACTCATTGGTGGGGAAGACCGGCCCGGGGGGCACATGCCCTCCTGCCCCCCGGCCCAGCCCGCCCCTGGTTATAGGCATGTGTATATATAGAATATGCAGGGCCAAGACAAGGCATTTTGGTGTCCTAGGCAGATAAGATAAATGGCACCTTACGCTGCCCAGAAAGCACACACACAAATCAGCAAAACTACAGAGCTATAAAGCAGATTTCTTATGTGTGATAATACCATAAATCTCTAAAATATCAATATTTAAGGAAGATATATTACCATCCCAAACTCATTACCTCTATAGTGTTAGTGACTAAATCCAATATACCAAGACCAATAATACCAATCTACAAGGGGCATCTATTACCTCTCTAACAGTGACTCCACAGTGACTGGATGACACCATATTATCTCTATACTGTTACTAAACAAAACGCCCTATACACAGACCAATATTACACCAATATTACAGTGATCATAAAAGTGATTACATCAGTTACAACCAGTTATTCACAGGGGGCTGCTTCTCTGACTGTAGACTTCTGTCTCCTGTTCTTCTCTATCCAGCCTAAAGCTTTATGACAACTTCTCCCGACCACAAATTTGTTGGACAATCACCTTAGGCTTCAAACTTTTTCCAACATTATCTTTCACCTTTTCCCTACCAATAGTGCCCCAAATGGTAATAATGCCTCTCTCGATAGCTAAGTATGTTCTCCTTCTAGGTATGTGCTCTCCCCAGCAGGTTGACAGACACTGCCAGGTACCTGTTACACCACCAGTTGGTACATAGGTGCCTTCCCAGTAGGTAGTTGCCCCAGTAGGTAGTTATGTGCCCCTGTATATAGGAGCCTCTACCAGTATGCAGTTGCTCCTTTATAAGTAGTAAGGTGCCCACCAGTAGGAAGTTCCGCCCCTGTAGGTAAACATGGCCCATCATGAGCAGATAGGTGCCCCTGGTATGTTGTCACCCCCACCCCCGATAGTTAAGTAAAAGAATGCATGACGAGTGATGTCATCATAAGTGTGTGTAACTGGCGGATGAGGAGCAATTGTTTATTCAATACTTCACTCCTAACAAGTTGTGCTCACAATTCCCAGTTACAGACTGTCAGTACGTACACAATAATGCTCATAATATATGGGTCAAAAAGTTTCTAGAATTTGAAACTATTTGATTTTTCTCTAAGCAATGTTTATCAATGACTCACCCAACACTGCAATGCTTTTGTCATCTAATATCTCCTTCATGGCCAGAAACTGGAGGTTGGGAAGATCTTGAAACTGTTCAATGATGAGTTTAGCAGCGGGAGCCATTCCCTCCCCAACTGGCAGCCACAATTTCTCCAGGTGAATGAGGGATCCCAGTGATACAGCTAGAAGCAAAGGATCTTTATTAGGGTTTACACAGACAGATTTATCTGACAGATCTTTGAGGCCAAAGCCAGGAATAGACTATAAACAGAGAACAGGTCATAAAGGAAAGACAGAGATTTCTCCTCTTTTCAAATCCATTCCTGGCTTTGGCTTCAAAAATCTGCCAGATAAATCTCTCTGTGTAAAGTCACACTTAGCTTCAGGTAAGAAATAAATGCATAAATTCTAATGTGAGTATTTGTCACATTTTATTGCAATAAGATGGGGAACTTCTGGCCCTGTTCCAGCTGTTGCAAAAGGTTAAGCTGCAACCCAGAAATGAAAATGTATTTATCAAAGCACGACCCTTTACAACTGCTGCAAAGTACCCAAACTACTACAACCATCAAAAACCATTGTGAACTATACCAAACATCTCAGCCGTCTCTGTTCCAACAATTATCTGTCTGTCCAAATTTAGGATTTTCAGAGATGTAAAATTCTTCATTGCTGCAGCTGTCGGAGAGAAGGTAAAAGTGATTAATAATTTACAAACTTCTGAAGTAGCCATAGTGATATGTAAAGTACGGTATTTGTTTTAATATAAAGTAATAGACAGTAAATTCATTTAGTAAAGCCATTTTGCTTATGTTATGTTCATTGAATATGCAATTTTGTGTCACTTTTTTATCATTGCATTTCCAGAGCCATAACTTTTATTAACATAGCCAAATAAAGGTCTGTTTCTTGTGAAACGAGTTGTATTTTTAACTGCCTTCTCTTTGGAGAATTAATAGTGCGCATGCGCACTAGAGGGCACAGACGCTGACAGCGCCATTTTGATCTTGGTCTATATGTAATAGACTTTTGAAACGCATAGTGGAACGCAGGAACTTGGATAATCGGACAATATTTTAGGTTTCACTCATGTGCACTACAATACTTTGACGCAGACGGTGCCATGCTGACCGCCATTCTCAGTGCACGCTTCATATCTCTTGGCCATTTAGGTATATTTTTTTATTTATTATTATGTAAATATTATGGACTGAATGTATGATGTTGGGTAAAAAAAGGACACCGTAGCAATTCATCTCCACCCCTGACAAAGTCACTGTGTGTGACAACACGCGTTGGGTCTCCACCAGGTTATCAGCTCCCATGGTTGTAGGGTGATTAGATATTTGTTGTGTGTGTACATCTCTGGCATTTTAAATCAGTATCTATATATTCATCTTTTTTGGAGGCAGTTATAGCACTTTATATTACAGCACTTTATTGCATTTGCATTTCGGAGGCAGTTATAGCACTTTATATTACAGCACTTTATAGGTCACGTATTTATTATTGATAATTAATCACCTTTTTTTCTCCTCCATTTTTCTGTTCAAATAATATACTTTATTGACAGTTTTTGTATTGTGCTCCACAATAGAATTAGACTTGATTTGACCATGAGGACAAGATGATTATATGATGCCCTGGTGTAGTAGGAGGATTACCATACCCTCTCACTTTTGGTTTCTTTATATACCTATGCGGTTTTTTAATTGTTTTTAATCATGTTTGATATGGTGTTTTCTTTTTTGTTGTTCTTCTTTGAATCATGTTATAATAAAATTTGATTGTATTTGATCTGGAGGTGTGCGCTCTGATAGTGTCTGGCTTTCTACTTTGGTTTAGGCAATTAATTGACTTTCATAAAAAAATCGGCCAGGGTCTCACTACTGTGACCAGGAGAACAAGCCAGTAAGTACCCCGTAGTGCATTTCACTGACCAGCTCACAGCTGTCTCCATCTAGGCAGCTCTGGTATAAGGATCCTATAACACCAAACAATTATCGTCCGTACTTGGCCGATTACTGACCGTTCCGGACGATAATCGTCATGTTAAAGGGGAACAATGTTGGCTGATCCATCAGTCTTATGCAGTAGGAGAATGAGAGCAGCCCTAGAGTTCCTGCACAGTGATGTCCTCCATCTCCATGGAGGATGTCACTGTGTAGGAGCTCCAGGGCTGCTCCTATACTCCTCCTGCACAAGACTATTGGACTTCCAGTAGTTGGAAGGGGGATGAACTTGGAGGATGCTGTTGGTTAAAGAGGTTATACAAGTATAAAAATACATACCTGCTTTTTTTAAACAGCACCACACCTGTACTCTGGTTATGTTTGGTATTACAGCTCGGCTCCTTTCACTGCAACAAAACTGACCTGCAATACCACATACAAACTGGGGACAGGTGTGGCGCTGTTTTTGGAAGAAAGCAGCTATGTGTTTTTTATTCCTGGAAAATTCATTAAATAATTGTATGAATACAAACCTCTTATATATTGGTAGGAATATACACAACATTTTTATTTTCCTTATTATTGATAAATATTACCTAGGACACCCATATCCTCTTCACGAAGAAAGGATCCAAAGAAGCTCAGTTCTTTCAGCTTCTTACATTGAGTGATTGAGCTCATGAGACCATTGAAATCTGCATAATATTTCAGCGATAAGTGCAGAACCTCCAAATCTACAAAATGTTTGATGTATGGGACTGTAAATCAATGTATGAACACATAAGGGTTAGTATTTATACACCAGAAATGATATATCTCATGCATCATGTATATATATATATATATATAATAAAATAATTGCTGTGCATATATGGAGCATTCCTTACCAATTCACACACTAGAGGGTCCTCACCACAACAGGGTGCTCACAAAGGGGCATACGCACTGAAGCCGTCTGTGTATTTGATGTGGCACATGTTGTGTCTGGCACATATCAGGCGGAATTAGCTATTGTGTGTATCAATAGGTGAAAGGCAAAATGACTACTGAATGAAAATACATTTTTGTTGTCTATTATCATGGAAACAAGCCTTGCATGTTTGCAATAACGGCTGTTGTTTAATCACAGCAGTCGATCACATTAACCCCTATGGAACCACAGCCATAGTGTATACACACTGTATACACTACATGCAGCCGCACAGAAAACTGACATGTCTATTTTGTACGACCAATTTTCAGTGAACAGCGGCCGCTCAACATAGATTGTGCACACAATGTAAAGTACGTCTCCCAGACGTACTTTAAATTGTGTGCTATGGCTAATTGGAGTGCAGGCACACCCGAATTAAGTTGAAGTAATGTTAACCCAACCGATACTCTGTATCGGCCGGGTTGAACATCTCAGACGCGGTCGTGTCACAGAACAGCCACTGTTTTGCCATGTGTGAACATGGCCAAATGCTGTTCAAATCTCTTTACTGACCCCTCCTTATGATCACAGATGGCACAGGAAGTTTCAGCTTAGTTTAGGCCTATTGGCAACAATGAATGCATTTTATAATATACAGAGTAGAGTGTAACATTTAAAACCAAAAATCACCAAAAAAAAAAAAAAAAAACAATAGGTTTGTGATGATACATTTATACATATTCTTAATTCCTATGCAACCCCCTTTGCCATGTAAAGTTACTGTAGAGGGGCCGGACCATTGTTCTTGCCAACTATACTTACCAAATTTTAATGACCCCATGCCAAAACTTATGCAGCCAAAAGCAAGTTTTTTAATTTGGTCCAGTCTTTTAAATTCAACTGGTAGGTGGTCAAGTACTTCTGGATTTTGCAGCAGATATATAGTAACTTCCGTTAAGTTAGGAAAGTTATGTATGCCTCGAATAAGATGCTCTAAAATCCAAGGAAGCATGATAAATGCATTAACATTAAAGACAGAACACCTGAATTTATCATCATCTTATTATTACATTATCATATGAGATGTATTATTACTATTATCATTATGATGATTATAATTACTAGTGGAGATGAGCCTAGGAGCCTTTGACCAGTGTTTCTCAACTACAACCATCAAGACCTACCAACAGGTCATGTTTTGAGGATATCCCATACAACGAACACCTGCGATAATACCTGATGCACTGAGTATAATTATATCACTTGTGAAATACTAAGGAGATCCTCAAAACATGACCTGTTAGTGGATCTGAGAACTGGAGTTGAGAAACACTGTCCTATAGTATCATACCAGACCTTGGAGCACTAGCAAAACTGAAGAACTTTTTCTAGATTAAACAAATGGATAGTCAATGCTTGATATTTGGATTGGCAATTTGTACTGTTTCTGTATTTGTATTCGTTCATCTCTAATTACAACCTTATTACGTGAGACTGAATATTATTACATGTAAATGTAATTTGTATTATTATTACTATTTTATTATATTATGTAGGATTAGTTTAAAATAAATTTCAGTGGTTTTCCTAAAGTAGTAAAAAGGGTTTTATAAAACAGAGGACTCTTCTTAAACTTTATTGTTCAAATCTGTCTGTTTGGCCAGTCAACAATTAAAGCAATATAAATATGCATATGTAAAGCATACAGTACATTGTGTATAATGTTTGTATGGGATGTCATGTGTACAGCCTAATGAATCAAACAAAATTTAAAAGGTTTTGCGGATGAGATTTATTGATGATGAACAGCTGTTTTCCAGAGCTCTGACACATGGTAGGAAGAAGACAGCTCTTTACATTGTGTGGTGGCTAAGATGGGTCACTGCTGCTCTAATGTCATTAGGCTACGTTCACACAGAGCAAAAGGGGCGGATTACGCGAGGAAATATTTCCGCCTGAAATCAAATGACTCTGAATTCCGAGCAGAATATAAGCAGAATGTAAGCAGAATCCCTGCGTATTCCGCTAGGAAAGTGTTCAGCTCGTAATCAGCTCTTGACAAATTCAGCGCGGAATACTCGAGGAATCCGCGCTGAATCCGCATGCATTCAGCGCTGAAATTCAGCGAGTATTTGGCAAGTAAACTAGACTATACCAGAATATATACTAGAATCCTCCTCCCCCCCTTTGTTCCCCATTTCCGCGCTGATTGTGCGTGTAATTTTCGCTTGTATTACGCTTGTATTCCACACTGAATACGCACGTATTCCGCACTGAAACAGAAAATCAGAGCCCCATTGGTTTGTATAGGCTTCCGCTAGCGGAAGAATGAACATGTTCATTCTTCTGGCGGAAAGCGGATTAGTTCAGTACGGAAATTCCACCGTGTGAACTGCAGAGCAGAATTTTCATTCAACACAATGGAAATTAGCTCTGCACCTATTTTAACGGCTGAAATTTCAGCGCTGATTCAGCGCAGAAATTCAGCTGCTTTTGCTCTGTGTGAACGAGCCCTTAAAGTGAATGAGAGCTGAGCTGCAGTAACCCACAATGGCCACTACACAATGTATGGAGCTGTCTGCTTCCTACTTTGTTTCACTGTGTATGGAGGTGCCAAAGCTCTGGAAACCAGCTGGTTGGCTTGGGTGCCAGATGTTTTCTTAACCTCTCTAAATGCAAACATGGTCCTTCTGTTGGTAATTACCTGGGTAGTTCTCACTGTAGTTGTTGCCAATCTCCAGGCATTCTAGAGAAGACATCTTGAGAATTAAGTCTTGTTCTTCTGCTGTCAAATAGGAGTCACAAATACCTAGTTTCTTGAAAGAACTTGAGTGCTGCTCAATTTCCGGTGCAAGGTGTCTCACAAAATCTCTAGAGCTAGTTAATTCTAGCTCAATTCTGTCCGATAGGGAGAAAAGGACCTTGAAGTTCTCACAATCTACATGAGAGAAATTATCATAATTAACTTCATTGACTTGAATTTTGAAAACTGGCACCTTATACCCGCTAATAGCCTTAAACGGGTGAATTACTGAGTCCATGATTACAATTTGGCTAGGGAAAATGGAGTAGTATTCAGCACAGTGATTTTTTGACTTCTCGTTCTCTTTCTTTATATCATTGAGTGGAAGGTACGCATCTGCATAATCCCTTTCTACTGTCGGCACACCATAACTTTCCAAACCCATCTCCAGCCGTGAATAATCTGGTGGCGTTTGCTGTTTTTGTGCATTAATGTTGAACTTGATGCTGCTCAACAAACTGATACTTTCTGGGTATTTTTCTATAAAACTGAGAATTTGTTCTGCAGAATTATTGTTGATCAGACTGACAGTGAATTCAAATGGTTTCCCTGTAAAAAACTGCATTATAATGGGTGCACAGTCCTCTAGACATCGACTTTCAATGGCTGATTCAATGGCAAATGTTAACAATACATTCGTAAGAGTCACCTCGATGCTCACAGGTTTGTGTTTATGTAGTAACAAGAAAAAACATTCTTCTTCAAGTTTAAGTTCTGGGTGGCGCTGCAAGTGTTCTGTACTGTCTAGATCACAATCCAGAGCTTTAGGATTACCATAAAGACTGAACAAATATGAGAAGATCTTGAGAGTCGCTTTTGTCGAAATCCTGGTTGCATACTTCATAAGATAGAGATAACGTCCAATGAATTTAAGAAAAGTATTTATCTGATGAAGGTAATGGAAACCTTTGTCCTGATCTTCCTGTCTCTCAGACTCCAATAGTTCACTGAGTCTCTTTCCGGCAAGAAACTCCTGAAATGAAGGGTCATAGAACTTATATATTGAATGGGGCCTCTGTGCTGTAAATTTACTCAATAGTCCATATTTGATGGCTTTGTCCCCATCCACACCAGTAGTCCTTAAGTCATTCTCTGTAAAATTAAACTTGGACTCGAAAAGTCCTTTGATGGCAAGTTCTCCACATGAAGACACCAGAGAATTCACAGCTTGAGCCTCTTTGGGGAACTTTGTTAAGCTATAGTTTACACATTCTTTAAACACATGTACGTCACCAGTTGTATTGTCATTAGGATGTTTAATCCAAGAGGAACACTGAGCAAGAATCATTAGAGGAGTATGCAATATGGCTGGAAGATTAGATGTTTGCAGTTCTAGAATAAATGTATCCATCTGTTTACTATCATGTGGAAACAGGCTTTTGGCTAGGTAAATGGAACTATATAAAGGGAATTTCTGGATGCTCATTATGGACCTTGCATATCGCCGCAGCTTCCACCCTTTATCAGTGTTCACTGTGATCGCCAGATTCAGTCTGTTCCAAGGGTTCTTCTGTATTATTTCTTCTATGGCTGGAACGGAGTCCTCATTACCATAGTCATCCAGAAGGAAGAGGACCTTATTTTTTAATGTCTCTATGATCTCTCCTAGACTCTCTTCTGTCAGAGATGTTGAGGATCCAATGAGTTGTTGGCAGATGATGTCGCTGAGAGTTTGCTGACTCTCGGTAAAAGAAAGGGAAATATAAAAGACTAGACTAAATCTACTGAGTATAGGGCAGGACCCTGAGGCCCATAGAATGGCAATCCTTCTAAGAAGAGCGGTTTTCCCGCTGCCAGCTTCTCCTTCTATCATGGTGATGTCATTCAGTTCAGAGAGGATATCTGGTAATACCAGCTGCCGCACCAGTTGATTTTTAATGTCTTTTAACAGAACAGAGATATCAGCAAAATGTGTGCTCAGGTCTATTGTGAGGGAATCTCCGAAAGGAGACGCACAGCTGAATGTAGGCTCGTTATACCATCCAGTAAGATGTTTTTTCAAAGTATCTACTTTATCCTGGATCTCTGTTTGTCCATTTGTTAACTCTTGAAAAGAAAGAAAGATAATTAAAGAAAATCCATATAGCATTGTGGGCACAACTATTATATCTATACGTTATTGTTATGTGTTATACATATTGTGAGGTCCCCTGTTAATAGATGGCAGTCCTGTCCCCAAAGGAACTGCAAGGAGGATAAAGCAATGCAGTGGTTTATGGTAGTAACGTTATTGTGTAATCACTGGTATTATCACTGGTTATCACTGGTATTACTAGAGGTCACAGAACAGCACTATATTGGGGGAACAAAACGTAGTCTAATTCTGCAATAACCTAAACTGTCAGCCCAAAAAGACTTTTCAAACTGCTTACATGGCATCATAGCTATGTAAGCAATGAGATTATCCATACCTTTATTATAGTTGTCTGAGGCTGTAATCACATAAAACATGCTTTATATTACTGCTCTGAAGTGCCATAGAGGTGTGGCCAGGGCACACTTAAGTCACACCTCTAAGACACTTTAGGGTGTTAGTTACAGCATTTTATTCTAGCAGTTTTCCTTTAAAGGGGTAGTCCACCCAAAAAAATTTTCTTTCAAATCAACTGCTGCCATGAAGTGACAGAGATTTGTAATTTACTTCTATTAAAAAATCTCAAGCCTTCCAGTACTTATCAGCTGCTGTATGCCCAACAGGAAGTTGTATTATTTCCAGTCTGGAGAGCAGGAGGGGTTTTCTATGGGGATTTGCTCCTGCTTTGGACAGTTCCTGACATGGACAGAGGAGGCAACAGAGAGCACTGGGTCAGACAGGAAAGAAAACACCACTTCCTGCTGGACATACAGCAGCTAATAAGTACTGGAAGATTTAAGATTTTTTAATAGAAGTGAATTACAAATCTCTGGCACTTTATGGCACCAGTTGATTTGAAAGAAATTTTTTTGGGGTGGACTACCCCTTTAAATCTCCAATTATAATATATCATAACATATATATATATATATATATATATATATATATATATATATATATGCAAAATGGCAGGACCTCTCAGTGCCCTTAGGAGCAAAAGACAGCATATGGGGGCAATAGCAAAATAAATTGTCATTACTTTTAGCGACCTAATTGGCACCATACATGTTTATGGGAAACTTTGTTATTTGTTCTCTTGCTAACTGTATGATAAAACATGTTTAGGTTGTTATGGATAGAGAAAGGAAGTCAGGTAGTCCAGTTTCTGATGTTCCATCATAGATTTGGGGAGGCTTAGATTTTATATTTTCTTACCTGTTATAGGATAAAGTCTTTCTTCGGAAACATTTGTAAAAGATGCTCCCTAAAATAAACATTATACAACATGTATGAGTTTATCACAACATGTAGATGTCTATGTCACAGTGGGTAGATGTGTGTGCGAGCCCCCCAGATAACATCTGGATGCAGTATGGTGTTTACTTCGGAAAAATGCATGGTTTTGTTGGCATCGCAAAACCAATGGAGACAGTTGGGGCAACTACATACAGAGACTATTCTGGTCTATTCCCGCTTTCAGCAGCAATCCCAGAACGGTGCAGATGGGGAATAGCAGTGTGATAAATGACATGGACCATAATGACTGTATTAATACTAACTGCACAGCAGTGGCGTCGCTAGGCATAATCATTCGGGGCCTAAGCCCCAAATGAATTCTGCCTAGCCCCGAAAGTTATTTGCTGCCGCCACCCGCCAGCACCGGATTGTCAGCAGCCGCAGCCTCTGACCCACACCTCGGATTGGCTTATCACAGTGAGCGGTACCTGAGGGCGCAGCTTCAGTGACGTCAACCGTGCATTGGAATGGTGCGCCGCGGCGGATGGCCGCTGCGCACACATCCAATGCACGAGTGACTGGTGACATCACTGAAGCTGCGCCCTCAGGTACCGCTCACTGAGGGAAGCCTCTTCCTGCCTAGCTTCTCTTAATGGGTCCGCTGGGGTGCAGCTTTGGGGCCGGGCTGAGCTTCCGGCATACACAGCCTGTCTCAGGCCGGAAGCTCACAGCTGCAGCCCTGCTGTCCCGGACTTCTCTCCTGCTCGGCGATGACTTCACATGTGCGCGCCGACAAGCAGGAGGGAAGTCCGGGACCGCGGGGCTGCAGCTGTGAGCTTCCGGCCTGATACAGGCTGTGTGTGCCGGAGGCTCAGCCCGGCCCCGAAGGTGCATTGGGGGGAAGGGGGGGAGCCTGGCCAGCCTGCCTGCCAACCTTTGCTCCCCCTTGCACCCCCAGCTTTTCCCTGCCCCCTACTGCTCCCCTGCCCCCCAGCCTCTCCCTCTGCACCCACCAGTTGCTCCCCCTGCTTCTCCCCTGCCCCCCAGCTTTTCACCCTCCAGCCTCTCCCCCTGCACACCCAGCTTCTCCCCTGCCCCCCTACCTCATCTGCCCCCCAGCTTTTCACCCTCCAACTTCTCCCCCTGCCCCCCAGCCTCTCCCCCTGCACCCACCAGTTGCTACCCCTGCTTCTCCCCTGCCCCCCAGCTTTTCACCCTCCAGCCTCTCCCCCTGCACCCCCACTTCTCCCCTGCCCCCCTACTTCCCCTGCCCCCAGCTATTCACCCCCCAGCTTCTCCCACTGCCCCCCAGCCTCTCTCCCTTCACCCCCAGCCTCTCCCCCTGCCCCCCAGTTGCTCCCGTAACTACAGCTGCTCCCCCTGTCGCCCCATCTGCTCCCCTGCCCCCATTTCCCCCCCGACACCCCAACTGCTCCCACTGCCCCTGTCACCCAAGCTGTTCCTCCTGCCCCCAGCTTCTTCCTCTGCCCCACAGCTGCTCCCCCTGCTCACCAACTTCCCCTGCCACCCCAGCTGCTCCCCCCTCCCCCAGTCACCCCAGCTGCTCCCCCTGTCCCTGTCACCCCAGCTGCCTCCCTTCCCCAGTCACCCCCAGCTGCCCGCCTGCAGATGATTTGTGGTCGGAGAAGTCTTCAAGATGGCTGCGCCAGATGGAGAAGAAAGCAAAAAGTGAGCGACAGCAATCGGAGAAGACGTCACCTGTGAGGTATTAGTAACTGCACTGTAATCACTTCTATAGTGTGCAGAGCTTGTGTACCATTGGGGTCTAAATGGGTCAGTGTATGGTTTGCGGTAGTGTACTGACACAGCCCCGCGGGTCACTACAGTACACTAGCACAGACTTTTAAACTAGGACCCAACTACAAGAGCTGCATGCACTACAACTCCCAGCATATCCTGAGGGCTGCAGACTGTCAGTACGTGCTGGAAGTTGTAGTGCCTGCAGCTGTAGTTGGATCCAATACACTGGATGCTTTGTGGTATATAAGAATACGTAGATCTGTGGGGGTAGTGTGTGTGTGTGTAAGAGAGAGGGGGTCAGGTGGGGTAGTGTGTGTGTGTGAGGGAGGGAGGGGGTCAGGTAGGGTAGTGTGTGTGTGAGAGAGAGAGGGGGTCAGGTGGGGGTAGTGTGTGTGGGGGGGGTCAGGTGGGGGTAGTGTGTGTGTGTGTGGGGGGGGCAGGTGGAATAGTGTGTAACACACTTACCTACCTACTCACTGACCAAGCAGTGGAATTGCTGCTATATGGGAACCTATAGGTGGGAAAAGGGATGGAAAATGAAGGAAAATTACGGAGCCTAATATGTTTGTCTGGCAGGTTCTGAAGAGATGAATTGCAGCTGGAAGAAATCATCATGGTGGTCTGGGCCAGATGGAGGAAAGGGTAAGAGAACATCTCGGACCAAAGAAGACGTCACCTGAATGAGGTTACTGCATTTTCTATAATGTTATCTGGTAGGAGTTCCCCGAGGTGGAAAAAGTTGGGAAACACTGGCCTAGAGGATAGGAGCTGGGGCAGACCTCCCAGAGGCTGTGTGTACAGGGGGAGCTGTGAAGGAGCTGCCTGGGTCTGCTTAGCAGCAGTTATTGTAAGTGGCGACAATAGAACTGGGCTAATAGAACGGTCATTGGGGTTACTAGCTTCTGCACTGGGCTCCTTCCCTAACCGCTTACGACGGCACTCGAGGGCCCGTGCCCTGGATGTTTTTGGACCCTAGCAACGCCCCTGCTGCACAGTGATGTAACATACAGATCCATCTCACTGTATCCACAAAGGGTTTGTAAAATACAGAACGAAGGATTTATAAAATACAGAATGATGAAATCACATTTGTGAAATAAACTGGTGGGCTCAGGTAAAATTTCTAGAGAAAGATAAAAACTATGCCTGTGCCTGACAGGTAAATTCATTCAGTTGCATTACCAGGGTTTATGGGCCTTTGGATTGTTGGGGCAATGGGAAGGAGCCACAAAGCCATGGGACTCTTTAAAGTGTCACTGTCGTATTTTTTATATTTATTTATTTATTTTTTTGGGTTCATTAGGCAAATATGCCATTATCTGCATTCAAAAAGTCTTTCCTCAGCCCCCCCCCCTCCTCTCTCTCATTCACTGCTGAGTCAGAGGAGATAGCCTAGTGATGTAGCTGTAAATTAACTCTTTGTTGTTTTGGTGCCTCATCTCCCTCCACCCCTCCCCATAGAGAACAATGAAGACAGGGGGGAGAGCTTCAATGATAAAATGAATACAAATGATAAAAATGCATTTTTCGGCTAATAAACCCAATTACAAAGTTTCTTAAAATCACCTGTACTATTGATTTCTGAAAAAAATAAAATAAATTAAACGACAGGTACACTTTAAGTGATCATAGTGCATTTGATATTTACCGTCACTTCTGTGAAACCACAGTAACTTCTGATGTATCGCTGACGCTCATCACTTGTTTTGTTGCTCTGGAGAAATTTACACCTTTAAATAAATAACTAGAAATGTAAGTCATTTTCTGTATGTAGTCACTAAGGCAAGACATGAGAATATAGAAAACCTACATTAAAGATCTTTTCTATATCAATCAGCCAAAAAACAAGGTAAACTGCATACAAATACCTCAATCTCCTTGAATAATCAATGACAATATTTATATCATTCCAATAATTTTATTTATTCACAAATTATTTCCGAATATTCCAATAAATAACATATATATATATATATATGTATACACCAAAGACAATTAAAAACAACTATGGAGGGGCAGTTCACAATTCACATATACTATGGGGTCAAACTCACATTCATCTACTAACAATGGGGCTCATTTACTGAGATTGTCTGGTTTCCAAGACCCTTACACCCAGGGTTTTAGGTTCCTAAACTGAAAGAATTATTTTTGTGTCCTATTGCCCTACGTAAATCTGGCAGGTTGTTCACATGACAAAACTAAAACCTGACCTTCCCGCCAAACACTAGAATGCAAAACCTATAAAAAAACCTATAAAAAATTAGCAGAACACCCCCCAGAGCCCTTTCAGTGGGGGAAAAGTCAATGTTTGCTAACCCTGAATAATGGAAATGCTATATGCATATAATGCTTTGGGGAAAAAATTCTTCCTTCAGCTTTCTTACTGCATAGCAAATACTTGTAATAAAATGCTGTAATATTAGTATAGTTAGTATATGATATGAGACTCACTCAGGAAACCATTTGGTATGCTCTTTCCAGGGGTCATCATTTTCTTCCCAGTTTCCTAAACATCCACCACAGGAGAAGCACTGGACATTGTCTCTTGTTCCTGGGTTAATTCATATACAATAGGTGCATTATTCTTTCACCAATTGTATCTGCATTGTATGTACAGTAACTTACACAGAGAGAGGGTGGGGGGGGGAGAGATAGGATATAGATAGATAGATAGATAGATAGATAGATAGATAGATAGATAGATAAATAGATAGATAGATAGCTCTACCAACTTTCCTTTTAGAACCTTAAAGGGGTAGTCCACCCAAAAAATTTTTCTTTCAAATCAACTGCTGCCATGAAGTGACAGAGATTTGTAATTTACTTCTATTAAAAAATCTCAAGCCTTCCAGTACTTATCAGCTGCTGTATGCCCAACAGGAAGTTGTATTATTTCCAGTCTGGAGAGCAGGAGGGGTTTTCTATGGGGATTTGCTCCTGCTTTGGACAGTTCCTGACATGGACAGAGGAGGCAACAGAGAGCACTGGGTCAGACAGGAAAGAAAACACTACTTCCTGCTGGACATACAGCAGCTAATAAGTACTGGAAGACTTAAGATTTTTTAATAGAAGTGAATTACAAATCTCTGGCACTTTATGGCACCAGTTGATTTGAAAGAAAAAATTTTGGGGTGGACTACCCCTTTAAAGGAGAAGTCCGGCCAAAATTAATTTTTGATATGTTGTTACTTATGAAAAGTTATACAAATTTCTAATGTACATTAATTATGGGAAATGCACATATAGGGCTATTTCCCTTAATTTAGTAGATCAGGAAGTGTTAGAATTCTCTCAGATCCAGTGACGTCATGACCAAAGGTGTAATTCCTATGGAGTGTCCAGCAGAGGGCGCTCTATATATAGAAGTCTATGGGACTTTATTGTGTGTATAGATGTCTATGTAAAGTAATGTAATGTAGTGTACAGTATGCTTTATTGAATGAATACATCTATGAAATACTTTGGGGAGCAAGGGTACTTGCTCCCCAAAGTATTGCATAAATGTATTCATTCAATATATTAGGATATCACAGTAAGCCCGCCGATCCGCTGCATTCCCGCCGCCCGCCGATCCGGACTATATACACTGAACTACAGCTCCCATCATCTGCTTATAGTATGAGCAGGTGATGGGAGCTGTAGCTGGGTTATGGATATGACTTGCCTGCCGCCGCTGATGCCACTGCTTATGCCACCGGGCGCAGGGGGGAGCCGCTCAGTACACAGGAGCGCTCCCCCCTCCTCCTCCTTCTTCCGGGATACCTTCTCCCTATACCACTGCTGACTCCCCGCCTGGCCACCGCTCTCCGCTCTCATATACCGGCTCCCGATGCATCAGTGCGGACACCAGGAAATGATAAAGGGTAGCTTCACACACAATGTATCTGCAGCGGATTTCTCTCTGTGAATTTGCAGCGAAATCTGCTACAAATACTTGCCCGTTCACTTCAATGGGCTGACATACTTGCAGCGGGATTGTCATGTCAGTATGTCAAACAAGGCACCATTAACCCCGGCAGCCCGGGAAGATACTATATCGGGTCCCCGCTCCTGCTTGCTTCGGGGTCTCCCGACGTCCCCCGTTGGTCAGCCAATCAATGCGTTGCCCCGCCTATTGAAGTGAATGGGCAAGTATCCACAGCAGATTTCGCTGTAAACTCACAGCGAGAAATCAGCTGTGGATACATTGTGTGTAAAGCTACCCTAGATATATGTGAGGAGACCTTGCAGCAAGGGTTATTATGCTGTATGTTTACTTAATGAAGCAAAATTGGGATGATGATTCCCTTTAAGCCTGCCAGGAAATCTCACCTGTTCAGTAATGCATGTAAAATCTTTTAATGCCTTACTTTACCTTTATAACCCTTATTACGTGCCTGTCCTAACATTTCTCTACACATACAAGTCCTTTCGTTTCCTTCAATCTTTGGACTCATGCACTTTATCTCAGTCTTTGCACAGTTTATAGTCACTGTACGTCAATGACCAATGCAAATATTTAACAATTCCCTCTACTGAAAGTGTCCGGCTTACTGATCAGCTATAGGCTGCCTTCCCTTCATTGTCTTTGAACAAAACAATGATTGATTTACCTGTGAAGTAAAATCCGGCCTCTGCCAGGGAACAGGGCATCACTGCAGCATACACAGGCCAACAGGTAAAGGACTGTAGTCTAATCTGTTCACTTTCCATGGGCTTCATGGGACTAGTCTCCTTCGGTTGCACCCGAATATCATAAATTGAAGTATTACCCACATCCTTGCCCTGAATGAATTCGCAAGAGGGATTAAACTTCTGATGCTGCTCCATTGGGGTACAGCTTAAAGAATGCTTGCACAGGACCAACCCACAGCAGAAACACTGGACACTGTTTTTCAAACCAGTTTGGAAGAATCCAGCGGAGGCCATCTCTTGTGGGGACCAGCCTGAAAAAGCATCTTGAGCCCAATGGCTTCTCAGTCTCTTTATCTCGCTTCTCATGGAATAGTTGGGCTGTCTAGGCAGCTGCTCTCGTATTTTTCTGTGGGATTTTTCCAGCCTATGAATAGCTTTGTCCATATCAACGTGACTCATAGATGGAGGTAAAAGCGCTCTATGTGATGACTCAAACTCTGAAATATTTATTAGGTCCATTGTCTCGTCAATGCAAGAGACCACCCGACCTTTATTAACTTTCAAGTTCCTTTAAAAGTTTTTGAGATCCTGAAAAGAAGTAATAAATAATAATGATAATATGTAATAATATAGTGATATTGTGTAAATGACACGGGTGGATTTTATTTAGTTGAGAATTAGTATGCAACTAAGGCATAAGAGAAATGTAGGTAAAACTTGGTAGACACTTTTTGTCTGCTGTTTTTCAGGCCACAAAGAAACGCCGGAAAAGCTGCCAATGCGGCGTATAAAGTATTTTTTTCCATGCATTTGTGTTTTTTTTTCTGGCATTTTTTATAGTGTTTTTGACTTCATGTGTGAATGTTGTTTGAGGTTTAGGCTTTTTTGTGTGCTGAACTTTTTTTTTACTCTGCCATGACATGATCTAGCTGCTGGACCATAAAAGGTGAAAAAAATGCTAGAAAAAAGCCATATGCACAGCATTCTCCCATTGAAGTCTATGGGAGAAAAAATGTCAGAGTTTGCAAAAAAAAAAAACGCTACACCCTCAGTTTGATAAAAACTGCCACAGAGCCTCAATAACGCAAGAGAGGAGAGGAAAATGCCACCCCCATAAAATGCCATGAAAAACGCCATCTCAGAGCTGCCCACACCAGCAGGGACTCCAAGCGGTCTGCTGCCCCTCGTCCCCACCCCAGGACATATCGTCTCAGAGCCGCCAACATCTGAAGGGAGACAGCACCCCCTCAACCCCCACCTGCCCTGGCCAGCACCACAGTGTCTCAGGGTGGGCCTCTTCCCCTGGAAGACAGCGTATCAGAGCAGGAAAGCTATATATTGAGGAGCTGCAGGTACAGGCACCAGCCTCAACAAGTATTCCAAATACAAACCCCTCTAATATGTATATAATAACCTGATATCTATCATGCATAATATACATATTACCCTTATATATACCTCTAATATGTATATAATAGAGGGGTATATAGTGTATGACGGTATTATATACATATTAGAGGCAGTGGTGTAGCTACCATAAAGGCAGACCACGGCAGATCATCAGCTACCGACTGCGCATCACTACGTTTAGCAGATCGGTGTTCGTTTACATTAATGATCGGACCACCATTGGCCGTCTAATAGGACCCATAGTCTTATTGAAGCCTTTTACACACTGGATACACAGAAATCCCTACTCTTCTATGTTTTTATAATACACCCTAAGGAGCAGCAGCATAGAGGACATTATAGACCAGTAGTGATGTCTAAGATGTGAATCAAACCCTAGAGTGAGGTCTATTACTTACAGTTAGCGTCTTTAGTCTCTTTGCATCTGTGCAGACTCTCCATTTCTCTCTCTGCCTCTGCTCTCTGAAATCATTCCTCCTCCCATCTCACCCCTGGCAGCATGTAAACAGATCACTCAGTGAGCTGCTAGTCCCTATTGTAAACAGGACATAATTTTATTGCATGTACAAAAATCATGAAAGGTTGTAATAATAAAAGTTACAACAGTCTGCAGCAATAGAAACATTTATTTGAAGATACAGGTTGATGTGTATTTGATGCTGTGTTACCCCATCGGCAACTTTCTGCCACCTTGGAAAGCTAAGTAACTGCCTAAAAAGGACCTTTTTCAGAAATCTAGACACCCTATATCCCTAGTCTAAGAACCACTGCTCAGCTTACCATTGAGTGTAAGGGGAAGTAAGGAAGTGCAGCCTTGCATCTAGTAAAGTCCCTTCTGTAAAACTGAAGCTTCTTTATACTGTATATAAAGCTTCAATACGCTCAGCAATTAAAGTTTACAGTTTTTACACTGTGAATTAGTCATGAATTAATGAACTATCCCTAGCAGGACTAGAATGAGTAGATTCTAGCAAATGGACAAAAACAATTCATGTGTAGCATAATGTACACATGAAAATCCATTATGAATTACACTCAAAATACAACCAACCCAGCCATTCAAATAACCCTAGTAATACTGTCGTTGCTTAGTAATTGGCTAAACCTTTTGTGGGTGAGGATTAAAAGAGCATAAAGTGAAAAAAATAGACAGGATTCACACATTGTACTTACCAAAATGAGAAGTAATCGTGTTACCAAAGGGTCACAGAAGCCCACTCATCCTTCCAAGACATTTTGCTGACATGGAATGAGGTTGACTGTTCTTCCTCAAAGTCACATGACAAAAATGAAGAGGAAGGGGCATTGAGTGACGAGAAGGCATATGTTGACATTTTATGGTATGGGTTGTGTTCAGCCACACAGCTATAATTATACTACAAAGGAAACATTAACCAGGTACAGGTAACCTCATCCAGAATGTGCGGAGGAGCATTAATATTAATATTATTTATAAGCAGGAGGGGCAATAGAAATATTCCGGCTCCATACAAACATACTGTAAGGGACCATAAAATCCCTTTTATGCCCATCAACCTCCATCTTGTACTCCATTTCAGAATTGAATTGTTATTGAGTTCTATGCATGATGGCGCTATGTTAGTCTCTCATTCATGTCTCTGTGTTTAGTATTAAAATAAAATAATAAAAGTAGTATACAAAATATTTTTTATATCTATTTTTAACCTAATATGCCCTGATTCCCTTGCTACTATTATTTGTTGCTAGGCTTCCCTGGTTCCCAAGATAAAGATATTTTACTATTTGGGGGGGCTGTAAATGTGAGGTTGAGGGGATAAGGATCAGGATCACCCCTCTTGGCTGTAAGCAACAGATGTTGTGTGTACATCTGCTACCTATTTACTGGTGTCACCTGTTTTTTACTGTACTCAGCTTAAGGCCCTATTACACAAAGTGATTATTGCTGTATTTGTTACAGACAATGATCGTCTTGTGTAATAGAAGACAACAATCAGCCGACATGCATGATGTCGGCTGATCATTGTCTTTCAACATGTTAAAATGTTAACAGGATAGCCGCAATATACTGCCAACGCTCCGTGTAATAGGAGCGGTGGCAGCTGGCCGCTGCTATCTTCTATGGACTATGGACGATCTAGTAATCACCCGGGCACCAGAATAGGTTCTGAGTACCGGTCCTTCCTGCTCCCCAACACATCTAACTATATCTTATGAGAAGAAGCTTACCGCTGCATCTCAATAGCTCCCATATCCAGCACAAGAGCCAGTACCATAGACTTATATAACTTATATTCAGAAGTCACTAGAGGAACACTTTAGGATTCTCTGTGCCTGCTTTCTAGACATTATTTACAGCTCATGGAGGAGGGAAGCTGTGACAGGGTGATGACAGGTAATATAGTAGGTTTTACACTGACTTTATCAACACAATTCTTTCTTCCCTAAACACAATACCAGAAATTCTGGCCAAGAAACCAGTGGAGCATTATTACAAATAATAATGAATAATGTGATATCCATTTATGTAATGGATGGACAGACTTTGCGGGAAAAAAGCATTTGTACTTTAAAATGGTACCAGAGAAAATTTGCTTATGTTACCAAAAAAAGCACTCACAAAGTTCTGTCAATGAAAAGTGTTTATGGCTAATACTAATAGAGTTACAGCGTGAATAAAAAAAAACTATTGTGCATATAGATTAATACTAAACACATAAAACCTGTCACTAGTTTCATTGTGCCTGACCCACCAGCTGTCTGAAACACAGACCACCTCAGTGACTAGGATCCTTGTTGCCAGGTGAAGTAACAGCTCTGTGTATGGTAAGGAGGATAGTCTATAAGCCCAAAGTTATTTGTGACCACTGCTTAAAGGAGTTTTCTGATTTACACATATTTCTCCCCTATCCACAGGATGATGATGTATTGGTACATTATGAACCCCAGCAACTCAATGAAGCAAGCTCAGGAGTCTTTTGGGCTGTGTCAAAAAATAAAAGGTTGGATTGAGATGTTGCCAGTAAACATGGCAGGAATTTCTGCCCCCACCCCCCCATTATTCACAAAATGATCCCCTTGCAGAACCCTCAGATTAACCCCTTAAGGACAGAGCCTGAAATGGCCTTAAGGACCGGAGCAAATTTTATGAATTTGACCAGTGTCACTTTATTCATTAATAACTTCGGGATGCTTTTACCTATCCGGCTGATTCTGAGATTGTTTTCTCGTGACATATTGTACTTCACATTTCTTGTAAATTGGAGTCGATACTTATAACGAATCTTTATGAAAAAACCCAAAATAGCGTGAAAAATTGTGAAAAAATGCATTTTTCCAACTTTAAAACTTTTCTGCTTATACAGAAAATGGTTATACCACATAAATTATATATTAAATAGCATTAGCAACATGTCTACTTTATGTTGGCGGCATTTATTAAACTATATTTCATTTTTTTTAGACAATAGGAAGCTTAAAACATTAGCAGCAAATTTCCAAATTTTCAGTAAAATTTCAAAATCAGATATTTTTAGGGAACTGTTCAGGTTTAAAGTGTATTTGAGGGGACTGTGTGTTAGAAAGCCTCACGAAGCACCCCATTTCAGAAACTGCACCCCCTAAACTCTGCAAAAGCACATCCAGAAAGTTTTTTAACCCTTTAGGGGAGTCACAGAAATAAAAGCTAAGTGTGTAAGAAATTTGAAAATTTTAATTTTCTGTGCAGAGATTTTATTGTAATCCAATATTTTTCATAATTATAAACCTATTACCAGAGAAATGCACCCCAATATTGATTGCCCCATTTCTGCAGTTTATAGAAATACCCCATATGTGGCCCTATTGCGCTATTTGACGCAACCACAAGCCTCAGATATAAGGGAGCGCCTAGTGAATTTCAATGGCTCCGTTATTTTTGGTCATTTTTGACTGTACCACTTCAGGTTGGCAGAGGCTCTGGGGTGCCAAAACCTAAAAAACACCCCTAAAGGGACACCATTTAGAAAACTACACCCCTCAAGGAATGTAACAAGGGGTGCGGTGAGCATCTGGACCCCACAGGTGCTTCACAGATTTTCCAAACAATATGGCTTGAAAAAAGACTAAAGTATTTTTTACACTAAAATGTTGTTCTAGCCTTCAATTTTTCATTTTCACAAAGGGATAAAAGGAAAAAAAAAACACAAAACATGTAGCACAGTTTCTCCCGAGTACGGAAATACCCCACATGTGGACATAAAGTGCCAAGCGGGCGCAGGACGAGCCTCCAAAGGGAAGGAGCGCCAATTGGCTTTTGGAAGCTGGATTTCACTGGAATGGATTTCAAGGGCCATGTCGCATTTACAGAGCCCTCGTGCTGCCAAGACACTGGAAACCCCCCACAAGTGACCCCATTCTGGAAACTACACCCCTCAAGGAATCTAACAAGGGGTGCAGTGAGCATATGGACCCCACTGGTGACGGGCACAAATGTGGAAAAATGTGACGTGAAAGTGAAAATTTTCATTTTTTCACTTTCATGGCACAAATGTGCCCGTCATCCAGGGGTCCATATCCTCACTGCACCCCTTGTTAGATTCCTTGAGGGGTGTAGTTTCCAGAATGGGGTCACTTGTGGGGGGTTTACAGTGTTTTGGCAGCACAAGGGCTCTGTAAATGCGACATGGCGTTCATCATCCATTCTAGCCAAATCCAACCTCTAAAATCCAAATGGCGCTCCTTCCCTTCGGAGGCTTGCCCTGCACCCACATGGCGCTTTATGTCCACATGTGGGGTATTTACGGACTCGGGGGAAATTGCTCTACACATTTTGTGTGTTTTTTTCTCTTTTAACCCCTTGTGAAAATGATAAATTCAAGGCTAGACCAACATTATAGTGTAAAAAATTTAATATTTCATTTTCACGCCACATTGTTCCACATTTGTGCCCGTCACCAGTGGGGTCCATATGCTGACTACACCCCTTGTTACATTCCTTGAGGGGTGTAGTTTCCATAATAGGGTCACTTGTGGGGGGTTTAACTGTCTTGGCAACACAGGGGCCTTTTGAATGCAACATGGCCCCTCGAAATCCATTCCATCCAAATCCAGCCTTCAAAAACCAAATGGCGCACCTTCCCTTTGGAGGCTTACCCTGCACCCGCATGGCGCTTTATGTCCACATGTGGGGTATTTCCGTACTCAGGGGAAATTGCTCTACACATTGTGTTTTTTTTTATCTTTTAACCCCTTGTGAAAATGAAAAAATCAAGACAAGATCAATGATTTAGAGTAAAAATTTTAAAAAAAATTACACTAAATGTTGGTCTAGCCTTGATTTTTTTCCATTTCCACAAGGGGTTAAAAAAGAAAATGAACACAAAACGTGTAGGGTAGTTTCCCCTGAGTACGAAAATACCCCACATGTGGACATAATTTGCCATATGGGCACAGGGCAAGTCACCAAAAGGACAGAGCGCCATTTAGAGGCTGGAATGGGGGATGGAGGCCATGTCGCAATTACAAAGCTCCTGTGCTGCCAGAACAGTAGAAACCCCCGACAAGTGACCCCATTCTGGAAACTACACCCCATAAGGAATCTAACAAGGGGTGCAGTGAGCATATGGACCCCACTAGTGATGGGCACATGTGTAGGACATGTGCCGTGAAAATAAAAAATACCATTTTTTTCATTTTCACGTCCCAAATGTGGCCGTCACCAGGGGGCCATATACCCGCTGCCCCACTTGTTAGATTCCTTATGGGGTGTAGTTTCCAGAATGGGGTCACTTGTGGGGGGTTTCTACTGTCCTGGCCGCACAGAGGCTTTGTAATTGCATCATGGCATCCTCTAATGAGAATGGCGGCCATACCTACTTAGCTGGGGAAAAGGGACAATTCTAATTTATTTGGGGGTATTGGGCCAATTATTAGTTTATAAGGTTGGAAATGACAGGTGTCCATCAAATTCAACCTGTGTTGATCCAGAGGAAGGCAAAAACCCCTCGTGAGGCAGACGACAGTAGCCTCATCACAGGGGAAAAATTCCTTCCCGACTCCATAATGGCGATCAGAATAATCCCCGGATCAACGTGACCCCTGAAATAGGAATAAGGGACAGAATTTAGATAATGTAGAACCCCAGTGACGTGTGGTGCGCCTTGAAGCGATCCTGTATGCAGAGGCCGGGGTGATCAGGACAGGTGTCACACTGGTAAATGGTGTCCTTCCTGATCCCCCTGTTACCCCACACTCTGCACTTCTTCTGGGGTCTCCCGTTCTCCAGTGTGGGGGACGTCACCTGGAAAATGTTGTCCTGGTGCGATACGGGGTCCTTCATATCCAGAAGTGCTGGGTCCGCTCCATGGCTACTAAATATTAGGGCGCTATTACTACTTCTGATATGTTCGGATCGTTCGGATCGAAGCTACAGTAGCTCGGGCAGCGAGGGACCGGAAGAGGGGGTGCTGGTATAAAGGTTATCCCCGTACAGGTGGTGACCTTTATCCAGCAGTGGGAAGATCAGTTCCCGGACGATCTCCCCACTAACTCCGAGGATGGGGGGGGGGGGCATCTGGCGGCTGGATTCGAGTGTCCCTTCCTTCATACACTCTAAGGGTACGTGCACACTGCGGAATCGCGAAGGATAACCCTTTGTGCATTCCGCAGTTGGCACCCGCCGGCGGACTGATGCAGGCGCACGTCTCCGTCCGTGTCGTAGACTCCATTCTATGCACGGGCGGATTCCGCTCTGCGTCCAACGTGTTGATGGAATGACGGATAATGGAATCCGCCCATGCATAGGATAGAGTCTATGACACAGGCGGAGACGCGCCCCTGCATCAGTCCGCCGGCGGGTGCCAGCTGCGGAATGCACGAAGGGTTATCCTTCGCCATTCCGCAGTGTGCACGTACCCTAAATCTGTAAGTGTACCCAGAGGTACTCTCACAGAGTTTGTAGAATTTCACGCCATACCGTCATCTCTTATTGGGACGGTACTGGCGGAAAAGACGTGTCTGGGGGGCAGCGTACGCTACGCTACCCCAGACACGTCACTGGATGATGAGGATGAATGGAGGAAAGAAGGATCCCCCCAATTCATCCTCACTGGCTGTTTCGGTGTCGGAGGCAATAATAATGTATGCGTCCGACACCGAAAACACCCTGGGGGCCATCTTTATATGGGGATTGGTATATGGGGTATGTAGTGGTGTAGTGTAAAACTTTATTCAATGTAGTGTGGTGTAATGTAGTGTTTTTTTACGTGTTTTTTACAGTAAGTATACAAAAAAAACCTACGCCAAAAATGGTGTTGCTGATGAATGCCGCACTTATGTTCGGCACTTATAAGCAGACCGTGGCAGTAGGATATAAAAAAAAAACACCCTACGCCAAAAAGGAGGAGTTGCTGATTAGCAGCGCACTTTCGTGCGATGCTGATCAACACTCAGCGGCGATAGGGTGCAGAAAATAGAAAAAAAAAAAATTGGGAAAAAAAATTTTTTTTTTTACTACATTCTGAACATCCCTGTAGTGGCTGATACGTGTATTACACTTATCAGCCGCTAGGGGGCAGCAGAGCGCAAGATCCGAAAATAGACGACGCTGGAGCCGGAAAAATACGAAAATAGACGACGCTGGAGCCGGAAAGAGACGATCGGGACTCACGGAAGAAGCCGAAGTCCCGACAAGATGAAGAGGACGCCGGGAACCCGGAAGACGCCGATCAGGACCCCGGGACAGGTGAGTAATGTACAAATACCTGCTCCGGACCCCTCAGCTACCTAGCTGAGGGGTCCGGAGCAGGTATTTATTACTTGTGGGGACTTTGATCGCCGTGAACGGCCGGCCGGCTGGCCGGCCGTTCACGGCGATCGGGACGGTGGTACCGTGACCACCATTACTTTTTACAGTAATGGCGGTCGGTGCCGTCCTCGGACAGCACCGACCGCCATTTTTTTCCGGGTCATCGGGCCACCGATGGCCCGGAAAGGTTCCGATCGCCGCTATGGGCTTATCAGCCAATAGCGGCGATCGTCGGCATGGGGGGGGTTAACAACCCTCCATGCCGACAGGGAGAGATGGCCTGCTATGTATTATAGCAGGCTATCTCCCCCGATCGGGACCCGGCCGGCCGCGGCGCCCGTTTAAAGGGATGACGTACCGGCACGTCATGGGTCCTTAAGTGACAGTGATCCATGACGTGCCGGTACGTCATGGGTCCTTAAGAGGTTAAAGGTCTTAAAGTCAAAGGTCTTTAAGATAAAGTAATAATGGACACTGACGACACCTTGACTTTTGTTATTGTCCCAAAGAGACGATCCAAAGAATAATAATGGAAAGTTTCTCCTTATATGGAAAAATTGCACGTCTAGAAATTAACAGGACTAAAACCCCTATTACACAGAGCAATGTGTCAGTACTCACTTGCTCCCCGTCCCCCCGCTGAACGTGTGTAATAGCGCTGGTAAAAGCCGTTGGGCCATGGGGGGCTGCCTGGGTGATCGCTAGATCATCTGGGCAGCCCATAGAAGATAGAGGCAGTCTGCTGCTGCCGTTCCTATTCCAGGGAGCAGCACCAGCAGATTGTTGCTATCTTAGTTGTTTGTCTTTCAACAAGTTGAAAGACAACAGACAACGATCAGCTGACATCGTTCATGTCAGCTGATCGTTGTCTTCTATTACATAAGATGATTCATGGCCATAACGGCCATTATCGGCCGAATGCGGCTGATAATTGTTTTGTGTAATAGGGCCTTAAGTCTATCTTGGTATCTTTTGATAAATCACCCATATTAAGACCAAATGGGTCGCAAAGTAGTACAGAGCAGAGCTTTGAGTATTTGGGTATCAATGTTTCACCCAACCCTAATGATTATATAGCTCTTAATATCAAACCACTTATCATATCAAAGAAGAAAGTTAGACTAGAATGCCACTTTTCAAGATGGACAGCATAGCCTTGGTCAGAATGATGACTGCCACTAATACTTTATTATTTGAAGGCTTCACATTTGTGGATCCCATAAAGATGGTTCAGGGTAAGAAAGGTGGGGGGAAAAGTGGGTCAGGTTAAAGTATATACATTTATATGCATCAGAGAGTCTGAGGTGGAGAAGCTTTGTATAATTGTACATACACTACTTAAATTGCACAGTAGGAAATAGATCGTATCCAACATTGGGGAGATCATCATTAAATAATAATTACAGACTTGTGTAGTAATAGGCTATGCTCAACCACGTTTTTATGTATTATATATTTCACACATTCAATAAAAGAAGGCAAAAATAGGAAAAGTATTACAAACAAGCAGAAGTGCTAAGTGATTACCAATGTGTGCAAATAAACAACATATGTTGAGGAACTACGCTTGTTATATTTTATGCTTTTCCATACAATTATATATTATGTATGAATATAATCATGTCAAACATGATTTTTGCATAGCACACATAAATTGTTTGCCCATCCGTAACAACATATACAAATCAGTCCTAATAATGGAACACAAGTTCCCTTCTCATACTTAACCATTTAACCCATTAGGCTGTCTCTATCCAGAAAAAGACGCCCTATCATAGAGGTGTAAATTCTCCTATTGGCATTCCCTTTTTGGCATAAACTGTATGCATACTTTTACCCTGCAGGATAATGTTTCCCACTGTATCTCTCTTTAATTTTTTCACTGGTCTTGTCAGTTCCGACCAATTTACCTTTATGAGACTCCTTCCGATGTCCTTGATTGTCCCAAACAATGCTTTCCCTACTTGATTTCCTGGCCTTTAACTTTCACTAAAATGGGGTGCTAATCTACTAGCTTAGAGACTGCATAAGCCTCTTAAGACCCGATTACACTGACCGCTCTGGAGGAGCAAACAAGCACCGACCTGTTAGATCAGCGATCACTTTCTCCTCATTCCCCACTTGCTGCCGGCGCTATACACATGCCACCAGCGAGCTGAGGGATGTCCACCAGCGAGTGAATGATGGCCAGCAGACTGTCGTTAGCTTTCACAAATTTTGCAACATGTTGAAAGACAAGAATCAGCCGACATTGTGCATGTCCGCTGATCGTTGCCTTCTAACTGGAGGTATTACACCAAGCGATTATCGGCTGTAACGGACAATAATCAGCCGATAATCACTTGGTGTAATAGGGCCTTTTACCTGTAAAAGAATTCCCTATCTTGTCCCCCTCCTAAATGCCCTCCTTGGGTGATTTTTTTTTTTTGTAAAATGTTAAATGTTTTATCCCAACACACTGCATTCTGAAGTTTCTTCAGTTCTGCTCCATTTTTGTCTCAAACACAAAAAAGAATAGAAACATTCCTCATACATCCTATTCATAGATCCACACAGAATGGCAATTACATACTGTACAGGTGACTACAGCATATTCTATGCCTTCATAGCTGGAAAATCTTTCAATATATTTTCAAAACCTTGGATTGAGGGTGATTCTTTTTCATAGCATTGAACACATCTAGATCATCTTCATCAAGAAGCCATCCATACATTCTTTTTTTTTTTTTTTTTTTTCCTTTTAATCTTTATAAAGTTTATTTAACATAAATAGAATTCACAATACAAACCACCTTAGCTCTCGTCCCAAAATCAGGACAATCGCACATATACAAATCTTATTTACCCCAATACATCAATCAGAAATAATTGTAATATCATAGAAACAAACCCTCCCCTCCCCCATAACCCCCCCCCCCTACCAGCCACAGAACGAGAGAGACAAAGGAAGAGGAAAAAAAAAAAAAAAAAAAAAATTCACCACTTTCTCCACATCCGCTTACACTTATCCTCTCTACTCCTAATACCCCTAGCCTCCCACCAATCATACCTTTTGATCACATTCACTTGACTTATCCACTCCTCTATTGAAGGTCCCGTCTTCCCTATCCAGTTTCTCAAGATTACCAATCTTGCCAAGAACAATACTTTAACCAAAAGATTTCCCTCTAACTGTAATTCCGGTTTTTCCCCCAAAACTGCCACCTCTAATGTGAGTTGCCCTTTACAGATACCTTTATTATCCAGAACTTCCATTACTCCTATCCAGTATTCTTTAATCTTAGAACATAGCCAGAACATATGGGTCAGATCTGCCTCCCCCTCTCCACATCTATCACAGCATGAGCTCTCCCGGACTCCCACCTTGTGCAAAAACAATGGTGAATAATGAACTCTGTGCAATATTTTAAATTGTATAAGTTTGTATTCAGGATTCTGTGATACATTATTAACACTCTTAAGCATACCCTTCCATCTAGATTCTGAAAGTGATCCACACACCCTCTCCCATTTAGCCTTAAGGGCGGGCACCCTTAATTCATATCTTTCTTCCAATAATATTGTGTACACCCGTGAAGGAAGCCCCTTCCCTTTTGTCAAAGCCATAACTTTTTCCATTCCTTCATTACAGAAAATAAAAAAACTCTCTTTATTACGTGTTCTATTAAACGCGTGTTTTAATTGTGCATAAAAAAATCTATTTTGCCAGGTATCTACATAACCTATAAAGAGATCTTCCCATTTCCTGAGAAGACCTCCCTCAAAGAAAAACTGTACTTTACTATGTCCAAACTCCTTCCAAAACTTCTGATTAGAAAGTTCCTCAAATTCAGGGAAGTTAATATTATTCCACAGCTCCGTACATGCCAAGCTCCCTCTAACCTTACAAACCTTCTTAATTTCCTGCCAAATCCTGTGAGTTAGTGTACCAAAAAAATCTACACCCTTTGAGAAAACCTGTAAACCACCTGACTCTAATCTTTCAAAAATCCCCAGTTCCCTATTTTTCATACAATTTAAGAAACACCAACTTGACTCCTTATGGGTAATAATATAGGCAAACTGAAAAGCCAAAAAATATAAAAAGAAGTCCGGGAGAGCAAAGCCGCCCCAATCCATCCTAGGGCAGAACCGACCATACCGAAGCCTTACCCTCTTTCTTCCCCAAATCAGTCTGTTAAGCAATATCTCAATCTTCCTAAACCACTTAGTAGGTATCCAAATTGGTGAGGCGGCCAGAAAAAAATTTATCTGAGGGAGAAGGACCATCTTGATAAGCGCCATCCTCGCCGACATCGATATAGGGAGACTAGACCACACCGCCACCTTCTTCTCTATTCTTTCTACCAGAGGCTTAATATTATGTTTCAAAAAATGAGAGGGATCCACCGCCGCCAGTACCCCTAAATACTCAAGACCCTCCCCCATCTTGCAGACTTTCAGATTACAGAAGCCGTCCCCTAGGTCTCTATCCAAAGGCATAATGAACGACTTGGTCCAGTTTATCGACAACCCCATTAGATTACCTAACACCCCAAAATCCTCTATTATGCCCGGAAGATTCACACCGGGGTCGACGACAAAGAGGAGCAAGTCGTCCGCGTACATAAGTATTTTTTCCTTATCTCTCCTCAAACCGAAGCCCCTAAATTTACCACAAGACCTTATCCATTCCGCCAAAGGCTCGATGTACAGAGCAAATAACATAGGGGACAACGGGCACCCTTGTCTAGTCCCTCTATGAATACTAAATTGTGGAGACACCCTACCATTAATAAGGAGTCTACCCAAGGGCTGCCTATACATCACCTGAATCAATTTTATAAATTTAGCACTAAAGCCAAAATGCTCGAGGGTCTTCCATAAATATGCCCATTCTACCTGATCGAATGCTTTACACGCATCCAATGCTACAACAGCTCTGTCCCCCTCAGCTGGAATTTGCATATTCAAGTACATCCTCTTTATGTTATTAAATACTGTACGGCCTGGCATAAAGCCGTTTTGATCTTCCGAAATCAAAGCCGTAATAACCTTTGACAGCCTCCTAGCTATTAGTTTAGAGAACAATTTAAAATCTATATTCAACAGAGAGATTGGCCGGTAGTTCCCCATCTCAAGATGGTCCTTCCCCCTCTTTCCTATAAGCACAATAACCGCCTCCTCCATAGATCCCGAAAGTCCCCCGTCCCAAATAGACTGATTCAACACCTCTAGCAGAATCGGAAGCACCACCTTAGCATGTCTTCTATAAAATTCATACGGTAATCCGTCTGCCCCCGGAGCCGTATTTCCAGCTACAGAGGCCAAAGTTGCCTCCAACTCTGCCAGAGAGAGTGGTGAGTCCATTACTTCTCTCTGCATTTCTGTTACTCTAGGCAAGGAAATGCGATCAAACAATAACATATCTGATTTGGATAGGTCTGGGGAAGAAGAGGAGTACAATTTAGTATAGAAATTCACAAAAGCTGTTTCTATGGCATTCTGATCAGTGGCTAACCTACCATTTTCTCCCCTAATGGAAAAGATATTACTGTTCTGTGTCTGATTCTTAATTATATTAGACAAAAGTTGGCCTGGTCTACTCCCATCCCTAAATCTCCTATAGTCAGAAAATAACATTTTATTATAAGCTCTATCTTTCACAAACCTAGCATATTCCTCTTGGGCTATCTTTAATTCTCTAAGTGATCCTTCATCCGCCCTTATCTCATAATCTCGACTTTTCTTCTCAACCTCCTGTACATGCTTCCTTTCCCTATCTTTAAATTCTCTCTTTTTAATCAGGATCTTTTTAAAATAACACCCTCTAATAAATGCCTTTAAGGCATCCCAAACAACCTGGATACTTGCTGTTCCCCTATTAGACAGCATAAAGCCCTCTATTTCTCTGTCAATTTCCTCATCCTCCTTTCCCAGAATATTAAGCCAATGAGGGTTAAGTTTAAAGGGTCTATCCAAATGCTCATTTGCCCCACATAATTTCAGACCCCATATCACCGGAGTGTGATCAGATATGTTTTTTGAAGCATATGTAACCTTAGTAACTAATCTAAACCCCCCCTGATCACTGAATACCATATCTATTCTAGAAGCCGAACTGTATGAGGAACTAAAACAAGAGAATGCTTTCCTTGTTGGATTATGACACCTCCATACATCTAGCCATCCCACTTCATCCACAAACCTCTCCAATGGAGAGCTTCTATTGACTAGCTTTCTGACATCCGATCTCCTGTCCTCCAAGGACATAGTACAGTTAAAATCCCCCGAGACATAAAGCCCCCTATATTCCTTATTTGCCGCGAAACGCAGCAAATCCTCCAATATGTCCCTGGAGAACGGGGGAGGGATGTACACAAAAGCCAAAATTATATTAGAACCCTCTATGCAACCATACAAAAATACATATCTTCCCCTATTGTCCGTCTGTGACACAAAGATTTTATGGTCTATTCTACGGTGAATCAGAACTGACACTCCTGCAGAAAAGGAGGAACCAAAAGAGTGAAATGACGAGGCTACCCAGCCCCTAGAGATACCCACCACCGATTCTGAAGTTAAATGGGTTTCCAACAGCCCAACTATTGCCGGCAGATGTTTATTAACTTGATCAAACACAGAAAACCTTTTAAGCCTTTCACCCAAACCTCTCACATTCCAACTAACTATATTGACCATAACACCTACTCAGCCAAAATTGCGTCTCCACAGCCAAAAAAAAGAGAAAGAAAAAGAAAAAAAAAAAAAGAAAGAGAAAGAAAAAAAAAAAACAAAACAAAAAAAAAAACCTCCTATCTCTCTCCCGTCCCGGGCCGGACCCACCCTCCCCTCCCCCCCCCCTCTCCCCCCCCCCTCTCCCCCCCCCATCCCACCCACCTCTAACCCCCCATAACCCACTGCAAAACACAGTGTGTCCTACACCCGAGTTTTCCCCACCCGCCACACTTGCTACCTATCCCACTTATATAAATATGGGGAAAGAAAAACACTAAAATAAAAAACAGTTCATATTATGGGAGCTTCATACTCCCTCATTAATTTATCCCCTGCGTATCCATCCATTTTCTTGCTTCCTCCGCCGACTGAAAAAACAAAACCTTCCCCTCCCATTCCACTCTGAGTCTAGATGGAAAAAACAGGGAGTATTTAATACCTCTGGATCTCAACGATTTTTTAACCTCAAAATAATGGGCCCTAGCTCTCTGTGTCTCTACCGCGAAGTCTGGAAAAATAACAACCTTAGCATTGTTATAACGCAAATCCTCCATTTGCCTTGCCTTCCTCAAAATCACATCTCTATCCTTAGATAGTGACACTTTAACAATCATGGCTCTCGGGTTGTTACCCACAATAACCCTACCTGGAATCCTGTGCGCCCTCTCCACCGCAAAGAGGGAAGAGAGACCACCCGCAAATTGTTTCTTCAACCAATTTTCCATAAGTTCACATGCACCTTCTCTCTCTTCCCCCTCTGGGATGCCTATTATCCTCAAATTGGCCCTGCGGGATCTATTCTCCAAATCCACCACCTTCTCCTTCAGTGCTTTATTACTGACCAGTAATGAGGCCACCTCCTGTTTGATTTTATTTATGTCATCCTCTGCTGTACTAATCCTAGACTCAGCTTCCGTACACCTATCCCTAATTTTCTTAACATCTTCTCTGATAAGGGCAATATCATGCTGTAGGGCTCCCACTTGTCCCGACAGTGCCTCCAAAGTGCTGCTGCTCTTTGTCACTACTCCCAAGATTCTTCCCAATACCGAGGAAGGATCTACCTCCTCCATCTCCCCTCCTGGTATCTCTTCCGAAGCGGACTCATCAGCTGTCCTTGTAATAACAGTTTTACTTTTACTTGCCCCCTGACCAGGAGAGAGAAACTTATCCATTTTGTTACTGGGTTTCCCCGGGGTACCCCCTCCCTTTTTCCCTCCCCTTTTATCCATCCGAATGCAGTACTCAAAACCACCAGGCAAAAGGAAACAACTCTTTGTTTTGAAGTCTCTTGTTCTCGGGTCCAGTAAAGCACTAAGATCCGACCACAGAGTCCCCAAAAAAATTCCTCTGATAAATCCCTATCTGGAGTCTCTTGTTGTCGGGTCCCGTAAATCACTAAGATCCGACCCCAGAGTCCCCACTAAATCAGTACCCACAGATCACCTAGGTCTCTTGTTCTCGTCTCCAGTAACACACATAGATACGAGCCCAGAGTCCCAGACCAGATCTTCGTCAACCAGCATTCCCCACTTTCCCTCCCCCAGAACTGTAAAGAACACAGAGATATGTCATGCAATCATATAGAAAAATCAGTCCGCCTATCCACCCTCGACTAAGCAGAAAAGAGATGACCGTTCAAATCTCTTCGCCCTCCCGGGCCAAGCACATAGGGAAGTCCACCATTTTATGGGGGAGGAGCCCCTTCTTAGTTCAATGCAGTCCAGATCTTCAACTGCAAGTCAATCTTACACTTTATATCCTCAACAGGATATTGAGTTACAACCCAGGGTTCAGCAAACACGAGCTTCTGGTTCCCACTTATACAAGAAAGTTATGGGCTTTATATTTCCAGCAAGGTATACGAAGGCAACACAGGATCCAGTAAGGATAAGAAACTTCTCTTTTGCCAACCATAGAGAGTATGACAAAGAGCACAGTACATAAACCAAATACATAGGCTGCGAGGTTATGTCATTGCTCCTGTTCTACAAGTTCTGTTGGATCAACTCTCAGGTGAGGGAGGGAGAGAAATTCACTTAGCAAAGTGAGGCACCATAGTGCCATAGTCCACGTAGCATGGGAAACATAGCATAAACTTGTAACTCCGCTGCTCCCAGGACTTAACACATAAACAGATTTTAAATGGCTCTGACCCAGATAATAATAAAAAAAAAAAAAAAAAAAATCAGCAAAACGACACAGTTCACTAGATAGACACGGTCAGATAAAAGAAGCCATTATTCCCTCTTGAGAGGGTATCACCTGTCTTCACCTCCTGCCGAGGCCGCTGCCGTATGTCCTCATATGCCCGAGAGGGGGAGGCCGATAGCCGAGTCTCCCAGCCGCCAAAGATCCTCCACGCTCGCTGCTGAGGCCAGACTTTCAGCCTCGTGGCTGCCTGCAGCTCTCTCACCGCTGCTCCGCAGCCCTTCGTCCGGCCGGAGACCACCCCCTCACGGCGTGAGTCGCTCCCGCTCTCTCACTGCAGGAACAACCCCACTCTCAAATCAGTTTGGGGAAATCGCCAGTCACCCTCTGCAGCTCTCTCACCACTGCCTCGGGTGACAGAGGCGCTCTCCGGCACCTCGCGGCCCTCCCGCCCTCTCACTGCGGGGGCCGCAGTCTTCAGCGTCTGGCCGACTCTCCTGGCTTAGTCCACCACGGCACTCCGTCTCCCCCACACTCCTCATCAGCAGCGCTCGGCCTATTCCGGCTTCAGCAATTCATGGCACCTGGCCCAGCAGTCATTCAGCCCTGGGAGCTCTCATGCAAGCGTGGCAGGTGAGCAGAGGAACACACCTAGCTCCTCCTCTTCCTCATCCCCCATCCATACATTCTTAAAGTCACCAAACTGGGAAGTCTGGAGACAAATCTGACAAGGGATGTCACGGTGGTCTGTTGATCTGTTGACTGTTGACTGATCGCCAGCTCGTTTAGCTCTGGCATGTTATTGGCTTGTTCAATGAATGTTGTCCAACCAGATTCTGTAATATTGGGATTCATTTGCAGTTCAAGCTGATGAATATTTTTCAAGTTCCCATATTTTGCTTCTGGTGCTGTAAAATTGAAAATGAAAAGTGTTTTTATATTAAAGGGTATTTAGAATCAAGGTATAGGAGTACTGTATACAAATTGTGTAATGCCAGGGGGCATAGAAGTACAGACCTAATCTAACCCGCTCCTCTGTACCCCCCTACCTGCAGTTTCTACCCCAACAGATGGCAGCCCCAACTGGGTGACAATACCTTCCAAAGGGAATAGGAAAGGGTGGGTTGGTCAACAAGCCAGCGTGGTAACACACAGGTAGGTTAGGGTCAGAATTGGCAATCAGGAGATAACATCAAAAACAGGGTCAGTTACAATACCAAGGTCAGGGGTTATTAGTAGCAGGGTCAAAACCAAAGTAGAGCAATATAAACCAAGATAGCATAAAGAAAGGGAAGGGGAAAAATGCCTAAAGGCCCCATTACACGAAATGATCATCATCTGTATTTGACTGATATCAGCCGTAACGGAATAGGAGAGGCGGCAGCAGACCTCTGCTATCTGCTACGGGCTGCCAGACGATCCAGCGATCACCCGGGCAGCCCCCCGGCAGCTCCTTGCGCCCCCCCCCCCCCCCCCCCGCGCTCTCACCTGCTCTCTGCCGACGAGCATAATAGTAACGAGGTAACGAGGAGCAAACAACAGCTGATAGCACATGTTTGCTCCTCAATGTCGCCCCATGTAATAAGAGAAGGCAGTCATGTGGACACATTGAGCCATGACTCTCTGTATTGGCCGGAATTCCTGTGTTTAGTCTGTTTTTTTTAACCAGCACAAGTCAGAAAATCTGCCTTCAGTGAGCCCTAGTGATAGGCCTCTCAGCTTTCCTCACCTACTTAACTGTAACACCACACAGCACGCTGTATTCTCTATCTGTAACACCACACAGCACACTGTATTCTCTACCTGTAACACCACACAGCACACTGTATTCTCTATCTGTAACACCACACAGCACACTGTATTCTCTACCTGTAACACCACACAACACGATGTATTCTCTACCTGTAACACCACACAACACACTGTATTCTCTATCTGTAACACCACACAGCACACTGTATTCTCTACCTGTAACACCACACAACACGATGTATTCTCTACCTGTAACACCACACAGCACACTGTATTCTCTATCTGTAACACCACACAGCACACTGTATTCTCTACCTGTAACACCACACAGCACGCTGTATTCTCTACCTGTAACACCACACAGCACGCTGTATTCTCTACCTGTAACACCACACAGCACACTGTATTCTCTACCTGTAACACCACACAGCACGCTGTATTCTCTACCTGTCACACCACACAGCACACTGTGTTCTCTACCTGTCACACCACACAGCACACTGTATTCTCTACCTGTCACACCACACAGCACGCTGTATTCTCTACCTGTAATACCACACAGCACACTGTATTCTCTACCTGTAACACCACACAGCACACTGTATTCTCTACCTGTAACACCACACAACACAATGTATTCTCTATCTGTAACACCACACAGCACACTGTATTCTCTACCTGTCACACCACACAGCACGCTGTATTCTCTACCTGTAATACCACACAGCACACTGTATTCTCTACCTGTAACACCACACAGCACACTGTATTCTCTACCTGTAACACCACACAGCACACTGTATTCTCTATCTGTAACACCACACAGCACACTGTATTCTCTACCTGTAACACCACACAGCACGCTGTATTCTCTACCTGTAACACCACACAACACAATGTATTCTCTACCTGTAACACCACACAGCATGGTGTATTCTCTACCTGTAACACCACACAGCACGCTGTATTCTCTACCTGTAACACCACACAGCACGCTGTATTCTCTACCTGTAACACCACACAGCACACTGTATATTCTACCTGTAACACCACACAGCACACTGTATTCTCTACCTGTAACACCACACAGCACACTGTATTCTCTACCTGTAACACCACACAGCACGCTGTATTCTCTACCTGTAACACCACACAGTACACTGTATTCTCTACCTGTAACACCACACAGCACGCTGTATTCTCTACCTGTAACACCACACAGCACGCTGTATTCTCTACCTGTAACACCACACAGCACGCTGTATTCTCTACCTGTAACACCACACAGCACAAAGAACTTTTTGAATTTTTCTTTTCTTTACATTTCCACGCACATATTGTAATCAAGCATCTTTTATTTTTGAAGTTAAGCCCCACAGTAAGGACTTTATCCCATATTATCTTACATGGGATATACTGTTTATGCCTTGTTTTTTCTCTAGGTGGGATTGGCAGTGCCGGCTCTGATCCTCTGCCGTTTAGCATCATTTAATTGGGTTACTGCATCATTTTTGTGAATACAAGTACTACAAGTACTGGAGTACTACAATGAAACTCCAACATGTGTGAACACAATCATAAACAGTGAAATCAGTGCAGCAGCTGCTTCTGGCTGGTTAGAGATGGTTAGCATACAAAAAAGGAATCCACACAAGGGATCCAAAAGAATTTTTGCTAGACAATAAATGATATATCACATTGAATCTTTATTATTACACAGTAAAAAATTACATTAAAAACAGAAGGCAAAAGACAGTATCATACACCAAAAATTGGGGAGGGGACATATATCAGATTAACATATCTTTGTATAGTAGTATATTGCACATATAATTATGAGAAATATATAAATAGATATATATGTATGTGTGTGTATACGTACAAGCAAATACCAGTATGTGACTAAATAAAACCAAGTGTATTATTAATGTATATAACTCAAAATTATAAAGAAATACAAAAAATGTGGATGTACTCCAAAATATATTGCAGAATGTGCTATAAATAATAAAGTAACCGACCCAATAAAAAGGGTTCAACCTATGTTAAATTGGTGTGTACCGGATCCACAACAAGTGAATAAATACAAAAAAGTATATACCTATATACATAAACACACATATACCCCTGGTAACTGCATATACATGTGATGTCCCCTCTACCTACTCACCCTACGCACGTTTCGCGTTCGCTTTATCAAGGAATGTCAGCACAAATTCTCTTGGATCCCTTGTGTGGATTCCTTTTTTGTATGCTAAGTTGCGTTTTTTGCGTATAGGCCAGAATATTTAGGGCGTCTTGTGGTATATAATTGGTTAGAGATGGTGAATCACTCAGGTGATTGGGGGATCCAGCCAAGCCTCCTGGGACATCACGCCCTGCCCCCCTGTCTGCATCATCAGCCTGACCTCAGCAAACAAACATAATGTGAGACAGAGGCATGGAAGATTTGTCTCCTAGGGGGGATAGCAGAGGGAGCAGGAGACAATATGGATTGGCACAGAGGCCATTTTTCTTCACTTCCTGGATGTCAATCAGCTACCAGTGTGTCGGAACAGTACAGATATGGTAATACATTATATAGACACATCTATATAACTTTTATTGTACTTTTTATAGAATTTTTTTTTTCCTTATATGGGAACCTATAAGCATCTGCCGCTCAGAACAAAGTAAGCAGGAGAAACGGACAGGTGTGGTGGAATCCAACACAGCAAGGAGTGCAATGCAGCAGTGTTCAGACCACAGATTGCAGCAATTGATTTCTGATCCAATTCTAGTATTCTTTGACATACTAAATGAGCACCTTCCCATTGCAAAAACTCACCCTTGATCCAATATGGTGTTTATTTAAGATGGCGGCCATGTTCAAGACATAGGGGGAGATTTATCAAAGCGTGTAAAATTTAGACTGGTGCAAACTGCCCACAGCAACCAATCACAGCTCAGCTTCCAGCTCTGGTGAAAGAAAAGTGGAGCTGTGATTGGTTGCTGTGGGCAGTTTAAACCAGGTGTATATTTACACCCTTTGATAAATCTCCCCCATAGTCTTAAAGATAGTCCCCTCACCCATTATTTGCTGGGGTATTCAGATTTGTAATTTTTCCTTTCTTTCTGAAATAAAAGGTTGTCCTGAGACTTTGTATCACCCTATATTCCTTCCATCTTTAGGAACTTGTATACTCTATGCTGCAGACTCACAAAGCACATTGATCTCACCCCCCCCCCCCTGATGGCACTCTCTGACATGTTGAATGCAAACATACAAAGTTAAGCTCTTTGGGGAATGAGGACCTACCTCTCTTCTGCATGTGGTACAGGTGGTTGGCAGGAGGGAAAGGTCCCTCTGCACTCTGAATATGTTCATTATTTGAGTGGGGGGCAGATACACAAGAGAAATCCCATTGAAGCAATAGGACAGGCAGAATGACAAGTGGAATTTGCTGTGCAGACCCCGCTGGTAAATTCCACCTCTTTTACTCAGTGTGCAAGAGCCCTTAGTTTTGGAGATAGGAAATACAGGTTTGCAAATTACTGTATGTATATAGATATATCACAGTTAGTCATTAAAACTATGATATACCAGGAAGCGACAAATTACCTACACTCAGTGCTGGCAGTATGTCATTCATCCCTCTGGCACACTTTGCTAAACTAGTTTGCTGAATACAAGCTGGGAATCTGTTCCGGTAGTTAACATGTTATAGGTCTGAATCCTCATGAGACACATATCCTGCTCTCAACTGGTCACCGACCGGAGATTGTTATTTCCCAAATATATATGTAAGTATTTAGACTATTATTACCTATGGCGTATATCAATCTCAAAATCTCAAAGCATAATATATACAGGACTGAGGACTCTACACATGGTATTAAAGTTATGGCTGCAGAGTGTGATATATAAAGGGAAAGCAGAAAATAACATTTTGTAATAAAATGTTGTAAAATTTAAGTTGTGACAATCTGAAGTCACCCATTACAACATCAGAAGTATTTTTATAAGGTCAGTGTCACTTTCTTTCTCACCTGCATCACAGTTACATAATTAATTTCTATCTCATTCACTGGATATTATAGGGTCAGGATTGGTTGTCCCCATCTCTCCTTAGCCATTGATAATGCCTACAGATTAAACAGGAAGTAAAGTGACAAAGCTGCAGACAATGTGCAAAACATTCACTAAAGCACATTGTCAGTACCAGCGTGGACGGCCAGGGGGCGCTGATGAGCAGCCTGCGCAACACCCAGTATAGAAGGTGAGTCAGGGCCCTACCCAGCTACCTGCGGAGGGGGCGGGGCCGTCCATGACGTCACCCTGAGAGAGGAAACGAGTCATGTGACCGAGAGCAAGAGGAAGCCAGTCCCGGGGGAGTGCAGCCTGCAGGTGAGAGTGCTGTCCATGTATTGTAATCCCGGGACCTGGAGAGGAGCAGGGAGTGCAGGAAGAGACAGGTGAGACGTCTATAAGGACCCAGAGACAGAGGGAAGCTCCGAGAGACTGCAGAGGAGCAGGGACTACGGAAGAGACAGTCCCCGGAGAGAGGGCGGGGAGACATGAGCATAGACTGCAGCCTCTGAGCAGCACTCCCATCATACAGCAGGTGAGACCTCTGCTCTCTCATCACTCAGCAGCTACTACTTCTTATTATTAGAGGGAAGTTGGAAGAAGTTTGTATTGGAGTCAAGAACCTGTTGTAGTCACCAGAACTACTACTCCCAGCATGCAGTGACAGCAGCCTGCCATCAGAAGTGGGGGCACTGGCTGCTGTATTGTATATACACTGATCTATGGTCATTGTTGTACTTGTAGTGCCACCAATGCCACATACACTAATAGTCATGTGTGAGAGAAGCCAGGAAAAGTTATATACTGTAGTATTTAAAGGAATATTCCCAGCTAGACTTATAGCACTTGTCTAGTTGAATATTTTGGTAAATACATTCATTTAGCAATTTTGCCTCCTATAGCTCTTTCTCTCCCATTGTTGACAGCTCATTGTCTCTAAAAGCAGTGGCCTACTGGTGTATATATATAGATATGTATGTATACACCAGCCAGACCACTGCTTTTAGAGCAGAGTGGTGGTCTGTAATCAGAAGGAGGAGACAAGTTTGCTAAATGAATGTATTTATAAAACTATTTATTTTGAGGGCTCCCACAGGTTTAGTATGTTAGTTGAGATGGGAATACACCATTAATCCTCCAGTATTGTATACAGTCAACAATACAGCAGATTCTTGTGTCTGACGTCTGTATTGTTACTTTTCACTGATTATTGTTTATATGCAACTACAATGTTTGTAAATAAATCGGATGTTACTGAGATGGTCCAGTCCGCTACTGTGTTATAGCGCACGCGGTCTTCATATATAGTCCAGTTACACCCCGCACATTTAAATACATTTCAAGCCACTTCCCCTATTTCAGGCTTCTTGACAAAAAAAAAAAGTTTGGGGGGGTTGATAACTCTCTATACAGCCTGAATGTAAGTCTTTATTCAACCCAGAAAACGACAGCGCTTACATTGGTTGATATGGCAATGGATAACATAACTATAGGGATATAAGAATTGTAGAACTTCAGGTACTTGTTCAGACACTGCGATATTACTTCTACTACTATCAGCAGCAAGTTTGGTGAGTGCCAGCTCCTTATCTTTCTCTATGCTGGAATAACTATAGGTATATTTATGCCCGAGGCTAAAGCTACACGTGTCGCCCAACAACAGACACTATCTAAGCTGTGTGACTTGTCATCAATGTTATTACAGGTCACAGTTGTATGCAACTTGCATTGAGGTCATATGACCTGAGACCAAAATTCCATCATGGCTTATTGTGTTGCAGTCTGAGGCCTTATTCACACGTCCTGTAAAGTTGTCCATAATTGCGGATCCGTAATCACAGTTCATCTTAGAGCAAATTGATTTATATTGGGCTATTCACACAGTCTATTTTAATTTTGATCTGTATTCTGTTCCGGGAAAAAATGACATCATAACTGGTGCTGACTGGCCTGTATACTGGTACAGTATATCATGTAATATCTTTGAGACCAAGACCTTTCAATGTGACCTTGTTTTATCATGAATTGCAGAATGAAACATTGTTGCAGAGTAGCAGGGACAGTGTTGCAGCTGCTGCTGTTGTGTTCAGATCACGGGACACACTCTAAGGGCATATTCACACAAATGTTAAATCTGTCTGCATTTGCAGACTCATTCATTTCTATGGCCCCATACACACATCTGTATGTGATGTGGATGTGTGTTGGGGCAGGCATCAGTGCAGCCAAAAAATTGGATCCCTTATCTTGAATATTGGGGTCTGTGCCCTTGCAGATAGGTTGCACACAGGTGCGGGTAAAAATCCGTAGTCCTGTCTGTAGCTGTAGGTCCCCGGCTATGGATGGAACTACAGATGTGTGAATGTGCCGTAAGGACTTATTCACACAGGTAGAATCCACATTGATTTTGACACATAATCTGCACTGATTTCCTTGGCAAAATTATAATTTTGCATAAAAAAAAATCTACCTTGGATTTCAAGCAGGAACATTAAAAAAACTGTGGAAAAAAGAAGCAACATGTCACTTTTCTGTGAGGTTCCGCGTGGAATCTTCCATTGAAGTCAATGGCAGCTGTGAAAACTCTATCAAAACCGACTCCCTCAGATGCTACAAATAATTTCAGTGCAGATTTTGCCCATGTGAGTGATTCACTACAATACAGCAAACAGTTAATGATTAATGGGAGTCCTACCTCTAGGACCACACAAATTCTGAGAATGACATAATTGGTGGGACACTGGTCAGTGATTCCCCAGTGAATCGGGCTAGCTGCCGTAAGCTCAGAAGGGGTTGCATCACTAAACTAGCATTGTTTCCCATCATTCTGTCAGATGACCTGCCATAATATTGGGAACAACCCTTTAAGAAAATGACCTTAAATGAAAGTAGCTCTAATTGTCATTGTTACTCTTAGTTTTTTTTTTTTTTTTTAATGTTATGAAAACTTAAAGTATAATTTTTTTTTTTCTTCAAGCAAACACAAATGTCTGGAGGAGGATCATCTTCAGAATCACGATCTAAAAACAGAGCTACCAATGGCCGCACTGTACAGTATGATCAGGTGCCGGTAGAGTCAAATGAGCAAAGAAGAAACCTCCAGGTGTTACAGGACGGCGATTTGGCTTTGAGTGCGGACCCATTGCCGCCACCTCCATTGCCGCTCGTTCCTCCATTCGGGCCTGAGTTCTTTCCAAGCGATAGTGAAGAACCGGTGACTGCGCTAGAACTCAGACCTGTACGACGTTTCATTCCTGATTCCTGGAAAAATATCTTTAGGAGTAAAAAAGAGACTCCGTGGGAAGAGCCTATGTCTGAAATTAACTACATATCTGGGGGAGAGCGCTGTTCACCTCCTCGGTCACCATCCCTCCCTGCTTCTGGATCTCATGGGAAAAGCTCACTTGTGCATGCAAAGGTAGCTGGGGATTCACACCGAGATCCGTATGGGGATTCTGCTGGCAGCTATAACTTAAGGCACGAAGTGGATGCCATGATAGTCAATGATCCATATGGCTCTCTGGATCGCCAGACACGTACTGTGAAAACTTATAGTGAGATGGTAGAAGAGTACAACTTGCGATACTCTTACATGAAGTCGTGGGCTGGACTGCTGAGAATACTGGGTGTCGTGGAGCTCTTGCTCGGAGCTGGCGTTTTTGCTTGTGTCACAGCTTATATTCACAAAGACAATGAATGGTACAATATGTTTGGATACTCACAGCCATATTCCTATGCTGCAAGTTTACAAGGGGGTTACTACTATGGTGGACCCAAGACTCCCTTTGTACTGGTGGTGGCAGGCCTGGCATGGTTGGTTACTATAATCCTTTTGGTGCTCGGCATGTCTATGTACTACAGGACAATTCTCCTGGATTCTGACTGGTGGCCTTTAACAGAGTTTGGAATCAATATCTGCTTGTTTATTCTGTATATGGCAGCAGCCATTGTGTATGTAAATGACACGAACCGAGGAGGACTGTGCTACTATTCTATGTTCAACAACCCCATGTATTCTACATTCTGTCGTGTGGAAGGGGGGCAGACGGCAGCCATGATCTTCCTGTTTGTCACTATGTTAGTCTATTTAGCTGGTGCCCTTGTTTCATTAAAACTCTGGCGACATGAGAGTGCCCGCAAGAGACGAGAGTATCTAGAGCAAGAGGTAGGTGTATATATATATGTGTAATATATAGGTTTTCCAATGTATTTCACAGTTTACACCTTGCAGGATGCATTGAATTCACAAGTAAAAACTATTTCAATTTTTTTTTTTTTTTTTGACTTGCACAAAAACAGTAAATGCTGGCAAGTAAGCCAAAAATAGTCACTTTGAATGGTATGGCATGCTATGATATGCATCTGCATACTCATTTTGGAAGCTTTAAAGGGGTAATCCAGCAGAAAAACCAAACTATATTATACTGGAGCCTGTGTAAAACTGAAAAAGTGATACTTTCTTACCCTTATCCACCACACCTGCCTGCTTGTCTCTTCTACTTGCTTCTGAGATGAGACACTAAAGCAGGACCTGCCTACTCAGCCAGTCACTGCCCAAGACAGACAGCAATTGGCTGAATGGACAAGTTCTGCTTTACCATCTGAGTAGCAAGGAGAAGAGAAGAACTGCAGGGGACTAGGGTAAGTAAGTATCAACTTTTATTTTAGCGGATAGGAGAAGACAGACCCCAGTACTGCCGGTCAGGTGAAGGCAGAGCCGCTGTGTACGCGGAGCGCAGGTGTAGGCAATAAGAGTCCAACTCCAAATAAAGATAACCTGTATGCGTTTATCCTCCTCAATATTGCACAAGAATGAACATGTTCATTCTTCCACTAGCGGAAGCCTATACAAATCAATGGGACTCTGATTTTCTGTTTCAGCGCGGAATACGCGCGTATTCAGCGCGGAATACAAGCGTAATACAAATCAGTGCGGAAATGGGGAAAAAAGGGGGGAGGAGGATTCTGGTATATATTCTGGTATAGTCTAGTTTACTCGCCAAATACTCGCTGAATTTCAGCGCTGAATGCATGCGGATTCAGCGCGGATTCCTCGAGTATTCCGCGCTGAATTTGTCAAGAGCTGATTACGAGCTGATCACTTTCCTAGCGTAATACGCAGGGATTCTGCTTACATTCTGCTTGGAATTCAGCGTCAGTTGATTTCAGGCGGAAATATTTCCTTGCGTAATCCGCCCCTTTTGCTTTGTGTGAACGTAGCCTAACTTTTATTTTACTTCCAGAGTAGCCCTTTAGATCCCCAACAGCCAGTGTTTCAGCACTGACAGTAATAAGCATCAAAAATGCTATACAGTATTGATCTGGCCAGTATTTTGGACACCCTGGCGGATGCTATTAAAGACAGTGGGCTCTTTAAATGTTGTAAGGATAAATTGTTACAGAAATTTAAAAAGTGAAATAATTGTGACAATTTATGTCTGTACAGATGGGAGGAAGGACTAGCTAAAAATCTCCATGTTGTGCTGATGTGCAGATAGTATTGTACTGTTTTTGTAACTTCCATTAAAGTCAATAGGAATTAGGCTTGGGCTACACAGGGTTGTGCAACCTAAAACACTCTTTTAGTAATCGCAGCCAGTCCCAATGAATTTCTCCCCCATCTTCCTTAATAGACAGATGCTTTATTTTATTCAAGGCTATAGTTTTATAGACAAGTCAGTGCACTGCATTATTAACAATACGTTTATGTGGATGGTGGTATTACCTAATATTTTTCTGTTTTGACAGATGAAGTCACATGATACACATGATTATGCACATAAAGTCTTGGTAAGTATATTTCTACAAAACAATAAAATAGTTTATTAGTCTTCTCACCAGATCAGGTGGAAATACAAGGCTGTGATACCTAATAGCGACCTGTGATGTGTCTGATTAATCGCTTCAGTAACAACTCAAGTGTATCTGTCAAAAAAAAAAACAGTCAAAAGTTTTGATCAGTTGGAATCTCTCTGATCTGGAGGATGAGCGGGGAGATGCGCACTGCGGCGTTTGTGTACAGAGATTATTGCGAGCCCAGGAATAAAAATCATTCTCCTGATTGTTGGGCAGTCTCAGCAGTGAAACCCCCGACTGATCAAAAACATTGGCATGTCCCCAAAAAATGTTGTTTGCTTGTTTAATGACAGAACCCATTCAAGGTGAGTTTCTATTTTATAAGCTGGTTTATAACCACATCAAAGCTGACCTTTGAACTGGTCATAAAAGGGCTTAGAAGATTTCTCAGAAGGAGAGAGATAAGGGTTAGAGAGTGAGATGTCAGGCAGCTCTTCCAAGCAGGCAGCAGATGAGAAACTGAGCAAAATAGTTTTTCCCTTTGGTAAATAAAATGGTGCAAATGACCCAATTTCCAGAAAATTACCAAATCGGGTGATCAAATGCAGCTTCTGATTAAAGAAATGGGGGGGGGGGGGGGGAAGGGGGTGTAGTAAACTGAGACCATTCCCCTAGGCAGCCAGTCATACTTCTGATTTTATTTTCTAAAGGAAAAATATGAGATGAAAACCTAACTGGTATGAATGGTTTCCACAAAGGATTCTTCTATGGATTTGAAGCTTCGTATGCTGTGGATTCACTTAAGGTTTTAAGCACGATATCGTGATTTGCGGTCCATGTACTGTCTGAAATTGCCGGCAGTATCGGACCCATTTAACCCTATGGGCCAGTGCACCTGTGCATGGATTCCATTGTTCAGGCATTTGCCCGGAGCCCAGACCACAAAAAAAAGGACCTGCACTTACAGGGTACGGATTGCAGGCCCCATAGACTTTGGACCCATTTACAAGTGCATTGTCCATAATTGCAGGTGGTTTAAGTCTACATGTAATGGAAGGGACTTCTGTGACACCAAGAATGCAGAAGCCAAGGCTGGGGGTGGTTGTGAGTACTGCTCTGCAGAAAATTTAAAGGGGTATTCTTCGCTGCCGAGAACTCTTCTAAGCACCACCACGCCTCTATTACTTCCTGGTTCAGCGTGGGGGGAGTGAGGCATCAGCTTGGCATTGCTCTATCTCCCACTGAGGTTACACATGTCTCCAGTGGCAATCCAGATTCCATGGAGCCTTGTGTGTCTTCCCAGAGCAAGACATAGAAGGTAGTGATATAGTATTAGTATAGTAGTACAGGGAGAGAAAGGGGCCAAACTACTGAAGAAAGCAATTTTGCTAATGCATTTTGCATTCTCTCACCTAAAGATTGTTTAGGTGATAAGAATTATTAGGGGGGGGGGGTCATTAAACAGGTTATGGTATATCTGGGCTGTTTTTGCCTGTTATTGAGACAAGTATTAACCATAATGCAAGCAACCATCTTGAAGTCTGAAAGTTATTGTACTTCATTTTTGACTACAAGTACTTTGCATCCTAAATATTTGTACTAGTGACTGTTAGCAGAAGCATATTTACTTATGGAAATAAGATGGAGATATTTGGATTTGCTGAAAGATAACCAATCAGCCCAATCGGGCAGATATGGTTCCCTGAACCGCTGTATACAGCTACTGCAGCAGCTGTGGCACATACCGGCCGCAGCTGCTGCAGGAACTGTATACCTGAAAAAAAGCAGTTTAATCACCCAGGCGCGTGACAGGCAGCGGCGGGGAGGTAGTCATCTGGGCGGCGGCTCCCTGCCCATGTCTAGTCACCGCTCTCTGGATGTCAGCGCGCGCAGAGGGATGATTGACAGGCAGAGAGGCCAGTAACTGACTTCTCTGCCTGTCATTCATCCCCTCGGAGCACGCTGAATGGCAGAGAGCGGTGACTAGACACGGGCGGGGAGCCGTCCAGGTGACTACTTCCTCGCCTCGGCCTGCACGCGCCCGGGTGATTAAACTGCTTTTTTTCAGGTATACAGCTCCTACTGCAGCAGAGGTCGTTATGTGCCACGGTTGCTGCAGTAACTGTATACAGCGTTTCAGGGAACCATATCAGCCCGATTGGGCTGATTGGTTCCCTTTAATGCTATATGGGTGTTTTATGTCTTAAATATATACATGCCTAAGACAGAAGTAGGTTTGGTGAATAAACACGTGTACATTTATAACAGAAGCCATGATGCGGCATCATAGGGGTCCAGTGGTGGAATATGTGATGTTCATTTTTGGCAGGCAGCCACCCAGACCCCTGTACCCCCGCCCAAAATGGACATATTTCTTCTTTGTTGCTAGTCTTGCCTTTGGTTTTGAAAGAGAAGGGGGGGGGGGCTGGAATTTTTGAACAGCCCAGGGCCTTTGTTACCCTTAATAGAACAAATCCTAGCAGAGCTGGGTACAGACCATTGACTTATAATGGGGTAAGTAGCACTTCTATGGTTTCTGCTTGTTTTCTCCGCATGAGATTTGATGACGAGAATATCGCAGTTTACTGCAAACTTCTGTTTTACCCACAACAATGAATACGAAAAAATGCAACTGCCTTAACCTCAAAGACGTTGTCCCATTAACATATCTTAAGTATAGACTATAACCTTTATGTTGATGGGGTCGTACTCCTGGCACTTCTGCCGATCAGCTGTTGATCCCATGTCTTCTACTAAACCCTGCAGAGGTAAAGGGTCCTGAAACATACCATAAGGGCAGCCACTCCCTTGTTTTCCATGTAACAGGATGCAGAAGATGTTTTATTACACTAATAAATGCCACAAACAATGATGTGAGATACAATGACATTGTATATGGTATGTCTGCACACAATGGAGCATATCTGTAGATGGCTGCAGGCACAGCTTAACACGTCACTAGACATGGCTATCATTACCTGTAGATAAACACAGACTTACCTCAGCGCAGCTAACACCGATATAATCATGTAATTATACTGTGGCACATGCACTAAATATGCAATGAGCAATTACAGAGACTTCCGCAGCTTAAAGGGAACCTGTCACCCCCCGTGCCGGGGTGACAGGCTCCCGACCCCCCGTAAGAGCCTCCTATACTCACGTGATCCCGCTGGAGATGGTCTGGTCTCAGAGATATCAGCCGCTGCAGCCTGGCGCGGGCGCTTCTCAGATGAGTCCAACGCTCATAGAGAATGACAAAGCGCTGGACTCTCCTGTCATTCTCTATGAGTGTTGGACTCATCTGAGGAGCATGCACGCCGATATCTCCATGACAGACCATCTCCAGAAGCTGGACGCGGCGGGATCACGTGAGTATAGGGGGGTCAGGAGCCTCACGTGAGTATAGGGGGGTCAGGAGCCTGTCACCGGGGGTGACAGGTCCTCTTTAAAGAAGTATTTTGATAGTTATACTTGTAGGAGGCATCAAGTTAAATATTTTGCAAATATATTAAATTGTTGACAATTTGTTTTCTAGGTTACAGACCACCACTCTGCTGTAAAAGCAGTGGTCTGGCGAGCTATTGAGCCCCTGAGAGTCCCCTCCATGGTGCACAGCTTTTTCTTATTCTCTCCATATCAGAAGGCAGGGCCGGAGCTGGGATGTTTAGCAGCCGTAATCACTCCTTTACCTTAAATATCTGACCAGTCACAGCACAGCACTTGTTCCTCCCCGCTAGTCCTGGTGAAACTGTACTGGAATGAACAGGCTGTGCTTTGCCAGATGATGATTGACACAGGACACTACTATAGATGACTTTTGGAGGGAGAAAGGGTTACTGGCCAGGTACACTGGTGTTTAAACAAGGGATGGCTGCCCAGCACTTTATGGGTGGTGAAAAATGTGAGGGACGCATTGACTTACCTTGTTTTCTCTCTTTATCACATAACACATGGTAAGCGCTATCATCACTTCCTGTGTTCTGTTCTGATCTAGCTGTTACTATAGACAGGATTCCATTAACAGGCAATAGACACTAGATTGCAGGAAATGTTAATACCTAGTGGTCAAAAATAGGGGCTATTTTTCTGGGTTACTGCAAATTTTTACACATTTTTCTATGTAAAACTGAGATTACAAATTTTTACTTGGTATTGTGTTCTTTTATTGGCATAGTGACCGTTTTTTAAGATTGCAAATTTTAAAACTTTCTTTTACACAACAGTGTTTTACTTAAGACAAAGGAGGCTAAAAGGGAGCCAATCACTACGAAATTGCCACCACGGCTATAAATATGTGATTACATTGCCCCAAGCACTGCTTCCAGCCATAAAAGTAATCGCTATCAGTGTTACTTATATTGCCCCAAAACGTACCTATGTAGGCTTGGGGGTGGTCCTCAGCTGCTGACCAATCACGGCTGGCAGATAAAATCTTTGTTAATCGCACCTTCATGGTAGCTAGTAGCGTCACAGAGGGGCCATCTCTGAGTGTGGACACTCCAAGGAAGGTGGGATTAATGAAGGGGTTTCCCACCAGCCTCAACTAGTTAGGAACTGTGGACCACCCCCAAGCCTACATTACAAAATACATTTTTGGCCCATATATCTACTGTACCTCTTTTATAGCAATTGCTTATATGTCTGGAAACAATGCCCGGGCCATATAATAACATATTTATAACTGCAGGGGAAATTTTTGTAGTGATTTGGTTCCTTTTAAACAGGATTCTGGATTTAACCTTCATTTCCTTCTAGTTAGAAAAAAAAAAGGCAAAATTATCCAGTATATATTACCCTCAAACCTACACATTTGTTAGGGCCCTATTCCACGGGCCAAGCAACGATGTAAACGAGCGCCGATCTGCTAGATCGGCGCTCATTTACTGGGCCTATTCCATGGACCCGATGATCGTTACGCGAGGGCTGCAGGGACATCGTTACTTGGTAACCCGCAGCGGCCCGGGCAGGTCATGTATGGTGCTTCTCAAATCGTCGGTCGCCCGCCGCGCACCGCTATTCCACCGTAGCGATGCGCGGTGGGGGACCGATTATTTTAGGTTTGGCCCTAAATAAACGATCAGCCGATGACACGATCATCGGCTGATCGTTTTCTCTATTCCACCGAGCGATAATCTGCCAAATCGGGCCGATTATCGCTCCCATGGAATAGGGCCCTTAGTCTGTAAAATCTGTGGCATCCATTACTAGCAGTAAATTGGGCCAGTCGGAATACAGCCTAAGGTAAAGGTTTTGTCGCTAACCCTCTCCTGATGCAACACTTTTAATTTTTTTTTTGCCCTTTTTTTTTTTTTTTTTTGTGTTCTCCCTAACTCTAAATTGCCATAACTTTTCCATTAATTAAGCCATGTGAGGGCTTGTGTTTTGTGGGACAAGTTTAGTTTACTGTATAATTATTATATATTTATATTATATTTTTAATAAAATGTGTGTAAAATGAAGAGGTGACACAACTACACCATTATGTGCGGCTTTTGTGGGGAGCTCACTGTGCAGTAAATAGTCGTTCTTGCTATTTTAAGATTATTTGGGCTAACCTAATCTTTACTGCTTGCAGTCATATGTTCCACACACTTTCCTCTATATTAGTGCATTACCTTTATGAAGCCATTAGTAGTCAGGTGTGCCCATACTGGAATATGAGAAGTGTAATCATATAGGAATGTGCAACACAACAGAGCTGGAGGAGATGGGCTTCAGGTGGAATGTACTGAACCTGCAGCTTCTTGTCCACTGCATACTCAGCATTATCCCAGTCCTGTGATTATGGATTACAACCAAAACAGGAACTTCAGGTATATGGCATAATACAGTACACCAGGAATAGAAACACTCAGAATGTAAAGATTTATTTCTTTACAAGTAAACCTTATCTGGCACTTCCATAGGTTCCCGAAACTAAAATGCACTGTTTAGGATATCGAATTGGGGGACTTCTGGTTCAATGGAGGAAATGAACAGAACATTATAAATGTAAAAACTTACAAATATCAGAAAATATACAAAAATATTCCTGTATTGGGGGGGGGGGGGGGAGAGAAACCAATAAGAATAAACACTTATAACCCTCCAGATATCAATAAATACCAAGATAATTTATTTATTGAGCTGCCCACACACATAACATATAGAACATACAAGTGTGGGGTCCCACCAATTCATAATGTAACAAAATTATTAATACCAGCAATCCATCATGAACATACATATATAAAGTGCATTGATTTTAGAAAGATGGAAAGCTATGGGTGGGCTATTTATTATAGCAAAAATTATTTGGGGGGGAATACCCCTTTAAACAGTCTATATCTAAAGGGGACATGCAATAAAAGTGGTCTGTAGTAAAAAATACATGGTTATGAGCAGAGTTAGAATTTAACATAGAGCTTTGGTCGGCTGTAGTTCCCTCCATCGATAGCTTCAGGGAAGTAGCTGAATAGCTGTAAGACTGGTGCTTAGTGACAGAGCACACAGCTCTGAGGGAGAAAGTGACTTATCCTCTTCCTAGTGGATCATGCAGAGCTTGCTGAACCTTAGACTTCATTAAATAGACTATTTACCCTCATAGAGTTCTTTGCTATATGTATCCATAGCCCCCAAACCCATTACCTCCAGTATAAGCACTCCAGGATTTTTCTTTTGAGTAAAGTCTGCCCACTTCTGCTGAATTATGTGCAGGATATAATACTATTGTGTAGACAGGCAAATCTTTTGTTTAATACTCAAACCATGACGTATCCTGAAAGCTGTAAGTGCAGATTCCTCCTGAGATGGGTAGATGGCAGTGTGGATCGCCTCTTAGCTGATGCATAAGCGTCTGTTACGGGACTGTTGATATTGTTGCAAAACCTGTATTCATTTAATCTGAAACATTTTTTTTTTTCTAAAAAAAGAATTGTATATTGTTACGTCCTCTTTTTTTAATTTTAATTTTTTTTATATTTTTTTTTTATTTCCTTTATTACAGAATTAACCATACAAACATTAAAAACCACTCCATCCATGTCTGGATACCGCCACCATTTTTCCACATCTTAAACCAAATATCTTCTTAGGCATTTCACCTCATAACAATTCAAAAAAGGTTAACTTAACATTTCTCCTTCCGGAGGGTGCGTGTCCATGGACGCCATCAATTCATTACCTCTCTTTTAGCTACCTTACACCTTCGTATCCCAGCCAGTCTCCTCCACCGTGCAGGGGACCGCAGGAGAGAGAACCCGCCCCCACACACTCGGGTAACCCCCTCGCCCCCCAGGCTCCTGCCTCCGCTGGGTACCCCATCACCAGCATCAAATAAAGAAAAAAACAAACAAAAAAAAAAAACTATAAACCTTATTATTCTCGTGTCCGGCCTTGTACATACTTCATACATACTACATACCATTAACCCCCTCTGGGAGCTCAGCCCTCTACGGTACCGAGCCACCATTGGAGCGTTTTCTAAACACTCCAACACCACCGCCCACATATATTATATAGACTTGTGGTGTTGCTCTGGAGCAGGCTATCTCGACACCAACAAAGGATCCCTTCATTGCTCCATCTCACCCGCTCCAGCTTAATATCTCACATTAACTCATCAACCAGCGGACCTCCAAATAATAATAAAATAATAAAGCAAACCAAGAAAAGGAAAAAAAAAAAGCACAGCATAGTAACAGCCCTCCGCTTCCTCCAACCGAGATCGGAGCCCGAGCTTCACGACATAGGGCCCCGAGCCATGAGACCAAGGCCCAAAACCCCACAATCCTCCCACCCCAATATCGGAGACCAGCCACGACACCTATCCCCCATCTCCATCATTTCTTATTGGCGTCCAGGAACCACACCTCCCGGTTACAATTAACATCTCTCCTATTGCATTTTCTGCTTATTGCTTTTCAGAGGTGCCCAGACATGGTCTTAACACTACTACCCCGCCTCCTTCCCCCCCTCTGGGTGCAGAGACAAAAAGGAAAAAAAAACAGCAAATAAATATAAAGTAAAGAGAGGAGAGGACTCCTCAGCCTCCCCCTCTTCTTAAACCAGCAGCCAATCCCATCCTCTCTTGTTGGTCCATTTTGTACAACCACGGCTCCCAGATCTTACAAAAATTCTCCCTCCTCCCTCTTTTTACCATCAAACAAAACTCAAAATTAAATCGTCCTTCTAACAAAAACTCCCTAAGGGTGGGGCTATCTCTAGACATCCATTTTCTGGCCACCATCAGCCTCATTACCATCAAAAGCTTCCTTACTAGAATATTCTTATTTTTCCCTGGACGGGCATCACTCCATACCCCCAACAACCACCTCTTTGCCGGTTCCCAACCTTCTAGGTGGAGTCGCTCTTTCATAACCTCTAAAATTGCTTGCCAACTTCTCTCCATTTTCCTACATTCATAATATAAATGAAAGAAACATTAATGGCCTGCAAATCTCCATACATCTCGAAGACAAATATTACCTCTTTGGTCCTATGATGATAGACCTGTCACTAGCCAGCCACCACTCTGCTCTGTACTGATGAGGGTAAATAACCCCATAACAGCCTTTTACACACATTTCCTTCTGGAGAGGTTTCTGGCTTGGCCTACATTCCCAGTCATGTTCTGAACTACAGTACTAGATTGGCTATAAGTGAGTTACCCAGGTTTTACAGCTCCCTTCTATTGAAGTAAATTACAATGTCACACACAACCTAAGGACAGGGGTGGTGCTGTTTTTACAAGAAAGTAGCTGTGCTTTTTCTAATCTTATATAACCCCTTTAAGAAAAAGCTACTTTCATAAGGGGGTGTGAGAGCTGACATATAATCTTTCCTCCCATTTTTTATGAAAGGAACATTCTGGGACAAATAGATACTATGTTATCCCTGATACAGAGCCCAGAAGGACAAGTGCATGACACAGGTTCAGACAACACCAAGGAGAGAACTCCTGTGTCTTTTCTTGTCTAGTATCTGTTTTGGCAAGAATGGTCCTTAAGTTACATATCTCCATGTTGTTTTCATTCGCTACTGAATAAAAACAGATTTGATAAAAAAAGAATGGTCCTTAAAGGGGTTGTCTGGGCCTATAAAATTTTACTTTTTCTACCCACATAGAAGGGGCTGCCCTGGGTATGTTGTAGTTGCCAGTCTGTGTACCTTCAGACGTAGGGAATGGTACGTTAATCTCTGTAATTGTTAAAGAACTAATATCAGTTTACAAGAAACATGTTTTATAAGATTTTGTGGTGATCACTAATGTTTCTCTTCACATGTGACTTTGTTTTAGCGTGATGTTTCTGCTGGAAATGACCATATAGTGACTGAGGTTCCACTAAAGCAAAGCAGAGTGAACCAGCCGGTGGAGATGAGACCTGAACTCGTAAGCGGATACATTCCAGCAGGACATATTCCAAAGCCTATTGTCATGCCGGACTATGTGGCGTAAGTATATATTTATTTTTACCCTGTTTATCTACATGTGTATTTAAAGTGACTGCCTTTTCTTTTCTGTAAAGCTTCCTTTAGGGTGCGTTCACACGTAACTGATCCGCAGCGAATTTCCCGCTGCGAATTCGCAACGAGATCCGCTGCGGATCCGTGCCCTGTACGTTCTATTGGCAGACAGCAGCCCGCCCCGTTAACCCCCTGCCGCCAGAGCCTATATTTCACCTGGTCCCTGCTCCGGCTTGTTTCGGGGCTCCCGGTGTCTTCACGTCCTGCTCAGCCAATCAGTACGCTGCGGTGGGGCAGTGCACTGATTGGCCAAGTGGGACGTGCCAGGAACCCCCGAAGCAAGCCGGAGCAGGGACCAGGTGAAGTATAGGCTCCGGCAGTCATGGGGGTTAACAGGGCGGGCTGATGTCAAATTTGCAGCGGGATGTCCATCCTGCTGCGAGTGTGTCTGCCCATAGGGCGTACAGGGCACTGATCCGCAGCGGATCTCACTGCGAATTCGCAGAGAGAAATCCACTGTGGATCCATTACGTGTGAACGCACTCTTAGGGTGTCTTCACCCGCAGTGGATTTCACGCTTCGAGTTCCACAGTGAAATCTGCTGCAATACTCTGTAGTGTTATTTCCTATGGTTCTACGTTCTCGCAGTTGATTTTAATGTTATAGCATGGCAGCAGTGGGTTAAGTAGGCGGTGGTTAATAGTACAGCATATCATAGTGGATTTTACTGCGGAACTGGTAGAGTAAAATCTGCTGCGATACTGTATGCATGAAGGCACCCTTAGGCTGGTTTCACACATGGCAGTTTTGTTTTTGTTTGTTTTTTTAAACTGCCACTTCAGTTTATGTGCCAAATCCAGATGAGGATTCAACAGGAAAGAGAAGTACAAGTCCTCTCTTTATATTTTCCATCCCATTTCAAGCCACTTCTGGCTTTGGCACTATAACTGCAGTGTGTAAAATCATTATTACAAACATAATGTTTACAACGTTTTAATACACTTAAAAAAAAAAAAATATTAAAATTCATGTAATTTTCTGTAAAACATCTTTTGAAAAACAACAGAAGTACAAAATATTGATATGTTGAAGTGAATTTTATCCAGAATGAGTGGGACCTGGAATAGGTGTGGGATTTCTGAATTATTAAGATTAAATTGACTTTGCCTGTTTTTTTTTTCAATTTAATAGGAAATACCAGGCAATAAAATCAGATGATGAGCGAGATCGATATAAGGCTGTGTTTAATGACCAGTATTCTGAGTATAAAGAGCTGTCATCTGAGGTACAGGCAGTACTGAAAAAGTTCAGTGAGCTTGACGCAATGATGAGAAAATTACCCAGAAATCCAGACAACGAATATGTGAGTACCATATTTTTCGCTTTATAAGGCACACCTGATAATAAGATGCCTCCAGGTTTTAGAGGAGAAAATAGGAAAAAAAACGATTTGAGTTAAAAAGTGGACAGCAAATTTTTTTTAAATTTCACATACAGTAACAATGGCTGCAATTAGGTACACTAACAGGAGCAACGATTAGGTATAGTAACAGGAGCCAAGATCAGGCACACTAACTAGTTATAGGCCGGGACCTGTCACCTTTTAAAGCGACTCTGTACCCACAATCTGACCCCCCAAACCTCTTGTACCTTCAGATAGCTGCTTTTAATCCAAGATCTGTCCTGGGGTCTGTTGGGCTGGGGATGCAGTTATTGTCATAAAAACAACTTTTAATCTTGCAATGCTGTGTCTAATAGCCGGGGTTTACATTTGTATATGCATTAGGCTGGCACAACCTCTCCGTCCGTCCTTCCCCACCCTCCTCATCATTAGGAATGCTCCAGGCAGATTGCTTCCTATTCCTCAGCTGTGTGCATAATGAACATGGGCTGGATCGTTAATACATCTGTGCAATGCTTAAACAGCAGTAAATGTTCCTGGAGGATTCCTAATGATGAGGAGGGTGGGGAGGAAGGACAGAGAGGTTGTGCCAGCCTAATGCATATACAAATGTAAGCCCCGGCCATTAGACACAGCGCTGCAAGATTAAAAGTTGTTTTTATGACAATAACTGCATCCCCTGCCAAACGGACCCCAGGACAGATCTTGGATTAAAAGGAGCTATCCGAAGGTACAAGTGGTTTGGGGGGTCAGATTGTGGGTACAGAGTCGCTTTAAGATAAACTGCCACTTTAGCACAAATCACATACATGTATGTTGGGTTGCGCTAAAGTGCAGCAACCAGATGTACATGTATCTAAAATTGCACTATTAGTTACTAATTTAACATACCCATACCAAAAACACATCTAATTATTGGTGGTCTGTGGGTTTCTGGCCATTTAACACCCCCTCGCCATTGTCCCTTTAAAACACTTCATGGGTGACCATTTTCCAGATGTTTTACATCCTGACCCTCCAACTCCCATCCAATCCTACAGAATGGAGCTTCTCATAGAAAAAAAAGTTCTTGTAGCCTCTTGCATAAAAAAATAGAAACTTTTTTTTTCCCCCTCTGTGTTGATTATTTTGCTACTAGTAAGACTGTTTCACGAGTATTGACTACAATGGTCAGGCATACAGTCTCTGAAGAATACCGAGCAGAGCTGGCAGGAGATATACAGCTCTTTTTAACTTTGTTCTAGAGATCAATAGGTGTTATGTTGGTCACACCCCTGTTTATTGGACATTGGTGCTATTCCCCTGATAAGCCATCATTCACTATGTAACCCCTTTAATCGCAATGTTTTTGCAACTCTTTCTAGGATCCCACCTACATTCCTGTCCGACTGACAGGAGTTCATTAATATAATTCTGTTGGTTAAAAAATAGTAAAGTGAGCCGCCTATAGTGATTCAACGTGACTGATCTGTGCAGAGGCTGGATATTTGTAGGGTGATGATCCCTGTAGTAGCCTAGAACACATTACTGTAATGACGATCACAGCATTCTCCTAAATATGGCTCACTACGCAGAACAAGGTGGTGGTGATACTGCTCCGTCAGGTTACCACAACACCAGCAGCCACACAAGGTGCTAAAGCTTGTTTTTATGGTAATGACAGGTTTCCAACTCCTTGTGTAACTCCATGTGTTGGATTGCCTAACTGTTTTCTAAAAAAAAACCTCATTTTCTTTTATATGATTTTTTTATAAGCTCAGTTCATCTTTGCGGTACATAATATGAATGTGCAAGGAGATTGCTATTTACACAACTTCCTCATGTCTGTCTGTGGATTGTTGGGGATTTTTCCATGATTGTGCCCCTGCTGCCATTCTCATGGTGCTAGGTTCCTGTTTCACACTGTTTTCTGCTGTCCTCTCGAAACATAAAAGCCAGTCACTGGCCACAATGGAGACCTGACATAAAACCAGTGGAGCTTGCACTCTCTTGTATCTATAGGTTGGCAGCAGCAGGCACTGCCTTGGCAATAACAGCCAGTTTGTTGGGGCTAATACATTGTAGGTGCACATGATTTCTTCCATCTCCCTCCCTGTTCCCAGCTGTTTCTTACCTGACAGTAGTTTAGGTGTAATGACTATGTAGTCAGATAACTATACAGGTAGTATGATGACATAACACACATGGTGCTTGATGATCTATGGCAGAACAGGAAGACTCCTCTCTACAGCAGGTAAGAGTCATCTCCCACACCGGAGCAGCTGCGTAATTGCTGTTTCCACTAATAACATCAAGTCCAGAGCTCCACCTATTACTGTGTAATGATATCATGTTTGTTAGTCACAGATATGAATGGTACACGTCTTTCCTTCAACCATGTAAACCCAGGACTATGCAGGAAATTGTGGCAGGATGAGACTCCGTGAGGGATCCATAATACTGAAGCCAATGGGTTCTGCAGAAATTGTCTGTGTTTATTTTCCACTAGGAAAAGGCTAGATTTCCTATACTTTTAGATTGGTCCTCCCATTTCCATGTTTCTAGTATATGCACAATATTAGTCTAGGCCAGTGCTTCCTTTTCCACCTCGGGGCACCCCTTAGAAAAATAAATTTAGCTTGGGGCATCTCAATTAAATAATGTTCTACACAATATAAAAACCGCCATTCATTGACTCACAGGTGACGTTTTCTTTGATCCGAGATGTTACTCTCCATCCAGTCCAGACCACCATGATGATTTCTTTCAGCTACAATTCATCTCTTCAGAACCTGCCAGACAGACATCTTAGACTCCGCACATTTATAGCAACTTCCATTCCTTTCTCCCTACTATAGGCTCCCAAACTGCCCACGCTGTGCCCTCAATATAGTAATCATGCCCACGCTGTGCCCTCAATATAGTAATCATGCCCACGCTGTGCCCTCAATATAGTAATCGTGCCCATGCTGTGCCCTCAATATAGTAATCGTGCCCACGCTGTGCCCTCAATATAGTAATCGTGCCCACGCTGTGCCCTCAATATAGTAATCATGCCCATGCTGTGCCCTCAATATAGTAATCATGCCCACACTGTGCCCTCAATATAGTAATCATGCCCCTGCTGTGCCCTCAATATAGTAATCATGCCCATGCTGTGCCCTCAATATAGTAATCATGCCCACGCTGTGCCCTCAATATAGTAATCATGCCCACGCTGTGCCCTCAATATAGTAATCATGCCCACGCTGTGCCTTTCCCCTCAGTATAAATACCCCTCTCCCTGCTCTGCCTCTAGTGACAATGTCCCGCATGCTGCCCCCTCAGTAAAAATGGCCCCTGCATGCTGTGCCCCCACCTATTAAAAAAATAAAAAAATAAATCCTACTCACCTAATCCGGGCTGTGTGGCTGCAGGGAGCAGCTCTTCTCTCTATTCTGGCTCTATCTTGCGAGCCGCGGGGACGGATCCACTGGCAGGCGTGATGATGTCACATCATCACGCCTGCCAGAGAGGTCAGGTCCCCGCATCCCATAGGCTGCTGGCATGAAGTGCCGGCGGCCTATGGGATTGAATGTAGGAGCAGGACGCTGACAGGTCCTGCTCCTACATTATGCTCAATTGAATGTTTCTCCCGCTCACACAGAACATTAAAACGATCGGCATATCCCTAGAAGCTGCGCGGCCCCAGCTTCTAGGGATATTAAAGTGTCACATTTCCCACCGGGATACCGCGGCACCTCTGGCGGGTTCTCCAGGCACTCCAGTGTGCTGCGGTACCCCGGTTGGGAACCGCTGGTCTAGGCCTTCAATCCATGACCGTCAGGGTGCTGATACCTGTTCAGCTCCCAGCTCTACACAGTCCAGTGTCCCATCTAAGTGATTAGGAGCTGAGCTGCAATGAGTTGTGGATAGGCCATCAATCGTAAAGTCACAGAACCCCCCCCCCCCCCCTTTAAATCCCTGATAGGTGCGGGTCCCACCTCTATGAACTGTACCTACCCAAGATCAAGGCTCTGGCCTGTTTGCAGCAGGAAGCCAAAAAACAGCTGAGCAGGATGTTTTACTCATTTTGCTTAACACTCATTGAGTTTAATGGGAGTTGCATAAACACCTTAGCCTCATGATGTATACTTTTTAGGTAACTCTTATTTGTGGTACACAAGTCCAAGATGTAGGAACCACATTTATCGGACATTTAAGTCCTATCCTGGGGATATATCATAAATGTTAAGGTAAGTTTACTTTTTAAAGGAGAAGTCCGGCCAAAATTATTTTTTTAATATGTTATTACTTATGGAAAGTTAGACAAATTTCTAATGTACATCAATTATGGGAAATGCACATATACTGCTATTTCCCTTAATTTAGTAGATCATGGAGTGTTAGAATTCTCTCAGAAACAGTGACATCACGACTCAGGGTGTAATTCTTATGGAGTGTCCAGCAGGGGCACTCCATACACTCTATATGTAGAAGCCTATGGGACTTTATTGTTTCTATGGAAGTGTATATAATGGAATGTACAGTGTGCTTTGGGGAGCAAGGACACTTGCTCCCCAAAGTATTCCATAAATGTATTCAATTAATACATTAGGAGGGCACCGAGCAGGGAGGGAGAGAGGTGCCTGTGCATCTACTTCCCCCCTCCCTCCCTGCTCTGTGCTGCTTCCACATATACACAGTACTTCTCCTCCCATCATCTGCTCATAGTATGAGCAGATGATGAGGGAGTAGTACAGTGCCATCTCCATCACTGGTAAGCCCACTGGTAAGCAGATGATGGGAGTAGTAGTTCAGTGCATATAGTCCAGTGCGGCAACGGGGGGGCGGGAAGCGGTGGTTCGGCGGGCTTACCGGTGATGGAGTTAGCCCTGGTGCTACTCCCCCATCATCTGCTCATACTATGAGCAGGTGATGGGAGGAGTAATACTGTGAATATGTGACAGCAGCACCGAGCAGGGAGGGAGGGGGTAGGTAGATGCACAGGCACCTCTCTCCCTCCCTGCTCTGTGCTCTCCTAATGTACTGATTGAATACATAAATGTATTCAATCAATAAAGCACACTGTACATTACATTCCATTAGTTTACATAGACATCCATAGAAACAATAAAGTCCCATAGGCTTCCCATTTAGAGTCGTGACGTCACGTTTTCTGAGAGAATTCTAACACTCCATGATCTACTAAATTAAGGGAAATAGCAGTATATGTGCATTTCCCATAGTTAATGTACATTAGAAATTTGTCTAACTTTCCATAAGTAGTAACATAATTTTGGCTGGACTTCTCCTTTAATAAATCACTGTTAACGCTACCGGTAACACACTGATGATAAATGCTCACCAGGGGACATAGTGTGTGATGCAATCTTTGTATGAATGTATAGCATTGCACAAATCAGGCCAGGTATGCAGCTGTATGTATTCTAAAATACAGCGTTTTCTTTCATTTCCAGGAGTATGAACGGATTTCAAATGTTTTGCAGGAATATCAGAAGAAAAAGAATGTGAGTATACTCTGTGCATATAAAATCAAATAGAGGTGTCCTAGTACTTTAAAGGCACCCATACACCTTAGACTTATGTCAGCTTAATCTGCCGACTCACAGACACATTGGAAAATGAAAGGTGGAATCTGATTGGTTGCTAGGGGCAACTAAGCCAGTTTCACTTAATGTTACACCATGTTTGATAAATCTCCCCCTATGCCTCCATAGAATCCTATTCTGATCTCCCCCCTCTTCCTCCTTATGTGATAAAATGTGTGATGCAGCAGTATCTATAGAGAAAGACTAAGAGAAATTCCCATATTCTGTGTAGTTGGTAGATGATAAAAAGGACTTGGGAGTGGGGTTAATGTATTTTATAACATAACTTATATCTCATTTGTAAGCAAAAAGAGTTACACAAGAGTTTGATATTTCAACATAATGAAAATTTTTGTGGTGTGGTTTTTCAAGAAATAAAAATGATAACCAGAAAGTGCTATTAACGAAAATCCCCAGCGCTCCAGAATGGACACTGCAGTGACCCCCCTGGTCTTTGTTTACAAGAGGACAGCAGGTGACCACTGCAGCCGGTCAGTGACCAAAGTGGTTAGATGGTTAGTGGCGTCCAATGCTCAGCAGTGAGAGCCATAATGTTAATAAAACAAGATGGCCATTGAATGGTTACAGTGGTCACTTTCTGGCCACTTATAAACATAAACGATGGTAACCGCTGGAGTATCTACACTGGTTGTTGGGGCATTAATCCTGTGTGCTAGGGCACTGCAGCTAGTGTGGGTAGGGTATCAGAACTCTTTCTGTCTCTCTTGGAGTCCTGTTTTAAAGTGACTCTGTACCCACAATCTGACCCCCCAAACCACTTGTACCGTCTGATAGCTGCTTTTAATCCAAGATCTGTCCTGGAGTCCGTTCGGCAGGTGATGCAGTTATTGTCCTAAAAAACAACTTTTAAACTGGCAGCCCTGTGCCCAACAGCCGAGGCTTAGATTGTGTATGCATTAAGAATGCTCCAGGCAGATTGTCTCCTATTCCTCACCTGTGTAAGCCCGGCACATGGGCTGGATCATTAAGGCACCTGTGCAATGTTCAGCATGGAGAAAATGTTCCAGTGGCATTCCTAATGATGAAGAGGGTGGGGAGGAGGGATGGAGGGGTGGTGCAAAGTTAGGGCACAGATACTCCTGTTGGGCACGGGGCTGCAAGTTTTAAAAGTTGTTTTTTAGGACAATAACTGCCGAACCTGCCGAACGGACTCCAGGACAGATCTTGGATTAAAAGCAGCTATCCGAAGGTACGAGTGGCTTGGGGGGGGGTCAGATTGTGGGTACAGAGTCGCTTTAAATCATACAAACCTAAACATCAAAGAACTTCTATCACACTATACTATCCTGTTTTTTTTAGCTCTGGACCGCCTTTACAAGTTTATCCAGGCTTAGAAAAACACGGACACTTTCTTCCAAAAACAACACCTCTCCTGTCCTCAGTTTGGCTGCTCAGGTGTATTAAAGTGAATGAAGCTGAGCTAAATTATAATACCACACAACCTGGGGACAGGGGTGGTGCTGTTTTTGCAAGAAAGTAGCTGTGTTTACTTTCTAATCCTGGATATCCCCTTTTACGTCTGACTATTTTACATAGTATCATATAAAATATAACTGTCTATGGATTAAAAGTATAAGTGGCTATATCTATAACTTCAGGAGTCAAAGCACTCTACAGAAAATTATAAAATCTTATGAAACTGCTTAATAAAAGCAGATTTGGGAAATAAAAAAAAAATGACGGTAACTCATTTGTACATGTTAGCCTACATTAACATAGTATGTATCTACTGACCTTGAATTCTGTTTCTTCTCCAACAAAATCCTATAGACATTAAAAAGCTGTGCTGTCTTATTTCTCAGTACAATGAACTTTGTGCCTCCAACCTGTTTTATTGTTGGGTGTTTCAGTCTGGCCGCTGTACAAGAAGTGGATTATTGTGTCCTCACGGACCTGGGCTGAATGTTCTTTCCTAAGTAATTATGTGAAATCCGGGCTAATTAATTTTTTCCCCCCTAATAGGATCCTACATTTTTAGAGAAGAAGGAACGCTGCGAGTACTTGAAGAACAAGCTCTCTCACATCAAGCAGAGAATTCAGGAGTATGACAAGGTCATGAACTGGAATGATGGATTTAACTAGTTGGAAGTTTTTTGTGTTGATGATGTTATGCGTTTCTATCTCTTAGGCTCAGTTAACACTTATGTTATGGTTTGCGTTTATAACATAAACTACAGACACTGTGCTGGGCCTGTTATGTGACTGATATCTCAAGTGCCTCCCCCATGACCAGTAATGGGGTCAGTAAGCTTCTGTAGGTTTGACAGGAAGAATACAGCTTGTATGCAACCCTAGTTTTCCCAGCAAATCTAATGCAACTTGCTATGAAGGCTCTGGATAGGTTTTGTAATGCAAATGTGGGCAGTACCTTCACAACCTGTTAAATATTGCAGCATATTTTAGATTTGTTTTGTTGTAAATATTTTATTGTATAAAAAAAAACTTTATATAAAGACTGTAGATCGGTTCCTGAACTGCATGTACATTAAAATTTATTCCCCATTATGGATTGGCTGTGACACATTTGCCACGCTGTACCCAACAGGATAAGACACATCTACCATTTCATGTACATATTTCTAGAGCATAGAAATATGTATATATTTTTTTCTTTTCTTATGGTGTTGCTGGTTTGTATTCTTGACACGTTTTTACATTTGACCACAGTTTGCACAGATGTTTTGCTGCTTTTTGTATTAAAGAAGTACTCTGGAGAAAAAATAGTCTTCAGATCAACTGGTGCCAGAAAGTTATACAGATTTAAAAAAAAAAAATCTCCAGTCTTCCAGTACTTATCAGATGCTGTATGTCCTACAGAAAGTGGTGTATTTTTTTCAATCTGACACAATCTGTCTGTAACGGGAAGTGTCCAGAGCAGCAGAAAACTCCCATAGAAAACCTTGTCTACTATGAACAGTTCCTGACATGGACAGAGGTGGCAGCAGAGAGCACTGTGTCAGACTGGAAAGAATACACCACCTCCTGCAGGACATACAGCAGTTGATAAGTACAAGAAGGCTCGGGTTTTCATCAATAGAAGTAATTTAAAACCTGTATAACTTTCTGACATCAGTTGATTTTTTTTTTTTCTCTGAAGAACCACTGTTTTGTTCCTCTGGATTACCCCTTTAAGAGTTTTATCCCCTCCCAAAAAAGGCTTCAGTCTACAGTCTTCAGCTACTACAGCAGTATACAGAAGGGGGACCTCTGCCATACCCCTGAAATTAAAGTGCCAAATGTATGACATTTTCATTTAGACCCCAGACTCTATACAAGGACTGGTCTCTTATATTGGCAGTTAGCTTTCTCAGCACTTACACTGCTCAATTATTATATAGGCAGGATATAATAAGAACATTTTTTACAGCCCCATTCAAAGTAGTCACTTTGGGACATAGTTCTCCCAGCGTCTTTTCCCCTGTTCCAAATCCTCCCGTTTGAGTCGCCATTAGCTGCCTTGTTGTATTTTCATGAATCTCATCGATTGACTGAAATCTCTTCCCTTTCAAAGGTGTTTTTAGTTTTTATGGGAAAAGCCAGAAATCACAGGGTGACATATTGTCAGCCATTTCTGAAGCATTTGCCACTGCGTTCTTATTTGCGCTGCACTCATTGCATTATCCCTTCTGAATCATCTATATGTTTTTTGCAGAGAAATATTTAATCTTAATGCAAAGTTTGACAGATTTATATGAAGATGCGCGCCGCCGCATGTGGATACGAGCAATGGAATCCGTGGCGGGTCAAACGCCCAGATTCTGTAGTGTGCATGCACCCTTATTTTGTTTGTGACAGCCGCACAGTACACATGCCCATGCATTGTCTAGCGCCCCCTCTGAATAGTAAAGTGAAGATGTCATTGCTTACACATGCATATTCCAGTCCACTCTCCTTGGATGCCAGTTTACATTGATGTTGGTCTTGTTATATTAACAATGGCTGGATACTATCCATACAGACCTAGTACGTCTTTTCATGCAGCAGATCTAACAATGTCAGTGTTTTATCTTCTGCACCCCTAGCTGAGTACATAAGCTGTGCCAGTGATGTGCAGTGTCCTGAATATACAGTGTGCTCTGCTGTATAAAATACATGTTTATTTTATAAGATCTGCTACGTATAAGGACTAGAGACGATTGCTACTCAAGCCCATTAGAACCTGAAAGTCTCGGCATTTGAATACTGGTGGCTGAAGTTGGTTGGATGTCACCCTAGGGAGTCCTGAAAAACATGGGTACAGCCATAGGCTATATAGGACACCCTAGAGCTGCATCCAACTTGTTCAGCTATCGGTAATGAAATGGCTCATCAAACTATCTCTGGTTTCTAGAATTATAGTACAGCTACTGTTCGGCTCAAGGCACGTACCTGCTGCAGCAGTACCTTTACTAAGGAGAAAAAGCACTTTTATTCTCCTGCGTGAGGCCGGGAGAGGGGCAGCAACTAGTCATCTGGGCAGGGAACCACCTGTGACTAGTCACTGCTCTTCGCCTGTCAGTGTGCAGTACAGGGATGAGGCCAATAACAGGCTCCCCACCCAGATGACTAGTTGCTGCCCCTCTCCCGGCTTCACGTGGTATAATAAAAGTACTTTTTCAGCTGAAACTACCGCCTTATTTACACATAGGGTGCGTTCACACCTACAGGATCCGCAGCAGATTTGATGGTGCAGATTTGATGCTGTGTTCAGTTATTTAAATGAAATCAGCAGAAAATCAGCTGCGGATCTGGTAAGTGTGAACGTACCCTTAGGGGGGAGATTTATCAAACTGGTGTAAAGTAGAATTGTCTTAGTTGCCCTAGCAACCAATCAGATTCTACCTTTTATTTTTCAAAGAATCTGGGAGGAATGAAAGGTGGAATCTGATTGGTTGCTAGGGGCAACTAAGGCTAGGTTCACACTGCGTTTTCAGCATCCGTTTAACGCATCCGTTTTTTGCAAAAAACGCATGAAAAACAGATTGCAAAAAACGGATTAATTTGTGTGCATCCGTTTTTCCATTGACTTCCATTATAAAAAAAACGGATCTTTTTTTTTGGCGGACCAAAAAACGCTGCTGACCCTATTTTTCTGGACGTTAAAAAAAACGGATCCGTTAAACGGATGCTGAAAACGCAGTGTGAACCTAGCCTGAGACAATTCTACTTTACACCAGTTTGATAAATCTCCCCTTAAGTGTTTTTCCCGGTCCGTATAAAGGTCTGTATGTAATTGCATCCTGGTGCATACGTATCCATTTCCACATCTGCATGAAATGGTGAACTGGTAAAAAAAAAAAAGCTAGTTTGCTTTCTTTTGATAAATGTTTTTCACAGACATCACGGATGTACCATACATGAAAAACGCAAATCCCATAGACTATTGGCTAATCCATGCTGTGATCACATTCGAGTTATGACATGTCCTATTTTTTTTCCCCGGTGCGGACTGCAGCACAGATTGTTTAAATAGACTCATAGGATTCAATGGCCCTTAAAATTGTCCATGGTCGCGAAGTGGACAATTTCACGGAATGTGTGAATGTCTGCGGTGATAAGAGGAGGCTACTGTAAAGTGAATAGTACAGTTTTAGAGTGTCATGTGACACCAGTAGATAGAGGAGACTATAGGCACTCCCTGTGAAATGTTACCTCAACTACGGTCATAGAGTACACTGTTAGGGCGGGTTCACACTACGGAATTCTCGCGGACAATGTCCGCGGAATTCCACCAGCTGTCCGCCCGCACAGGCACGCGCTTTCCCGCCGGCTCCATAGACACCATTCTATGGGCCGGCGTATTCCGCGATCCGCTAAAAGAAGTGACATGACACTTCTTTCAGCGTATAGCGGAATACGCCGGCCCATAGAATGGTGTCTATGGGGCCGGCGGAAAGGCGCCCAGATGTGCGGGCAGACAGCTGATGGAATTCCGCGGACATTGTCCGCGAGAATTCCGTAGTGTGAACCCGCCCTTATATTTCACATTCATCTCAAGAGAACAAACTCTGTCTATTGCTGTCTATGTCCATGAGTCATGATGTAAAGCATGTCACTAAATGCTGTTAAAAACATCTCAGGCAAGATTGCAGCCCCCATAACAATGTACAAAAAAAAAGTGAACTACCACAACTACTTCTGGCTTTGTGACATTCTCTCTTCTCGTCTATGTTCCTAGAATCAATTGTTTTAAAATTCTTTGCAGATTTATTTTTGTACATATTTATCACAACTGAAGCCATATCAGCCACCACTAGGTGCAGCACACTACATACTGCTCAAGCTAGAACCCAAAAGTAACATAGTATGCAATAAGCTTTTTTTCTTTCTTTAGTTAGAGTGTCATACATAGGCCACCAACAGGTCTAGGAGCCTGGACATGTCATTATATGGTTCTGAGTTGTAGGCTCTGGGCAAATGCATGAATTGTGGAAGCCACGGTCCTGTGCATTGGTCCATAGAATACAATGGGCCCATTACTGTCTGCAATTACAGATAGAAAAGTACAGATGTGTGCAAGGGACCTAAGGGTCAGTTTACACACACAGATTATCTAAAAGATATCTGAAAGATTTTTGCAGCCAAAGCCAGGAATGGACTATAAACAGGGAAAAGGGTATAAAGCTTTTTTTCAAATCCATTTCTTGTTTTGGCTGCAAAAATCTGTCAGATAATCTGTGTGTGTAAACAGATCCTAATGCTCCGTTTACACGGAGCGATAATTCGCCCGATCGTACGATTAACGATTTCGAAGTAACGATTTTTTTAGATGGAACGATATATCGTACAGAAAATTTGTTTTGCGATCGCTTAAGCCTATCTTGCACATAGGTAAAATCAGTGAACGACTGTTTACACGGAACAATCTGCGAATTTTTTGCGAACGATCAACGACTATTAACATGTTCAAAGATCAAAATGACCGATTTTTAGCTAATCGCTTGATCGTTCGCTGCGTTTACACGGAACAATTATCGCTCAATGCGATTGTTATCGCGAAAATTCGCCCGATAATCGTTCCGTGAAAGCGTAGCATAAGTTGAAGCAATTCTGTATTGGATAAACAGAGGTCCAACCACTTTAAAGGGCTTTTCCACATTAAGCAACAAGGTAGAAATGCCTCCCATAAATATTAATTATAAGTATCCCCCTGCTCGGGCCCCCGGCTATTAGGTGTAAATGGTTTTCAGTTTTCCTACAGCGTAACCCCAAGGGAACAATACATTGCCTTTTTAAATTCATGTTTTTTTTCTCTAATGCACGACAGAACAGGTCCTCCAAAGGGAGAGACACTGCTCTCTCAGCCATGAGATAAGGATTCTGAACTTGACAGTCACATCAATTATAAATACTTTGACCACTGCCATTTACACCACGATTGTCCACGTCCCCTCATTGCAACTATTAAAAAAATTTAAAACTTGAGGCGAACAACAGAAGTAAAAAAGTAAACTTTAAAAAAAAAAAAAAGTTCAAATGTTCCCTAGCGTCAGTTACACGATCCAGATACAAAAAGGTTGGTTGGTTTCTCATAGGATATGTGCAATAATATTTTGCTATTTTCTTTAATTCTTTTCATTAACTTACTGTACCAATGAGAAAGTTCTGTTTTTACTCTGCTCTGCTGGCTGTGCCAGGTCCTTTATCATTGCTGGAATCATACACTTCAGGGCACAGCTTTCTTTCAGCAGCTGTGTGTTTAGACTCGCTGAGCAGCTGCTGTCTCTGCAGGCTATTTATCTAGATCCTGACAGGAAAACCTGCCTCTTAGCAGGATGTGGATAGTTGGCCATTGGTCAACAAGCAGTTAGAGACCCTATATTTGAATACAATTCTGCATCATTGATACAGGTATATACTAGACACCTTTTGGGCTGAGGGCCCTCACGTGATGCTTCAGAGCATTGTAGTCGAGTCAGTAGATAGCTGAGCATCGGATGTTCACGTTCTCTCTCCCATGTAGATAACTAATATGAAATTTCTCCATACAACAGGAAGCAGATCTTATAAAATCCAATTCATGCCTTGTGTTTAAAAGCAGAGTTGTGGAGAACTTTTTAAAGAGAAGGCAGTTTAGTCATAAGTAAAATGAATGGATAGCTGTATATTGCATGGATAAGCCAGGGCCATAAGACCACCTTCTAGGGTGAAAGATTACTTTAGGTAGAAAGATTATTGTGCGAAAAATTGATATATTGTTTTCCGTGTGTATGCAGGCAACAATCAAACAACGAACGGAAATCCATTCACTTGTTGTTGAAAACGGATGAAAAACGGATGCATTTGTGTGCATCCGTTTTTCCATTGACTTCCATAATAAAAAACGGATCCTTTTTTTTACGGACACAAAAGTAAGGTCAGCTACGTTTTTGTGTACGTTAAAAAAAGGATCCGTTTTGTTTATAATGGAAGTCAATGGAAAAACAGATGCACACAACTGCATCTTTTTTTTTTAAACCGTTTTTTGCAAAAAACGGATGAAAAAAACGGATTGCAAAAACGTAGTGGGAACCCAGCCTAATGTGTGGGGGAACAGAGGGGTCATATTACTGTGTGAAGGCACTATGAGGGGCACTGTTAGTGTGTGAGTTCTAAAGGGAACACCATTACTATTTGGGAACACTGTCATTGTAGGGTGCTAAAAGAAAGTACTATTACTATGCAGGGTGCCAAAGGGGGGCATTATTATTGTTTGGGGCACTACGGGTGGAATTGTGTAAAGAGGTATGGAGGGTGCTGGAAATGCAAGGAGCCTAAGATGCTTCTGTGGCAAATTCTACAGAAAAAGTTGTCAGGTTGGCTGAGCTGGATGGAGAAAAAAAAAGGAAAAGAGAACAACTAGAATAAGAGGATACAGCAGCTGTATATCTCTGGATGTAAATGTTAAGGCTTTATTACACAGAACAATAGGTGAGGAGGAAGCGAGCACCAACCTGTCCGACGGTGCATAAAAGTTGGAAAGTATAAGGTCTATAGGTGGTTTTAAGTCCTTTTTACACAGGCCAGAAATGTCGCAAGAAATGCTCCTTCGGCTGATAACTGGCCCATGTAAAGGTGTCCTCAGTGACCAGCTGAAGAGTGGGAAAATGTCCAATATTCAGCTGATCTAATTTTTTGTTTGAGCTTTAAAATCTATCGCTATTGGCCGCACATCTCCCTGTCTAAACAAGGTAAGTGCAGCAGTAGTGGATTATAATAGGTCCGGTTTCGGTCGGTATCCCGGGGCCCTGAGCTCCTGGGGGGCCCATGGCCACCCAAAAAGACAAACTTTCAGTGGTGTTTTGTCTCCTGGCTACTGTTTTGCCATAATTTGCAAAAAAAATCATAGCTTTTTTTTACCTCAATTTTGCACGAATCAGGGCATCATGTCCTTTCATGTGGGGGAGCACCTCCGGTAGCTACGGGTCAAGCGGCTCAGGATACACCCATTTTTTTGAGCCAAAGCCAGAAATGGACTATAAACAGAGAACAGGTCATAAAGAAAAGACTGAGATTTCTCCTCTTTTCAAATCCATTCCTTGCTTTGGCTTAAAAAAATCTGTCAGATAATCTGTTGGTGTAATAGAGCCCTATTATGCGATAATGATCGAATTCGAACAATAATTGTACATGTAAACGCAGCGACCGATCAAACGACGAGCGAGAAGTCATTCATTTTGATCTTACAACATGTTCTTAAATCGTCGTTTGTCGTTCGAAAAAAAAAACGCGGATCGTTCCGTGTAAACAGTCGTTCACCGATTTAACCTATGTGAGAGATAGGGTCCTATTTCACTGGCCGAGGAGGGCCCGATCAACGATGTAAACGAGCGGCGATCTGCTAGATGGCCGGTCAGCTGACAGGCCACACTCAGCCAATGACAGGCCGCGGCGGTCCCGGCCTGTGATTGGCTGAGCGCTCCGTCAGCTGACCGGCCATTCAGAAGATAGAGCGCGTGGGACCCGGGGATAAAGACAGCGCTGAGAAGAAGCCCTGCAGACAGGTAATGTATGCTGCTGCTTCTTCTCAAATCGTCGGTCGCCCGCCGCGCACCGCTATTCAACCGTAGCGATGCGCTGTGGGGGAACGATGATTTTAGGTCTGGCCCTAAATGAACGATCAGCCGATGACATGATCATCGGCTGATCATTCTCTTTATTTTACCGAACGATAATCGCCCGAATCGGGCCAAATGGGGCCGATCCAGCCGATTATCGTTACTGTGGAATTGGGCCCATAGACTTAAGCGATCGCAAAAGATTTTTCCGTACGATATATCGTTCCGTCTAAACACTGATCGTTATAAAAAAAAAATTGTTACTTCGAAATCTTTAATCGTACGATCGGGCGAATTATTGCTCTGTGTAAACGCAGCATTACAAGGAGAAATTGTGCAGCCGGTGATTTCTCAACATGTTGAAAGACCGTGATCAGCTGATGAGCAAGTGTTTGTCTGCTGATCATTGTCTCTATTACAGAGAGATATCTGCCCGATACAGCCTGTCTAATAGGGCTGTGTGTCAATCTAAAAGGTTGAGTCACTTTGTTTGCTGAACTTATCTTGTACATTTTAATTATATTTTAATGACATAATGTATTATTAGCTGTTTAGGCACGAAGGAAAATGCTGAATTCTGTTGGGTTCCTGTTTTCTGTTGAGTATTACATCCATAGAACTATGCTGTTAGGTCACATGCCAGTGAGGAACACAAAGCTAAGGCATTTCTTATTTACACTTCTTTCGGACTAGTTTTTATTGGAAGTTTTATAAAATGCAGTGAAGAAGGGGTGTGGAAGAGAAAACAACAAAAAACACAACCCTAACTACTTGCATACTGCCGAACAGCCTGGCTGGTGTGAATATGACTCTCCAATGATATTTCTGAATGTAGTTGCAGAGTCTGCAGCTGTATGGAGATTATGTAACTGCAGGAGAGAACCCAAAGGAAAGATGGTATATCTCCAGCAATGGGTGTTGTGTGTACAGTACGGGAAGCAGCCATGATGCTTCCTGCTTCTGTGATCACAGGATTGCTGGATGCGAGGTAGCTGCATGAGCTGGTAAGCATTAACAGACCCAGATCAGCTTTGCAGTGTATGGGTACGTTCACACTGCGGAATCCGCATGGAGACTTCAAGTCCCGCCCGCTCCATAGACTCACTGATATTTGCTGGTGGATTCCACCATTTGCCCAAAGAATTGACATAGGAGATTGGAGTAATCCAATCATTTATGCATAAAATGTGTCTTTTTCCCACTGCATCGCTCTTATGCCTGATGGGCAAGCATGGCATAAAAGGAGCCCGATTTAGAGGGATTTAGTTAGGACCAGCATACAAATACAGCGTACGTTAAATCCACCCCCGGTAACAGTAAGCATTCAGAAGGCACTATTGCACTAGGTAATATAGTAAAGCCAGTTTGGTCGTGGAAACATTTTTTGGATAAACTAGAGTATGCCTGGAGGGCTGCAGTGTCCATACCTGCTATTTTTATAGCAAAGATGATCTAACTCCTGATAGTATTCGCCAAGCCCTTGCTGAAGGGAAGTCTGAAAACAAGTTATATGCATCATGTCTATGTGGAATAATCAATTAAAAAAATACCTGCAAGGTGTGCACCAGACACAGTGAGGGATCAGTGGGAATCCCTAACATGGTCCGGTTCTATCTACTCACTTTTGTCCTATCCTTCAACACCAATATAATGGACCCGCTGTGCTACTCAACTGTTTTGGCCACACCAGAAAGCGGAGTCTAACTACCTTCTAGCCTACCTGCTCCAGGATGCACAACAAGTGTGGTCCTGGTGTGAGTGGCAGCTGGTTCCCAAGAACCTAGACAGTTAGAGCCAGGCATCTGGGAACGGGCTGAGCATACATAGTTGCAACTAGGGTCCTTAACAGGGAAGTCATCACAGTACCAGGGATGAGACGGGTATCGTAGTCAGACAGGCAAAGAATCAGGGCAGGTGGCTTCAGAGGCAGGTCAAACCAAGTAGGCAACAGAAGAGGCAAATAGAACAGACAGGTGTCAGGCTGGAAGTATAATCTGAAGAACAGGCACAGGTCAGGATACATGAACAATCAGGATTGCAGAAATCCACCTTCTCTTATGGTGTGTTTACACGGAACGATTATCATTCGAATTTTGGCAATAACATTCGCATTTGAGCGATAATCGGCTTGTGTAAACACAGCGAATGATCAAGCGACGAGCAAGAAATCGTTCATTGTGATCTTTTAAAATGTTCTCAAATCGTTGTTGGTCGTTCGTTAAAAATCCACAGATCGCTTCGTGTAAACAGTCTTTCAACGATTCACCCTATGTGTGAGATGGGCTTAAGCGATTTTAAAAACGACCACAATAACGATTTTTCTAACGATTATTCTAACGATTTTTCTAAAAATGTATTTGTCTAAATGCTGATTGTTATAAAAACCAAATCATTACTTTAAAATTGTTAAACGATTAATTATTGCTCTGTGTAAACGTAGCAGAAGTATGCAAAATTGCAATAAAGCTCAGACAGAAAGCAGGAGGTGGAGCTGACTGGTGTAGGTGACTCTGGATTGCCAGATGGCAGTGGCAAGTGGAGAAATGCTGAGTCTATAAATCTAGAGCAGTACAACATAATGGCTAGAGGTGTCACTGCAGCAAAAGGTGGAGGAACATGCCAGAAGACACGAGTAGACCCAGCACAAGCTCTAGGGCAAGGGTAGGCAACCTTGGCTCTCCAGCTGTTTCAAAACTACAACTGCCATCATGCCTGTCCAGGCATGATGGGAGTTGTAGCTTTGCAACAGCTTGAGAGCCAAGGCTCCCTACCCCTGCTCTAGGGTTTGGTTTCTGCACGTGAACTGAGGTAAACTCTGCTACTGCCATAGTTTGGCCCAGCAAACATGCCAGATTGATACAGAGCCCTCTAAGTCATCCATCAAACAGATACTAGGAAACATCGGCAATGCTTGCACTGCAACAAATATTTGAGCAAGGAGGAAGCTACCGACTTTGTACTCCTTAAGATTAGGAATTACATTACAAGGCTTAGAGTTGACGTAAAGAACTTGCTGGCCAGATGAGACTGAAATATCTGACTTCCAGTGATGCTTCCAGATCAGGGAGCACGTTGCTGTAATACAATTCCTAGGAATCATAGCTTTATAGGTCCTTCGCTAGAAACCTGAATCCAATCATGGGTATGGTCTTCAAGCAACCAAGCAGTGCTGCTGTTCACATTAACCATGGAAGGTAGGCAAGTTGGTTCAGATAACCTTGATTTGTACCATTTGGTACCATGGTCTGGACGGCCAGATTTGAATAGAAGGACCATCTGTTCTATCTGCTCCTTTTGACAGCTATTGCAGCCTCCAAGAACGGCAAAAGTCCTGGGCCTAATGGCTTTACGGCAGCATTTACAAAAAGTTTAAGGGCTGCCTACTTCCTTTCCTGACAAAGGTCTTTAATGCTGTTTCAGCGGGTGTGCAATTTCCGAAACAGGCGTTGGAAGCTCATGTGGTGGTCCTGCCCAAGCCAGGGAAAGATGAGGCCCAATGTAGCAGTTACCGCCCAATATCTCTCATCAATTGTGATATTAAATTGTACTCAAAGATGCTGGCAACCCGCCTGAACCCTGTAGTCTCGAAGGTGATACATTTAGACCAAGTGGGTTTTGTTCCGGGACGGGAGGCAAGGGACAATACCATACGCACCATCTCTCTTGTAGCTCATGCTCACAGCACTAAGACCCCGTTGTGTCTGTTCTCAGTCGACGCGGAAAAGGCCTTCGACAGGGTCCATTGGAAATTCCTGGCGGCATCCCTGATGCAAATAGGCCTGAGTACTGCCTTTGTCAGCAAAATCATGGCACTTTACACTCATCCTTCTGCCCGTGTCAGAGCCAATGGAGTCCTGTCGGAGGTCTTCCACATCAAGAATGGTACACGTCAGGGGTGCCCCTTGTCTCCTCTCCTGTATGTACTGACCATGGAACACTTGGCGGTCTCCCTGCGCAGTGACCCGAATGTTAAGGGAATGGTAATTGGGCAGGATCACCATAAGTTAGCCCTATATGCGGACGACCTGCTCCTTTACACGACATCCCCGCACACATCTTTGCCCTCAATTTTAAAGATATTTGAGACTTTCGGGAGGCTTAGCAACTTTAAGGTGAACCTGTCTAAGACTGAAGGCCTCAATATCTCTTTACCAGCATCTGATTTGGCCCGGTTGAAATTTAACTTTAACTTTCGCTGGCAAACTGATAGCATCACCTACTTGGGCATACAGATTCCGAATAGGCTGGATCTGCTGTTCTCCCTGAACTATGTTCCCTTGCAAAGAAAGACGTTAGACCGTTTACAATCCTATCACAGACAATTTCTATCGTGGTTTGGCAGGATGAGCGCCCTCAAGATGGACATCCTTCCCCGCTTTCTCTATGTATTCCAAACAGTCCCTATCAGTGTCCCTGTGGCTTACTTCCGTACATTACAAAAAGCCTTCACCTTGTATGTCTGGGGAGGCAGCAGACCCCGTTTGAGCCGATTAGTCCTGACGAAACCTAAAATTGATGGAGGGGTGGGTCTCCCGGACCTACGCCTTTACCACGAGGCCGCGATGCTGACCAGGACATTGGACTGGGCGCACAAGGGGGCTGTCAAACGGTGGGTGGGTCTGGAACAGAGGATCGCCCCGAGCAATCTACTTGCATCTTTATGGATACTCCCACTAGACAGGGAAGCATTAGTGGGATTCCTTGCTAAACACACCTTTCACATATGGGATAGGTGGGTGAGACAGTTCAGAATTTCGTTTCGGCCGGGCCCCATGACACCTCTGTTTGGGAATCCGGCTTTCCCGGCGGGGCTGGATGTGGGGATTTTCCTACTGTGGCACCAAGACACTGACCACCGCCTACACCAGATCGTACCTGACAGGAGTCTTCCTTCATTGCAGACCTTACGGGAGGCCAACCCGGCAAGAGCTTTGTCTTGGATGGCGCATAATCAATTGCAATCCTTTCTCCAAACCCCCACCGTGCGTGCGGCATTGGACCTTTCCCTGACAAACTTTGACCACTGGGCGTTAGCCTCGGATGGAGGCACCCAGGTGCTATCTAAACTCTATAGTATGCTCATGTCTCTCAGCAACCCTGGCATAGCTCCTTACTTCTCCCTTTGGGAAAGAGATCTAGCAGTTTCTTTCACTGCGGAGGAGATCACTAAGATGTGCACTTTTGCTCATGGCATGTCTATGGCACCCCATGCAAAAGAGAAAAATTTTAAAATCCTGTCACGTTGGTATCGCTGCCCGACTTTGCTACATCGCATGTACCCTGAGGTGTCTGATTTATGCTGGAGGTGCAACCAAGAGGAGGGGACCTTGCTGCACGTATGGTGGGGTTGTGCCCGTATTAAACCTTTCTGGGAGGGGGTCTTCAGAATTTATGAGAGGTTCTCTGGGAAACGTGTTGTTAACTCCCCCCAAATCGCTCTATTGTCCCTGTTGCCCGGTACCCTGTCTGCTCTCAAGAGGGACGTGCTGAGACACTTTCTTACAGCTGCTAGAATTGTAATACCTCGCCACTGGAGGACGGCAGTCTCGCCTGCCCTACAAGAATGGTTTGCAGAGCTGTGTGCTATACAACGTGCGGAGGAGCTGGTAGCCGAGGCGCAGGGCCGGGTGGACGCTTTCAAGAAGGTCTGGACAGCGTGGACGTTCCACGTAGAGGCCCCAGGCTTTGCAGAGACCCTAAGGCCATATGCACACGTTCAGTATTTTTTTCTGGTCCTGAAACAACCCGTGAGAAATTGCGGATTGGACATCCGTATTCCATCCGTATTCCATCCGTATTCCATCCGTATTTCCGTAATTCCATTTTTTTACTACTCATTGCTTTTCAATGCACTTCATCCGGATTTTTTTGCGGAAATACGGATGCCAACATGTTACAATCCGTAAACAATCCGTAACCAATTGAATTCAATGAGAGGATCCGCAAAAAAAAATGGGTCCGCACCCGGTCCGCACTAGGACATGTCCTTTTTTTTTTACGGATTGATTTTCATCCATTTCTGCTACTGATCGTGTGAATAGCCCAATAGACTTCAATGTGCACTAACTCGGATACGGAAATACGGATCCGTAAATTACGGAACGTGTGAATAAGGCCTAAGGTGAATTGATGGTGAATCTCTGGATTTCCCGGTTATATCCCTCTTGTGCCTTCCCTTGTCTTTCTTTCTTTTCTTCTCTTTTGTGGTGTCTGTTCGTCCTTTCTTTGTGTTTTGTAGTTCCTATATGGTTTATTTTTTGGTTTCAGACTTAGCCAAATGAGGATCAGCGGAATGGGTACCGCTAGGGTTTATTATATACTGTGCTGACCATAATGTTATGTTTTGTTTCATTTTATTATTGTGCCTTACTGCTCATTTGAGGTCACTATTCGTGGCGCAAGCTTTATTTTGTATTGGCTTTCTGATCCATTGAATGTAATTCTGTTGGTGTTGTTAATTTTTCTGCTACTCTAAAACAAAATCTTAATAAAATCAGAGTAAACATATCTGCTCCTTTTGATTATTCAAGAAAACCTGAGACAAAAAGCACACATATTTAAGGATTTACTCTTAAGCCCACTGACATCAAGTACTGGCCACAAATCAGGGAACTTCCATTGTTGTCAATACATAGAGATTTATATCTCTCTCTCCAAAAATCTAAGCAATTTTCCCAAAACCTGGCCTTTAAAGGGGAATTCCAGCGAAAATGTTTTCTTTCAAACCAACTGATGTCAGAAAGTTATACAGATTTTTATTTATCTCTACTTAAGCATTCCAGTACTTGACAGCTACTGCATGTCCTGCAGGAAGTGGTGTATTATTTCCAGCCTGACAAGGTGCTCTCTGCTGCCACCTCTGTTCATGATGGGAACCGTCCAAAGTAGGAGAGGTTTCCTATGGAGATTTGTTCCTGCTCTGGACAGTTCCTGTCACAGACAAAGGTGGCAGCAGAGAGCACTGTGTCAGACTGGAAAAATACACCACTTCTTGCAGGAGCAGCAGCTGATAAGTACTGAAAGACTTGAGATTTCTAAATATAAGTAAATTACAAATCTATATAACTTTCTGAAACCAGTTGATTTGAAAGGGAAAAAAATTTCACCGGAGTTGCCCTTTAACCCTTAGAGGACCGGGCCAATTTCCATTTTTGCACTTCCGTTTTTTCCCTCCTTGTGCTTAAAAGTCCATAGTACTTGCATTTTTTCACCTAGAAACCCACATGAGCCCTTATTTTTTGCGCCACTTATTGTACTTTGTAACGACAGGCTGAATTTTTTCAAAAAGTACACTGCATAACCAGGAAAAAATTCAATGTGTGGTGAAATTGATTAAAAAAAACGCATTTTTTTTAAATTTGGGGGTATTTGTTTTTGAGCCGTTCGCCCTGGGGTAAAACATATATGACATATATGTTCCTCAAGTCATTACGATTACAACGATATATAACATGTATAACTTTTCTTTTATCTGATGGCTTGTAAAAAATTCAAACCATTGTTAACAAAAATATGTTCCTTAAAATCGCTCTATTCCCAGGCTTATAGCGCTTTTATCCTTTGGTCTATGGGGCTGTGTGAGGTGTCATTTTTTGCGCCATGATGTTTACTTTCTATCGGTACCTTGATTGCGCATATGCAACTTTTAGATTACAATTTTTTAAGCTTTTTATTACAATTTTTCTGGATTTGATGTGACCAAAAATGCGCAATTTTACACTTAGGGATTTTTTGGCGCTTACGCCATTTACCGTGCGAGAGCAGGAATGTGATTAATAGTTCGGGCGATTACGCACGCGGCGATACCAAACATGTTTATTTATTTATTTGTTTATTTTTATTTATAACATGGGAAAAGGGGGGTAATTCAAACTTTTATTAGGGAAGGGTTTTTTTTATTAATAATTATTAATAGCAACACTTATTTTTTTTTTTTTTACACTTATACTAGAAGCCCCTCTGGCAGACTTCTAGTATATGCACACTGATCTCTCATTGAGATCTATGCAATATACACTCACCGGCCGCTTTATTAGGTACACCTGTACAACTGCACGTTACCACTTAATTTCTAATCAGCCAATCACATGGCGGCAACTCAGTGCATTTAGGCATGTAGACATGGTCAAGACAATCTCCTGCAGTTCAAACCGAGCATCAGTATGGGGAAGAAAGGTGATTTGAGTGCCTTTGAACGTGGCATGGTTGTTGGTGCCAGAAGGGCTGGTCTGAGTATTTCAGAAACTGCTGATCTACTGGGATTTTCACGCACAACCATCTCTAGGGTTTACAGAGAATGGTCCGAAAAAGAAAAAACATCCAGTAAGCGGCAGTTCTGTGGGCAGAAATGCCTTGTTGATGCCAGAGGTCAGAGGAGAATGGGCAGACTGGTTCGAGCTTATAGAAAGGAAACAGTGACTCAAATAGCCAACCCTTACAACCAAGGTAGGCAGAAGAGCATCTCTGAACACACAGTACGTCGAACTTTGAGGCAGATGGGCTACAGCAGCAGAAGACCACACCGGGTGCCACTCCTTTCAGCTAAGAACAGGAAACTGAGGCTACAATTTGCACAAGCTCATCGAAATTGGACAGTAGAAGATTGGAAAAACGTTGCCTGGTCTGATGAGTCTCGATTTCTGCTGCGACATTCGGATGGTAGGGTCAGAATTTGGCGTCAACAACATGAAAGCATGGATCCATCCTGCCTTGTATCAACGGTTCAGGCTGGTGGTGGTGGTGTCATGGTGTGGGGAATATTTTCATGGCACTCTTTGGTACCAATTGAGCATTGTTGCAACGCCACAGCCTACCTGAGTATTGTTGCTGACCATGTCTATCCTGTTATGACCACAATGTACCCAATATCTCATGGCTACTTTCAGCAGGATAATGCGCCATGTCATAAAGCTAGAATCATCTCAGACTGGTTTCTTGAACATGACAATGAGTTCACTGTACTCAAATGGCCTCCACAGTCACCAGATCTCAATCCAATAAAGCATCTTTGGGATGTGGTGCAACGGGAGATTCAAATCATGGATGTGCAGCCTACAAATCTGCGGCAACTGTGTGATGCCATCATGTCAATATGGACCAAAATCTCTGAGGAATGCTTCCAGCACTTTGTTGAATCTATGCCACGAAGAATTGAGGCAGTTCTGAAGGCAAAAGGGGGTCCAATCCGTTACTAGCATGGTGTACCTAATAAAGTGGCCGGTGAGTGTAGTTATACTGCATAGATCAATGAGATAGGCACTGGATTGCTTTTGGCTGCTGGAGCTACTTAATTAGCGGACACAGTGATCGGACCGTGCCTGCTAATAGCTGTCCGGGGCTACAAGCGGCACCCGTGATTGCGGTGGTTCAGAGAACGTACGGGTACTCCCAGGGTCGTCTAGGGGTTAAGTGTCTCTAGCAGGTGTGAAATCCTTTCCCAAGAGAGAGCATATATCACCTTAAAAGGGACCAATCAGCACAGATTGTGTTGATATGGTTCCCAGCAGCACAGTATAGATCTACTGTTCAGCTGGCGGAGCATACCAGCCGAGGCTGCAGCAGTAGCTTTAGATCAGGGAAAAAGATAATTTATTATACCGTATGAGGCCGGGAGAGGGGCGTCATCTGGGTGGGGAGCCCTCGTGACTAGTCACAGCTCTCTGCCAGTCAGCGCGCAGTGCTGGTATGATTGACAGTGTCATGAGTCTCTTTGCCTGTCAGTCATCCCCGCAGAGCGCTCTGATAGGTAGACAGCCCTGACTAGTCACAAGGCGGCTCCCTGCCCAGATGACCAGTTACTGCCCCTCTCCCGCCCTTGCACGGTGTAATAAAACACCTTTTTTTTCCGATGTAAAGCTACTGCTGCAACCACAGCTGGTATGCTCCGCGAGCTGAACAGTAGGCCCTGAGACGTAGCGTCTCGGGCGGCATCAGACACCAGGAAGCGGCCGGGAACCGAGGACCGGAGCGCCACGATGAGTGACCCGCCGCTGGAACCGGGAGGTGAGTGGACGTCTTTTATTTCAGCCACCTCCTCCCCGGTCCCCCCAGAAAGTGCCCCCATGCTGGAGCACCCCTTTAAGCTCTATTTACTTCAATGGAACTGAGTTTCAAATCCCCACCCACACTGGAGACAAGAGAGGGGAAAAAGTGGCCATGTTTTTGTAGTGCTGGATAACCCCTTTAAGTGAGCAGATATACATTGGGCCTTCAATTCAAAGCTAGAAGTTATGTGTCTACCCCTGGAATCTATGCAGACAAGTAAAAGGGATTCTGAACTTTTTTTTAACTCATGAAAAGACTTGTAAGTGCTTGACCCTGACTTCTCTGATAAACTTGGATGAAATAAGGTGCTCCAGGTTTGGAAGCTTTGCGCAAGATCTGACACCATGGCCAAAGCAAATCAGGGACCCCTTTCTACATTCCTTACATAGTTGAACATTTGGACAGTCCTTAACTGCTCTGCTAGATGGTGCCACTCCCCATTGTCGTGTTCTTCCTGCTCTCCTCTGGCAACAGTGGTGACCCGTCCCAAATTCTTAACAAAACCCCTTGAAGTGAAGCTCTCTCCTGACTCCTAGAGGGAGTGAAAACCTCTTACAATGCCCTCCTCAAATGCAGAATGTTTGCCAGACAGTATGGTGTGGTCCCAGCCCTATAACGGGTCATTGCTGTCTGCTAACCTTTGGAGCTGGTTGAATTTTTCTCATATTCAAATACACAAAAGTCTATGATTTCATCAGGAAGGCAAATACTCAGCATTAACTTCACTCCATAATAAATTTACTTTTGATAAGTAATGTACACACCATTGTACTACTTTAAAAGTAAAAGATAACGTCTCTGAAATGAATGAGGTTATCTAGGAAGTATATTTACTAATAATTACAGTCACACGTAACATAAAAAAAAGACTGCGAAACCTATAAATCAGCCCAATCATTAATTGAAAACTATGGGGGAATTCACTATTTATTTTATACCTGTTTTTTTTTACATAGACACGTATTATCCCCATAACTGATATGGATACAGAGTGCAAATGAGAGTTGTAACCCGCAGTCTCTTACAATGAAATGTACTCTGCTGCTGAGCCAACATGTAATATATGACTTGTAACAACATATGGAAATGAGTGTCAGCTCACCGATTCCAACTGGTGAACAAGAGTGCGCATGCGCTCGAAACGCGTCTAATCTGTGGGGTCACTGCATGTTGGTGTTCTGCTGTGCATTGCAACGAAACTGAATAAAAACAAAACTTCTTTGCCAAGTGCTGGACTGTGGAACATTTTCTCTTCAATATATGACTTGGCCTTAGAGCAGTAGAGCAGAATCTTGTATTTCTAGAAGGTCACGTCAGAAAAATGAATACATGTAGACAAAACAGCTTCTCTCAATGAGGCCTCCTCCCACTTTGGACTTTTTTTATACTTCTTCTTCTTGGTCATTAGAGATGAGCGAACTTACAGTAAGTTTGGCAGCATGAAACACTGAACACTTGACTTCCTGTGGTGGGAGAAGATGGATGCAGCCTTAGCACTGCCAGGAAAACATGGATACCCCCTTTGGTGGTACCCATGTTTTCCAGGCAGCTCTAGTTCTACATCTTCACCAGGCACTGGGGGTCAAATTTGGAACATTTGGCATTTTGTGAGACCTAAACATAAACCTAACATAACTTAATATACATGGGCCAGTCAACGGGAGTAAGCGAGCACCGATCTGTCAGGTCAGCGCTCGCTTGCTCCTTGTTTCCCGCTCGCTGACAGCACTATTACACCAGCTGACAGTGAGGGGGGTAAGGGGGGATGCCCGGGCGATCGTTAAATCTTCCAAGGAGCCCATTGAAGATAGCGGCAGTCTGCTGCCGTCGCTCCTATTATGCAAGGCGATGGCAGCAGATAGTTGCTCCCCAGATCGCTGGTCTTTCAACATGTTAAAAGACAATGATCAGCCGACATGGTGCATGTCAGCTGATCATTGCCTTTTATTACACAAAGCGTTATCGGCCAAATATGGCCAATAATCATTTCATGTAATAGGGCCTTTACTGTAAGTTTGCTCATCTCTATAAGATGCCTAACATAGCCCTCATGCAGAAAGCTTTATTACAGACCTATAACGCAGCACCCATAGAAACTTACAGACGTACTCTATATCTCCATAGGCATCCAATTTTACACAGAATACGGGAGTATGAAACAATCAAGCATACTCCATTGGATGTTGTGTTACACAGATATTCTGTTCTACAATTATTGCACTTAGAGGAAACTACAGCAGCAGTATACAGCACCAGCACACGGAATGCCTATGATTGTGTACCTATCACCTATATCCATACCACATTGTCTTTACAAGATTATTTTTGAGCTCCATCAGATTTATTATATAATAGACTAGGAAAGAAACTTATTAAAATCCTATTTGAAAACCTTTATTAAAGAAACAATATCAAAAATGGTTACAGGAAGGAAAATAAGAGGGGGGGGGGGTTAATGTTAGGTGGTAAGAGCGCCTGGCACAGTAAGAAAAAGTGGTTATTGGCAGCAGCATAGTATATACATTGTATGTCAGTACAAGCAGGTTATATATATATATATATATATATATATATATATATATATATATATATATATATATATATATATGTGTGTTAAGTAATAAAAAGGTAAAAAGAAGCCACTGACATCTCAAAATAGACTGTGAAGAAAACCCTAGCGGCGGCAGCTGTGTATGGGCTTGTGTTAGCATGTTTGTCATGTAATGTGGATTCCTCTAGCAATGTTTATTGCACGGTCTTGAGGTTTTGGGAGCTCGGAGTATGAAATGCCTTTGTTTATGAAGTCTACTTACTGACAAGCTCTAGCTAGGCTTCTTTATACAATATATGTAATAACTGTCGGCTACATTTGCCCCATATTGCAATCAGCCATGCTTCCCATTCTCCACAGTGTCTCATTTGGACAGTGACATGATGTATTTATTCTTCAATAACGGTATGGAGGCTTTATTTAGTCACATTATGGAGCCAGTGTCTTTGGGTTAATCTATGTATACAGATGCTTGTATATCATAGGGTATCCTGTATTAAAGGGGATACTCCAGCAAAAAAAAAAAAAAATACTAATATATATATATATATATATTATATTATATATATTTCAAATCAACTGGTGTCAGAAAGTTGCATAGATTTGTATATTACTTCTATTTTAAAATCTCAAGTCTTCAAGTACTTATAAGCTGCTGTATGTCCTGCAATAAGTGATGTATTTGTATTATTGTACTCACAATTGATGATCAAGAATAAACTATCGTTTTATTTTTCATCTTCCTCTTTGTTAAAATGGATCCATTATCATTACAATCGCTCAAACATGAATGAACCATGGAAAGAATTGGTAAGGGTAAAAGGACATAGGGGGACATTTACTAAGGAGTCTGATGCTGCGTTTACACGGCACGATTATCGTTCGAATTTTCGCATAAACTATCACATTTGAGCGATAATTGTACCGTGTAAACACAGCAAACAACGAACGAGAAATCGTTCATTTTGATCTTTCAACATGTTCTTAAATCGTCGTTCGCTGAAAATTTGCAGATCGCCTCATGTAAACAGTCTTTCACCGATTTACCCTATGTAAAAGATGGGCTTAAGCGATCTTAAAAATGATCGCAATAACGATTTTTGTTACTAATTTTTTAAACGATTTTTCTAATGATTTATTCGTCTAAACGCTCGATTGGGCAAATTATCTCTCCGTGTAAACGCAGCATTATAGGGATTGGTGTGTATTTTGTTCCAATAGCTTGTGACTGATTCATTAAAATGTAGCACTGCCATAGTAAATGTATCTAATTAAAAAGGTGCAAAAAAGGCGCCAATATGAAAAAATTGAGCAGTTTTATTCACCTGGCACTGACCTGATGTAAGCCTGCGCCTGTTTATGCAACTTTTTAAAATGTCGCAAATGATTAATTGGGCGCTAATCCCAGATTATGCAAATTTTTGGGTGAATACTTAAATTGGGCAGATTAAAAAAAAAAAAGTTGCATCTAAAAAATATTCACCTGTCGAATACTGGTTCATAAATAGAACTTAGACCAAAAATGGGTGAAAAATGCAATTATTCACTGAAAATTAGGCACAAACCCCTTGATAAATGTCCCCCATAGTGCCTGGGGTAGGTGCGCAGTGAACAAGACCCACATTGTAAAGAGCAATATTCTGCGTATGGTCAGAGAACTCAGCAATAAAGATTGTACCAGTTCTGCATATGCGATGCCCGGGCCCCTAGGGGCCACTCTGCTGTGAGACTGTTGTTGCGGGCAGGAACCGAGGCAGCTGCTAACTGGATGGTTGTCACGGTTTAGGCACGAGGAATCGCAGCTGGAAACCGGGCTCCTGACCAAGCGGAGACTAGGCATGCGATTCTTCGTTGTCCTTAGTCAGGGCACCAATTATCACACCAATACCAAGGTTCAGAAACAACGGTAGTTGTGTATTTATTGTAACGGTGGTAACTAGTAGCAACAGTCTCTCCGGATGCAACCGGGAATATGGCAATCTTGAATAAGGCAGAGTAATGGATGATGCTGCAATGGGCTGTGAGAGTAACGTGCTGGATGATGGGAGTAGTAGTTAAACTGAAGATGAGATGCTGGGTGGAATGGAACTGAGATGAATACTTGCTGTTGAACACAGCCAGTGGACTGTAGCAGCAGAGCACACCGAGGCTCCTCTTCTGAAGGTGAAGAGGAGTCACACAAACAACCTATCCCCTCTGTGGTAGGGAATAGACTGAGGTAGAACAGGAAGTCAAATGGTATCCCCCAGCCAAAGCTCGATGACCATTGGAGTTACCATGGAAGCAGGGGCACAGTCACGTGACATCCAGCCATTGCATCATCACACCATTAGGCATATACAGAGAAATATACATGAGATATGAGCATAACAGCAAACCTGAATCCTGCAGGGGGTTACACAATACACAGTTGCAGTGGACCATAGCTTTTCCAGGAATGGTTATGACAAAAATGAAGGGATAGAATAACAGACAAGATGGCCTGTTCTGGGACACTGCACATATATACAATTTAGCTTTGTCCAGACATTTTTGTACTAGTGTATATCTCCAACAATAGGCTGACATACACCAATATGAAGACATAAATGCTATATGTCACCTGACTGTGGTAAGTGGGGCCTCAGGGGTTCACCGGTGCTGGGGTCTTTCTTGGTGCATAAGCCAGGTGATAAAGGTCCTTGCTCACCTGGTGTATTTTTCACATGACTTTCAAATTGGAACAAACAAAAGTCACATGTAATACACATCCCATTGTTTTTAAAGGGATTACACAGCACAGTTCCTGGGCCTGGATGACAGGACACTTTACAGGGAAATATGTGGCACTTCAGGATATTTTATGTCCAGGAATCTTGTCATGCCAAAAGGTTATATAGTAATATAGGTGATAAGGGGTCTGACTACCTGAACTGCCAATAGTCCCGAGAACAGGGGTCTCTTGTATCCAGGGTCGGACTGGGCCACCGGGGAGCCGGGGGATCCCCCGGTGGGCCCCACCCCCTCCTCCCTCTTGCAGGGCCCTTCCCCTAAGCCAGAGAGGGGCCTCCCGTTTGGAAGCTGCCTTATATCGGGAGCTCCCACACTGCTGGGGTGAGTTCAGCACGGCATCAGGGCCCGTTCTCTCTGTAATCATGGGCCCTCCCCTCCCCCTGCTCACCTGACTCCTTACATCAGCTCTGGGCCTTAGCGCTGCCCTCTTCCTGCCTGTCACCAGATGCCGAGAGCAGCAGCAGCAGCAGCAGCAGGGCCTCCTCCATCCCCCTCCCCTCTGCAATCATGTGACTGTCTCCTGTTGCTGTGTGCAGTCGGTGCACAGGAGATGGGGAGAGGCTGCAGGCTGCCCGGCCTGGCTGGGAGAAGAGAAGATGGAGACAAGAAGACTGAAGCTTCCTGCCCTGCTGAACATGTGAGTGTGAGTGTATATACTTGTCTATCTGTCATCAGTGTGTGTCTGTACATGTGTCATGTGTTTATGCATGTGAGTGATTATATATATATATGTGTGTTTTCTATCATGTATATAGTGTATATTATGTAATGTAGTTCTATAGATGGTTTATATGTGTAATCTGCATGCTTTTGTATCTGTGTATCTATGTTGGTGAGTCTGTGTGTGTTAGTATGATTAGATGTATATATGTAAGGTGTGTTGTGTCTGCATGTTTGTGTATGTCTGCAGTATGTCTATTTGTGTATATATGTATACTGTATGTATGTCTGTAGTATGTCTATTTGTGTATACATGTATACAGTGTGTATGGCTGCAGTATGTCTATTTGTGTATATATGTATACAGTGTGTATGTCTGCAGTATGTCTATTTGAGTATATATGTATACAGTGTGTATGTCTGCAGTATGTCTATTTGAGTATATATGTATACAGTGTGTATGTCTGCAGTATGTCTATTTGAGTATATATGTATACAGTGTGTATGTCTGCAGTATGACTATTTGAGTATATATGTATACAGTGTGTATGTCTGCAGTATGTCTATTTGTGTATATATGTATACCGTGTGTATGTCTGCAGTATGACTATTTGCGTTTACATGTATACCATGTGTATGTCTGCAGTATGTCTATTTGAGTATATATGTATACAGTGTGTATGTCTGCAGTATGTCTATTTGTGTATATATGTATACCGTGTGTATGTCTGCAGTATGTCTATTTGAGTATATATGTATACAGTGTGTATGTCTGCAGTATGTCTATTTGTGTATATATGTATGCAGTGTGTATGTCCGCAGTATGACTATTTGAGTATATATGTATACAGTGTGTATGTCTGCAGTATGTCTATTTGTGTATATATGTATACAGTGTGTATGTCTGCAGTATGTCTATTTGTGTATATATGTATACCGTGTGTATGTCTGCAGTATGTCTATTTGAGTATATATGTATACAGTATATATGTCTGCAGTTTGACTATTTGTGTATATATGTATACCGTGTGTATGTCTGCAGTATGTCTATTTGAGTATATATGTATACAGTATGTATGTCTGCAGTATGTCTATTTGTGGATATACAGTATGTATAGCGTGTGTATGTCTGCAGTATGTCTATTTGTGTATATATGTATACAGTGTGTATGTCTGCAGTATGTCTATTTGTATATATATGTATACAGTATGTATGTCTGCAGTATGTCTATTTGTGTATATATGTATACAGTATGTATGTCTGCAGTATGTCTATTTGTGTATATATGTATACAGTGTGTATGTCTGCAGTATGTCTATTTGTGTATATATATATATATATATACTGTATGTATGTGATGAGAAGTTCACACTTTGGAGGTCCAGTTGTGCAGGAGATCCGTGAGGCTTAGGCTCTGATCAGCTGAGGATTCTCACATCACAGATGATAGGTGTTGTAGTTGATATAACAGTAAGACTTTAATCAATGGATGACGGGTTTCATCAGATGAGATCATCAGATCTATTGAGGATTCCCTTAGAAACGCCTCATCCATTGATTTAAATCTTACTCCTACGTCTACTACAACACCTATCATCTTTGATGTGAGAATCCTGACTCAGCTGATCAGCGCCCAAGCCTCACGGATCTCCTGCACAACTGGGACCTCCAGAGTGTGAACTTCTTCTCAACTATTGTACCGACTCAAGAATAAAGATATAAGCAGCAGACACAGACACAAGTGGGATAATGCCCCCCTCACCAAACTGCACCCCCTCTGGAGCAGCAGCAGTATTAGTGATAGGTAGGATTATGCACCCCTCACCAGACTGCACCCCCTCCGGAGCAGTAGTATCAGTGATAGGTAGGATAATACCCCCCCTCACCAGACTGCACCCCCTCTGGAGCAGCAGCAGTATCAGTGATAGGTAAAATAATACCCCCTCACCAGACTGCACCCCCTCCGGAGCAGTAGTATCAGTGATAGGTAGGATAATACCCCCTCACCAGACTGCACCCCTCCGGAGCAGTAGTATCAGTGATAGGTAGGATAATACCCCCTCACCAGACTGCACCCCCTCCGGAGCAGCAGCAGTAGTATCAGTGATAGGTAGGATAATACCCCCTCACCAGACTGCACCCCCTCCGGAGCAGTAGTATCAGTGATAGGTAGGATAATACCCCCTCACCAGACTGCACCCCCTCCGGAGCAGTAGTATCAGTGATAGGTAGAATAATACCCCCTCACCAGACTGCACCCCCTCCGGAGCAGTAGTATCAGTGATAGGTAGAATAATACCCCCTCATCTGACTGCACCCCCTCTGGAGCAGCAGCAGTATCAGTGATAGGTAGGATAATACCCCCTCACCAGACTGCACCTCCTCCGGAGCAGCAGTAGTATCAGTGATAGGTAGGATTATGCCCCCCTCACCAGACTGCACCCCCTCCGGAGCAGTAGTATCAGTGATAGGTAGGATAATACCCCCTCACCAGACTGCACCCCCTCCGGAGCAGTAGTATCAGTGATAGGTAGAATAATACCCCCTCACCAGACTGCACCCCCTCCGGAGCAGCAGTATCAGTGATAGGTAGGATAATACCCCCTCACCAGACTGCACCCCCTCCGGAGCAGCAGCAGTAGTATCAGTGATAGGTAGGATAATACCCCCCCACCAAACTGCACCCCCTCCGGAGCAGCAGTATCAGTGATAGGTAGGATTATGCCCCCCCTCACCAGACTGCACCCCTCCCTAGCAGCAGCAGTAGTATCAGTGATAGGTAGGATAATACCCCCTCACCAGACTGCACCCCCTCCGGAGCAGCAGTATCAGTGATAGGTAGGATAATACCCCCCTCACCAGACTGCACCCCCTCCGGAGCAGTAGTATCAGTGATAGGTAGGATAATACCCCCCTCACCAGACTGCACCCCCTCCGGAGCAGTAGTATCAGTGATAGGTAGGATAATACCCCCTCACTAGACTACACCCCCTCCGGAGCAGCAGCAGTAATATCAGTGATAGGTAGGATAATGCCCCCCCTCACCAGACTGCACCCCCTCAGGAGCAGTAGTATCAGTGATAGGTAGGATAATACCCCCTCACCAGACTACACCCCCTCCGGAGCAGCAGCAGAGGCAGCACTAAAGTAGTAAAAATTCTTGTGATTTTATTCACACCCTCTAGCGCGATGTTTCGTTTTAGCTCTGAGTAAGGCAAAACATTGCACAAGAGGGAGTGAATAAAGTCACAAGATTTTTTACTACTTTGGTGCTGTCTTCGCTGCTGAATTATTGTCCAAGTCTCCTGGTTCCGTTGAAAGGGCTGCAAGCGGCATCAAGGTGTACAAACCACCGCTAAAGTGACTGGCGGTGTTGGGCTTGTAGCATGACCGCCCAAGGTGAGCAGCAAGTTTATTCACTTACACACATTTGTTCTGCAGTAATACGCTATGTGCGCCGCATGGTGTTCTCTCTCTTCTACTAGTATAAAATGGCAGATTACATCTTAAAGCCATGTTCACACAACATATGTTTTGCATAAATCTTAGCTGTTGTTGCAATTTGCAATAACAGCCGTGATTTATGCAAAACATACGTTGTATTGGAATGAATGGAATCCCAGACGGCGCGTATAAACATAGTATACGCTGCAGCCGCACAAAAAACTGTCATGGCATTTTTCTGCGGCCACTAATAGCGGCCGTACAGACATGGCAGTTCACACAATGTAGCGTGCAGCTCCAGCCACACGCTCCATTGTGTGCAGTGGTGAATTCGGATGCAGGTGCACACTGGTGCACCTGCATCCGAATTCAGCAGAAATGAAGATCATCCGGTCAGTACTGCAGTACTATCCGGGATGATCTCCAGTAACACCGGCCGGTGTTATATCTGGTGTGAACCCAGCCTAAATCTAGGTTCACACACAGTATTTTTGCTCAGTATTTTGCCCAGTATTTTGCAACCAAAACCAGGAGTAGATTGAAAACACAGAAAGGCTATGTTCCCACACTGTAGAAATTTAGTGGATGGCCGCCATTTAATGGCAAATAATTGGCGTTATTTTAAATTTTAACAGTGTGTGAACAGAGCCTTTCGGTGCTTCAAATCCACTCCCGGTTTTGGTTACAAAAAAATGACCAAGCTACTGTGTGAACCTAGCTGTGTGACACCATGCTTACCGCTTTCTTTCCACTGCAATTATAAAAACTTTTGACATCATGCAGACATGTAAAATGTTTTGATCAGTCAGTGTCAGTGCTGAGACCTCCTGTGGTGGCTAGATCATCACTCCATCAGTCATGTTACACATGACGGGCCCATAGACTATAATGGAACCCATCTCCTATAATGAGTGCTCAGCCCCTCACTTGCATTGTGATGGACTGAGTGACATTCTGGACATTGTTGGGTGTCTCAACCCTGAGACAGATTAAACTTTTAATCACATCTGTCTGACATTTTGTATTGACCTTAAAGGGGTACTCCAGTGAAAAATATTTTTTCAAACTAACTGGTGTGAGGAAGTTATACGAATTTGTTTATTACTTCTAATTAAAAATCTCCAGTCTTCCAGTACTTTTCAACTGCTGTATGTCCTGCAGGAAGTGGTGTATTCTTTTGAGTCTGACACAGTGCTCTCTGCTGCCACCTCTGTCCATGTCAGGAACTGTCCAGAGCAGGAGAGGTTTTCTGTGGGGATTTGCTGCTGCTCTGGACAGTTCCTGACATGGACAGAGGTGGCAGCAGAGAGCACTGTGTCAGACTGGAGAGAATACACCACTTCCTGCAGGACATACAGCAGCTGATAAGTACTGGAAGACTGAAGATTTTCAATTACAAGTAATTTACTAATCTGTAACTTCTGACATCAGATTTAAAAAATATATTTTTTTTTTTTACCAGAGTACCTCTTTAACGCTTTAATGACCACTGATATGCCTTTCATGATGGTCCTTTAAAGTCTTATTCTAGCCCAACACCTTGTGGTAAGGCAAAACCATCATGGGTCTCCTCTGCTGGAGATTGTAATAGAGGAGCAGACTAGATGGTCATTTTTTTCCTTCATCTTCTGAGGCTGTGTTCACACATGACATTTTTTATGTGTTTTTACAGCAATATTGTTGGAATTTCATTAAAGTTTCTACATAAATGGTGCAGTTTTACCACAACTGCATAAATCAGTAACAACTGTATAAGTGACTGGCAGTGCACTAGTATTGCTGCTCACATACACAGCTCTATGCAAAGTCGCTGTACTAACGTGAAAGGTTTGGCACTGATTATGTCTTTATATGTTGGGTGGGCCCCAAGAATCAATTTCCCTGGTGGGCCAAGGTACCCCAGTCCGACACTGCTTGTATCCCCCATGTAAAAGTAGTGGAGCTTTTTCACTGCCCTCCATATTGTAGTGTAGAAGATAACTGAGCTTTCTCCATAGAGTGACCACACATGAGGGAATAGGGGACCCCTCTCCTCAGGATTAGTGGTGGTCTCAGCAGTCAGACCCCCTATTCTGTGATGAGGTAATACAGTGTCACCTTAGAAAAGGCTCTATAACATGTGGCTATTGCCTCTAAGTCTTTGTAAGGTAAAGCTTCTGAGGTAAAATGCGCCTCTTGATAAATATGGCGCATATCCCCTCACACTGGAGTCCATAGGTCGCCCACCTGCTGCGCCCCCTACACCTGCCCTCACCTAGGTGTCCCGCAGCCTGGCCGCCAGCACACAGGACTCCAGTCACACACAGCAGAAACTGCGCGGCCAAGAAACCGGTCCCTGCCGAGAGTGGCGGAGCCTGCAGCGGCCAAACCAGTTCTGCCGAGTTTCAGGTGTATGAGGTCGGCGGCCACGCCCGTCTCCCCGGGGTGCGGGGGAGGGGAGAGCTCGGAGTATAGGGAGGCCGGGCTAAGTGCGCGCCCCACGGCTCCTGCGACAACTCCGGGTCAGAAGACGCAGCGCTGCGCCCGCTCAGGAAAGTTACTCCATAGCGCGGACATTGAGGAGACCTTCAGCTGCCGACAGAGGTGAGAAGTCTCTCCTGCTGCTTGTCACACCTGGTCACCATAGGAGATCTACCTGTAACTTTGTATTTCTGGTGGGACTACAACTCCCAGCATCCAGGAGATGCAGGATCAGCTCTGGGGAGGTCTCAGTGTTGTGTTTGTCACATTGTTTTGTTACCTGGTATAGCAAATATTGTATATAAGTGCTATATATATATATATATATATATATATATATATATATATATATATATATATACACACACATACACATTATTCTTAGTGCACCTGTGCTCTTGGTCACATTACTGTATACGTATAGTCTGTGTTTTGATACAAAGTACATGTTTCTTGCCAAAGCTGGGGGCTGATGCGGGCAGTGGAGCCTTTCCTTGGGGGGAGCCCATAGCTCTATTGTCTGGTGCTGCTGTACAGCCGCCATAGACACAGATCAGTCCTGTATGTAAGGACTGGAGGGACAGGGTCCTCATTGTGACCGGTATAGGATTATTGTTCAGTCTAAGAGAAATATGATATTCACCATCTGATATCAGTGCGTATGGGGGATATGTCTCTACGGGATGTCTGCGACAAGCCTGTGTGTGAATAGGCTCTAATAGAAAATGAGACAACTGAATTCACAGGAGAGGAGGCCACTGCCATATGTGTCTGTGTAAGATGGGAGTTGTTGTTTTGTCTCACTCACTACCCGTCTGATGGTCTCCCAGGAGTATGGCCGTATGTGATGGTTGGTGAAAGTCATATCATGATGAACAAGAGGACACAGTGAGAGGTTAGTTAGGGGAAAGATCAGAAGCAACGTGAGAAAATATTACTTTACTGAAAGAGTGTAGATTCTTGGAACTAATTTCCAGCAGACGTGGTTGATAAATCTACAATAACTGAATGTAAACCTGCCTGGGATAAACATATCTATCCTAAGATAATAAGAAGGGAAATACTAAAAGATGGACCCAGTGGTCTTTTGTTGCCGACAATCTTATCCTGCATACATAAGTGTTTTCCTGCACCATCATCCTCTGTTATCAGGAAATATTACAGGAATACAGTCTCCATGGGGAGAGAGGAGTAAGGGCCCTTGTCATACACATTTGGTGGTAACATATTTCATGATCAAAAGGATTTGGTGTATTGGAATAGACCAAATGAGACCCCCCCTCTCAATATTTGCTGTCACATGGCCACCAAACACATAAAAATAGCTGGTCAAAATTGTCAGATTCAGCCAACATTAGTCCTATTAATATGGTGACTTTAAGTGGGTACCGTCACTTCAAATGAAACTTGAAATGTCAAAAGTTTTTATTGGCTGCAGCCCAGTGCTTCTCCCAATCCCCCTCCATGCTATAGCAGTCAGTGGGGGTCTGGGTGGGACCTGTTGCTACAACATGTCTTTAGTTTTTTTGATTTTCTTTTTAGGATTTGGTCAATTTCTTTTTGTTACTGTTTGTACAGCGTAGTTCTAGGTGAAATTTACATTATAGTAATGTGCTTGTCATCACCGAGACAAATGATCACTAGAGTTTCCAGTCCTAAGGCCTTCACTGATCCCAAGAACAAGGGGCACATTCACGCTGCTGAGTATTTTGGCCACTGCATCCCAGAATACAACAGCATAAGAGGTGACCCTTCTAGGGTACATGCACATATTATCCCAGATTGGATAACATATGGATTATGCTGTGGGTTAGACCCATCTACATTTAAAGGAGTGGAAATTGGCTGTAGGTTAATTTCCATGTGGAATAATTCCACAGCATGTAAATGAGAATTGTTCCGATCTCATCCACATGGCTGGTGTTGACGTCTGCTGTGGATTTAAATTTCTTCGATGTACACTTATCCTTGCAGTAAAGATGTCATGCTAAAGTTTGGCTGCCCCGGCAATGATGGGAGTTGCAGTTTTGCAACGGCTGGGAGGCCAAGGTTCCCTACCCCTGATTTATAGGTATTCTATACACATAGAAGTAGACAATGCAGTTTATAGATAATACATGGTATCACATGGTCTCAGGATACAGTCGCTCATGCTGCATTGACTGAACTTTGAACTGAATGTCCTGTACTGACAAAACGTCATTTGCCCCATAGAAACTGTTGCAATAGGGATTTTATGGCCCCGGGAAGGTTTACGAGTCACATATACCTGCTTTTTTTTTTTTTTTTGCTTTTGTTTTCTTTCAAACTCATAAGAAACTTGTTCCTCATAAAACTACCTTACGGTCCTGTGTTTCTAGGTTTTGGCACCTTATAATAAAGCTGTCATTGTAAAATTCCATTGTTTGCAGTCAGGCAGTGTAATTCCTTTTGGATGGTAATCCCGTTGATCTTGTGATGGTGTATGGGAGAGATGGTGGCTGACTTATACAGCATGGTACATCCCTACCAATTTACTATAAAAATGCAACTTTGACTTTCTGTAGCAAAACTGTTAACTTCCATGAAACAATGTCAGCCTGAAAGTTGGCTCAGGAAAGGCATTTGATGTGGGGAAACTCCCTGCGAGGAGGCCTCTCCTTCTTCCTTCAAGTGTAACATTCACATAGCTCTTTAGAGACTTGGCTCTGGCGATCGCAGCAGGATCCTTGGTGTGTTCCTTAAGGAATGTCATGTGTGCCGCTGAATATTGCTTTCACTAACTTCTCTAGGAAGCTATTTTTATGTCTATTGTCTTAGAGCTGACTATGGTGTTAAACACCTGCATGTTGTTCTCCAACCATAATGTCTGTATTTTCTATTATGTATCGATTTTTGTGACTAGTGTTTGCAGTCCTGTTGTTTCTACCAAATATAACATATCAGAGGGATATGGTTCCTGTGACTGCCCAGTCTCCTCTGCCGCCCATTCTTCAGCTGCTTATCCACAAACATACCCCTCGCATGACCTAATCAAGCAGAGGCCGCTCATCGCTCATGTTCTGGGGACTGTTAAAGTGAATGTAGGGTAATAAGAATGCTTTGGAAATAAGCATTGTACCACAAAAAGGAGGTACCATAATTACTTACCTGGAAAGTTCCTACCCCAGATAACTCTTTTGGAAAGGAGACAGGCATCCTTTCTCTCTAAATACCAGCAGCTACCACCTTGGCTCAGCAAGTCTACTTTGAAGGGGTTATCCAGCGCTACAGAAACATGGCCACTTTCCCCCTCTCTTGTCTCTAGATTGGGTGGAGTTTGGGACTCAGTTCCATTGAAGTAAATGGAGCTTAATTGCAAACCACACCTGAACTGGAGACTAGAGAGGGAAAAGTGGCCATGTTTTTGTAGCGTTGGATAACCCCTTTAACATACAGTCTATCCTAGCCCTGCTGTACCAGGAGAGAATACTTGTTGTAGTAGTAGTAGTTTTTGTCGGCAAGTATTCTATTCCAGCACTAGGACACACTGGCCCAAATGTACTAACCGAGTAGTACAGTCTCTGTACTCTAAGCAAAATGTATGCTACAATATTAGTGAACACGGGAAGGAGGACAAAGCAAGCTTGCCCCTCTGCAGGTGAAAACAAGCAAAAATAAGTAAATGCAGGACACTGTGTACAGTAGAGCAGAGTCTGAGCATGTAAATAATAGTTATACGGTTACCATACAATACCTCTATACAGGGAGCAGATAATAGCACCACATCGTGACTACATATTAGCTCTACACTGTAATCTGTAACCTAATAATACCTCCAGGACCACATATTACCACTGCATAGAGACGAAATAATAAACACTATACAGAAAACTTACCATCCTATAGGGTACACAGGGGTTTCACAGTGCAGTGACATCCAGTAACCACAGGTAAGGACTTTGCTGATCATTTTACTTTTCTAATCTTTCAGCCTAGACCACCATGGAGACCCCCATCTTTAATTTGCCTCTATAGATTCTTCTGTCCAGAAGTCTTTGGTGCCTCAGTTTTCCTCTCCCCAGCCATTCCCCACAATGTACACAAACTTCCTACCCTGATGCCCCTAGAACAGAGCATCTTGTGTCTGCTGGCCACTTTGTATCCTACACAGTAGTAGTGGCATCAACTCAGTAGTAGTGTCTCTAGTAATAGTGAACTCAATCAAACAGTTCACATAGCAAGATAGTATACAGATACTTTGTAAGTTTAGGCATTATGTCACTTCACGTGGCACATTTATTCTTTACAGTGGCACATATATTCTTGGCAAACTCTTTCTGACATCTCATCTGATGTGGAATGTTCAGTCCAGCTTTACAAGCTGAGGAGAGTGATCTCCTTGGCCATACCATCAGGTGAAGGTTGATGTTTTGGAAGTAGAAAAAAAAATCAGGAATCCTAAGGATATGAAAGACTGGGTCAGAGCATCTTCAAAAGAGACAACTGGGTCAGAGCATCTTCAAAAGTGACAGGTCTTGTGTTATGTAGTGGTTAGTAAATACTACTAGTCGTCCAAGAAAAGATGACCAGCAGTTAGCCATAAAATCATGGCACCCATAGGTTAATGTTCTATCTGGTGTAATCCATGGAAGTGATGCTATATCACATATTGCTGCATAAGGTAATACTGGGCTGTGATAGGACACAAGTGTCAGACATGTTTTGATTTACTATATTTTAAAAAAAATATGCTTGATATAAGAATAACCTTTTGTAAGATTTTAATAATATTTTTTGTTAAGTCCAATGAAATCGAACTTAATTTGGAATATTAAAATGGCTTATTGTTCCAGCCAGATTCATTCTGAAGGTACGGTCTAATTTTGGAGAGGTAGTAATTTCCAAGTCACAAGGAGCTTATAGTTATTACTTGGAACAATAGTGCTGCTGTGCACTCATAACAGTTGTTAAGACCTTTTACTAGTTTGGGATGTAGTTTGTTTCTAATATTATACTGCAGTGACTCTCTGTATAGTCAGGCTATTGTTGCCCATATACTAAATAAAAAATGTCATTAGACCTTTTCAGATCTTGGTTAAGATAAGAACACAATGTTTTCTGTTCCTTTTTTCCTGTCTTGAGTCTCCTGTATGTCCTGTAAGTTTAGTTCAACCTGGAGACCCAGAAGGTTTATGGTGCGTTGGGATGAACAGAAAGCTCCTTACGGAGACTCTTATATAGTATTACTACTGTGAAATAGAGATTTCTATGTAGTCTCATCAATATACTATATCATAAACTACATTTGGTAACTACACTTCCAGATTTAGCTTCCATAATATCGCTTAGAATGAGTTTTGTTTTGCATTGATGAACCTTGATGCCCTACTGTGCAAAGGGGCGGGGGAGGGGTGTTGAAAAAAATCTCAGCTGTATTTCTGCCAATACTGGTGGTGGACACAAAGTTGACAGCAATGATTTGCATGTGTCCACCCCTTACTTTGGGGTAGGTTATAAACCTGTTGCAGTTTGGAGATTGAGTTAGTCTCCACATATCTTCTGTGATGTGCAGTGCTATGTGAAGTCACTTACTACTATTTTTCTTTTTGTAAACCCAGGTTCCTTCTGTGACCATCGTTCCTGCTTGCCGAAATGTCTTCCAGGCCATTTGAAAGTCCACCGCCTTATCGGCCAGATGAGTAGTACGTATCTACTTTGCTGCTTTACCGAGTAAACACTGATAAGTTAGGCAAACTTAGTCTGGGAACCAGCCTATTATGCAGAGATAAATGGCTGTGCACATGTAGTTGTTTTCAGTCCTGTTCTTATAGTGGTAGGACTCAGTTGTGCAGGATTTTTTTTTAATTATTTATTTACCCTTTGACTATTCAATACTAGAAATAACACGTATCCCATTTATCTTATTGTTTCCAGATAGCAACTACTCCTCAGGGAGGGGTGGATTGTGTCTGCGTTGTTCTTCTACTGCAGTGGGGCCAATACTACAGCTCTACAATTCCCATCATGCCTAGACAACCAGAGGGTATCCAGGCATTGATAGGAATTTGTATTCTTGCAACGGCCGGAGGGGCACACATTCTTCAATCCTGTATAACAGTGGGGCCCTCCATGTGGTTGCGGAACTACAACCAGGGCCGCAGGTTGTGCCCCATTCTTTTACAGGATTGCTAGGAAGTGTCCAGATGATCACTACCCTTACCTTGCATGGGAACCTCCAGGAACATATACACATGTGATTTGGCATCAGATATCCTTTTTCCTTAGTAGCTCTAGTGAACCTCAGATAAGAGGACACTCAAAGACTGGTTTATTTTCAACATCTCTGCTTTCTGAAGTGTACGGTTTCTTTTGTCATGTCAACCATGCTGCGCTGGAGAACAAATGTGTCCTGATCCACACATGACTTATTTATCAGGCTGCACAGGTTAGAGGCAGCAAACGAGACCTTTCATGTTGCTGTGTCGGGCATGTAGTGCCTCCATTATGATCAGAATGATCGCTGTTCCTTAATGACAGTAGACTAGTGAATGACATTGAAATGGATTAGGGGTTCTGTGATTTTTTTTTTTTTTTTTTTACATCCACTTTTAATTTCTTTTCCTGTAATAACTCAATGTTTGTTTTCTTGCAGCAAACCATCTATTTATGCCCCCAGTCAGGACATGTATGGAGGGAAAATGCAGTCACAGCCTGCATACTCCTATTATGCAGAGGATGAAATCCAGCACTTCTACAAATGGAGTTCTCCACCAGGGATCATCAGGATAATGGCCATCCTCATTGTTGTCATGTGTGTGGGAATCTTTGCCTGTGTAGCCTCCACATTACCATGGGACTTGGATATGAGTGGACAGTCTATGGGATATGGCTTCGGGGGAGGAGGATATGGTGGTTCTGGTGCATACAATAGCTATGGTTTTGGAGGATCTTCGTACGGCCTTGGCTTTGCTTATGGAGGAAATTACACCGACCCCCGTGCAGCTAAAGGGTTCATTCTTGCGATGGCTGCCTTTTGCTTTATATGCGGTATGGTGATTTTTGTAATGACTGTAACAAGGACACAGACATCCACCACTAGAAGATTCTACCTGATCGTCATTATTGTCAGCGGAATCATGGGGGGACTGGTCTTCATTGCTACAATCGTCTATATCATGGGTGTAAATCCTGTAGCCCAAGCATCTGGATCAGCCTTCTACAATCAGATTTTATCCATATGTAACCAGTTCTATGCACCTGTAACTACTGGAGTGTTTGTAAACCAGTATCTCTACCATTACTGTGTGGTGGAACCACAAGAGGTAAGAATATCTGTGCCTGATATGGGGATTGGTGACTTATCCATATGCGGTGTTCTGTGGTAGCATACTGGTAGTAACCACTTGATACTGTTATAAAGGGATAGCTTCCTTTTGTAGTTTTGTTTACCAGTTAGCTGATTACAATGTATTGTAGAGTTGGTGAGTGAATGAGGATATTGCAGCTGTTACAATTGTTCTGCATTTCCAGGATATTCTTCAACAATGCATTCATGTACTTGCTGACGCAGCCTTTAAGAAGGATGTTGTGCTGCTGGAATTCTTTTCTTTTTGTAAGGGTTTCCAGTTTCCTCAAACTCCTTGAAGATGTTGCCTTGGTCAGATTTGAACCTAGGACCCCAGAAATGCAAGGCAACAGTGATAACCAGTGGGGGCCATCTAAGTGTCAAGATACCAAAGATTACATGATACATTTGGTGCAGAACCAACATAAGCTACTGTATAGGAGGAATTGATCAATGGTTTTGGCAAAAAAAAAAAAAAAAAAAGGTCACTTGTGCCAAGCACTGACTTTTGTAAATGTTTAACAGCTGTTTCCTGGTAAAAGGAATTTGTTTTACCCCTTATTTTTGGCCTTCCATTCAATCTATACATTACATGTAGTACAGAGTGTCCCTGATCAGAGACATGTAGAACTTCTCCAGCACCAGTATAGGCTTCAAGGGAATCTGTCAGCTGCAATTATCATTCCAAAGTGCTTAAACTTTTTGATAGCTGTTAGATCAGAGAGACACATGGTATCTTTGCTTCTGTAACACAGAAAATGCTTGTATTCTATAGTAAAAAGAGTCAAAGGCTTTCCTAAGCTCCTGAATTGCACCAACCTGTAACACCTCCTTACTCCCCCTTCCCATTCCTGACCCTTCTTGGGACTCTGCCTCCTGCTGTCAATCAAGCAGGGGAGGGGGAGAGCGAAAGCTTCCAGATTGCAGCTATTCAGGAGCTTGGAAAAGCCTCTTTGACTCTCTGTGCGATAGAATAAAGACATTTTTCTACATCCTGGAAGCACAGATGGGTATAGTAAATATGTCTCCTTGTCCTAACGACTATCTAACAGCGTCCACAGTTTGGAACCTGAATTAAAGCTGACAGAGTCCCTTGTAAAGTGAATCTTTTAGGTTCCAAACTGCTGACACTGTTTGATAGCTCTTTAGTAAAGTAGACACATGATACCTTTTGATATATCCAGCTGTGCTTTCAGAACATTGAAAAATGCCTTTATTCTCCTGTGCAAAGCGTCTGTAGCTTTCCATAGGGCTAAACTGCTGCAAGCTGGAATGATTTCTCACTCCTTATCCCATCATTATCCCCTGCTTGCTTGACAGCCTGCAAAAAGTCCCAAGCAGGGTCAGTTAGAGGAGGGGAAATCAGGTGTTACAGCCCTAAGCAGTTAAGGGCTTAAAGGTGTTGTCCAGTGTGGGGGCACTTTTTGGGGGGGACCGAGGAGGAGGTGGCTGAAATAAAAGATGTCCACTCACCTCCCCGGTTCCAGCGGCGGCTCACTCATCGCGGCGCTCCGGTCCCGGTACCCGGCCGCTTCCGGGTGTCTGACGCCGCCCAAGATGCTACGTCTCAGGAGGCGGGATCCGTGTGAAATCCGCTCGGATCCCGCCTCCTTCACTGAGTGGCTGAGCGGCCCTGAGACGTAGCGTCTCGGGCGGCGTCAGACACCCGGAAGCAGCCGGGTACCGGGGACCGGAGCGCCGCGATGAGTGAGCCGGGAACCGGGGAGGTGAGTGGACGTCTTTTATTTCAGCCGCCTCCTCCCCGGTCCCCCCAAAAAAGTGCCCCCACACTGGACAACCCCTTTAAAGAAGCTCCGTGACTAATGGCACTGGAGAATAAAAGCATTGTCCTACGTTCTGGAAGCATAGACACATATGAAAAGTACCATGTGTTTACTTTTCCTAACCTCTTTCTAAGGCTATGTTCACACAACGTATATTTTTGTGAAATCACGTCCGTTGTACAACGGCCATAACTTTACAAAAATATACGTTACCTCTCAGTCTATGGGATTCCGTCCGGAGCGTATACACATGGTATACACTGCAAACAACTGACATGTCAGTTTTCTGTGGCCGTTATTCATTGAATAGCGGCCGCAGAAAACCCTACCAGTGCATACTATGGAGCGAGCGGCTCAGGCCGCACGCTCCATAGTGTGCCGTGGGGAGTTCTGATGCGGACGCGTACTGATGCGCCTGCATCAGAACTCTGCGGCTGCAATGATCTTCCGCCCGGTACTGCCATACCGGTCGGGATAATCTTTTAAGAGACCGGTCCTTCCGTGACCTGGCCGGGTCTCGGAACGGCCGGTCTAATACATAGTCTGCACTAGTGTTGTCACGATACCAGAATTTTGAGTTCGATACCAATACCAACTTTTTTTTTTCAATGCTCGATACCAATTCGATACTGAATAAATTACATAAAAAACCCTCACAAGAATAGAAATTGAAACACTAGCTAGCTGGGGATGATGGGAGTTGTAGTCATGTAACACACACAAGCTATCAAGGGGATGGTGGGGGCTGTAGTCATGTAACACACACTTCAGCTACCAGGAGGATGGTGGGGGCTGTAGTTATGTAGCACACACTTCAGCTACCAGGGGGATGCTGGGGGCTGTAGTAATGTAACACACACTTCAGCTACCAGGAGGATGGTGGGGGCTGTAGTCATGTAACACACGCTTCAGCTACCAGGAGGATGGTGGGGGCTGTAGTCATGTAACACACACTTCAGCTTCCAGGGGGATGGTGGGGGCTGTAGTCATGTAACACACACTTCAGCTTCCAGGGGGATGGTGGGGGCTGTAGTCATGTAACACACACTTCAGCTACCAGGGGGATGGTGGGGGCTGTAGTCATGTAACACACACTTCAGCTATCAAGGGGATGGTGGGGGCTGTAGTCATGTAACACACTTCAGCTATCAAGGGGATGGTGGGGGCTGTAGTCATGTAACACAAACTTCAGCTATTGGGATGATGAGGGCTGTAGTCATGTAACACACACAGTTCAGCTATTGGGATGATGAGGGTTGTAGTTGCACATTTCGTGCTTCCAGGGCTTGGTGACCAGGATCTGGGCGGCAGGGTAATCTGCAGGTTACAGCCCCCCTCCCCCATCAGAGCACGGCCGACCTCCTGGTCATCCCCCACTGATGTCTGCCCGGGAGTTATCTGAGGGCCCTGGCCGCTCCTCCTCACAGTCCTGCGGCCCCCACCTCACAGTGCAGCCAGATGGAGTGGCCGCATCTCCTCCGTCCTCCTCTCCCCGACACCCGCTCTCCCTCTTCAGCCTCCTCACCTCCTCTCCCTTCTCCTCCGTCCTCCTCTCTCCCGGACCGCCCGCTCTCCCTCTTCAGCCTCCTCACCTCCAGCCTTCTCCTCCGTCCTCCTCTCCCCGACCCCCGCTCTCCGTCTTCAGCTACACACAGTAGCCGACCCCTGCAGCATACGGAGCGGCTCAGGAGGGGTTAATGCCGCTGTCAGTGTGACAGCGGCATCTACAGAGTTACACAGCCGGCACTAGCAATTGCTATGTGCCGGCTATTTGAAATTGGCGCCGCCGGGAACGGAGGGAGAGAGAGCGCGGAGGAAGTGACAGGTGGGAGCAGGGGGCGGCACACAGAGAACACGGCCGGCGCTCAGATAGCCGCCGGCCGTGTTCTCTGCTCTATAATTTGTTAAACTGCGCTATAATGCTAATTAACAAAGTTTCGATACCAGGAAATCCTGGTATCGAACCGTTTTTTTGCCCGAAATATCGATAGTAGTATCGATATTTCGGTGCATCGTGCATTCCTAGTCTGCACATAGCCTAACAGTGTAAGCAGTTCTTGAACCAGAACACGTCATCTCGCTAGTCCAAGGGTACATGATGTGTATAAATGCAAGACATGAAGCTGAAATATGGCAAGCTATATAAAAAGTTACTGTTCATCTCGTCTGGATCTATAATACCATGTATCCTATGAATGGAAATGTGAGACCAACAATACAAACAAAAATGTAAAATCTGTTTTCTCTTTCTAGGCTATTGCCATTGTCCTGGGGTTCCTCATAGTTGTAGCATTTGCCATTATTATATTCTTTTCTGTGAAAACAAGGAGAAAGATCAACAACTATGGGAAGGCAAACATTTTATGGAAGAAAAACAAGACCATGGAAGAGGGAGATCCCAATGTGGAGGAATGGGTAAGAGCAGAACAGTGACGTTGTATGACTGTTATACAAGAACAGATGACCTGTTATAGCAATTGGCTAAGCTCTGGTTTGGGGCCTCTGAGAATTACATAAATAATCGTTTAAAGGGAATGTATCATCAGAAACTTATTTCAGTCATGCTTTTATGTTTGTGGTCATTTATATAAAAGTTTGACCATGTTGTCTATACTTTTCCAAGTTTTGTTTGCATCTGGTTTCTGGAAAGTGAGTTATAAGTAGAGGAATTGCTTGACATCCTGTTTCTGTCGTCCTATCTCACTGTTTGCAGGAGACAGGCTCCTTTTATAGTTTATGGAGAAATTTTTTTTGAAATATTTTAATATGCTTAGAACATTTCCCCATAGAAGTCAATGAGTCTGTTGGAGACCGTTGTTACCAATGGTCCATATTAGAGATGAGCGAATTTTCAGTAATCAACCGGCTGCTTTTAACCCACTGCCACTCCTCCCCGGGGGCTGGGAGAAGCTGGATCCAGTCCTGGGAAACGTCCCAGTTTCCTAGGCTATTAGCAGAGTCAAAGCTTCAGCAAGAAGGCTACCCCAAACTTTTAAAGGGGTTGTTTGCTGGGATAGATATTTTTAGAAAAAAGTAAGTGCCTGCTCAGCCAATCTAATAGCTGAGGTATTTTACTGCTATTTTACTGTTGCTGCTTCTAGTGACTTAGCAAATACATGGCCTGTGTTTCAAAACCACATTTTAAAGGAAAACTATCACATGGACTGCAGTCTGCAGGCAGCATAGAGTGGGAGGAGCTGAGTGAATTTATACTTGTGTCACGTGATCAGTTGCAGGGTAAGTTGTCAGGGTAAGTTGTCATTTATTCATGCAAATCTCTGGGTTAAGTAGTCAAGTGGGTCATCCTATTTGGTGATCTACAGAAATAGCTATCAGTTACCAAATAGGACTACTTGTCCTAGAATGCACAGATGTTTACATTAATTACTTTCGCCACAAGACTTTGGGGGCCATTTACTATTCTTGTGCCCCTGGTGTACGCCTGCTGGGTTGCCACAAGGTGCAAAGGAGGCGAGCCCTCCTCCCGCGCCTGCTCGCAGGTGTAGATTTCTGCGCCCAGACTGGATTCACTAAAATGTGTGTGTCTGGGGGCAGCACCTAATTTAAGACTGGTGTACGAGTACGCCGGTCTTCATAAATGTCCCTCTATTGAGTCTGCTCAGCTCTTCCTGCTATATAATATGCTGCCTGCCGATGGGACTGCATTTTCAATGTGACAGATTCCCAAAAATAAATTTAATAAAAATAATTAACCTTATGGACAAGCTCTTTAGAATAAGCACTAGCTCTTTGTGGTTGCCCTGTAATTGCCAATATTAATTCCCCGCTGCCAGTATAACCAGTCTTTCAGCAGATTGTGGGCAGACTTTCATTCCTTGATTTGTTAGGTATTTTGTTTGCATAGCCTGATTACTGGGACTTTACTGAGTTAGGGTGCGTTCACACCTACAGGATCTGCAGCAGATTTGATGCTGTTCAATTATTTAAATCAAATCTGCTGCAAAAAATCAGCTGCAGATCCTGTAGGTGTGAACGCACCATTATGGTTTCAATGGAGAATCTCTGTTCTTATGGAATACATATGTTTGTGTGTGTGTGTGTGTGTGTTATATTTGCCTTGTCAAAGTTTCAATGCATAGCTTTCAACAAAAATACAATGTATTTATAATGAAATAATATGAAATGATAATATGAAAATTTAAACGATAATCTCTGTGTAAATGAACCATTAGTTTGCAAGTGGTATATCTATAGTTGATAGCATGGACCACAACTTACAAACATCTAACCTAAACTAGCACAACTGTAAAATGTGAGTATATTTTTCGTTGAGCTTTGGGTTTAGGAAAAGAAGATTACCATAATAGAAAAGGTAATGTTGTACAATGACAATTGGTCTATTTTGAGTATGATGATATAATAGTTGTAAGAGTCATGGAGTCACGTCCAGTGGCCCTATTGATCCATGTAATATTCATGCAGATATATATGTATGTGTGTATATATATAATATATATTTTTTATATATTAATATTAATAATCTCTATATTAAAAAGTGAATGTGGTACCATGTATTTGTCTTATCGGTTACTGGTGAACTTGCTTGTCAGCATGGTTTATAGAAGCGCACACAAAGCATTTGTACCTGCGATACAGCTGGCTGATAACATTATATGTTTATACTAGTGGGATGGGTCCTGCGGCTTGATCTTATGATGGTAGGTCTGTATCTGCGTGCAGGTACTCTGTGCATATCCCGGGGCAGAGGTGAACATTCCGCGTGTATAGATGTGCAGGAAGATAAGGCTGTTCTAGTGGCTCTCTGTTAGTGATGTGATGTGACGTCTCCTGACAGAAGTGTTTGCAACGAGAGTTTGCAGTTTCTGGGAGGGGCCTGGAGTTTCATTACCTTGTCAGCTTGTTTATTCTGGCTTCATGCAGAAGACAACAGCCTTATGTACCGTCTTAGTGAATTTAAATAAGACTTTAGAGCTTGAGAATCTTCCAGCAGGGAACCATATCCATCATTGTCACCAGTCATTTACCAGCACTGACGAAGTTTAAAAAATTAAAGAAAAAAAACAAATCCAGTTTTGCTAAAATTCTCCTTTTATTCTGCTTTTATAGGTTGCTTATTTTTGAGCCATAACTACCAGTGACTGCAGGAAATTGATCAACAATAGCTTTTTTTTTAAATTGTGCCGACACAAGTCATTGGTATCTTGTAAATTTGCACTTGTAAATAGGAAGGTGGTGGAGCTATGGTATGCAGGAAGGTGGTGGAGCTATGGTATGCAACAGAAAACTGCTTTGTGTGTGGTACAGTGATACACACAGTGAGTAATACTATAAAAAGGAACACTTTAATTTTTTTAGTTGTATATTAAATTCTCCTTGCAAGTTTATGTGATAGAGGAGTGGTGGCCTCATCTTGTAAGGTGGTCCATTTTTGATATATGGTGTCTGGTACATATAGTTTCACTTGCGTAAGTTGAAATGTATCTAATAGCTGCCAAAGAATTCAGCAGTGGGTGTAAAGAGAAACTCTTTGAAGTGTTTGTAGGTTTTGCTTGTTGCCAAGTATATGATAGAGTTTCTAGAAATCCCCAGTTTCCAAGCAATAATAAGTTGAAATGTTATGTCAAGTTATTACTAGTATGATAACCTTACCAGGAACTGTTAGGAGTCTGGATAACATTCCTGATCAGGCATAGGGGGATGTCAGCCATGTTAGAGGTTGTCTGGGGATAAGTTATTTTATTATTTAGTTTGTTTTTGTTTTTATAGTGCCATATATTAACGTGGTGATACAAATCTACCCCGATTCCCCCCCCCCCCCCCCAGCTGCTATTCATACTGCTCCTTACCCCCACTAGTTGCTTACTTTCGCCTTTAGAGGTGTCAGCCCCCCTCGGCCTGTCATTGCAGTCAGTGATTGTCATTATGCAAGGCTGCTAGCTCGGGAATCTTTCTTGTACTAAGCCATTAACCATTGTTGTAGGTGCTTTGTAATTTTTGCTTTTTGATTCAGGGCCAACCCTTGTCATAGGTCTGTGTTTTATGCTCTCCACTGTTCAAAAATCATCATGGCCACCCTTAGCAATCACTATAGTTTCTAGCAAATCCTACACCACTATTCATGTCCCGTATGCCATTGTGCTTTGTTTCTGTTTTTGCCCCAGTTATATATTATATTATGGTGGAGACTAGTTTTTCTGGCTTTCTCTGTTCAAATACATGGTCTGTGTTTGCAGCTGAGTTTGTGTAAATGTGCATTGTAATACTAGTTTAACGGTCACTAGAAATCTATATCCTTCCTCTTCATTGTTAATGGGTGAAGGCTCTCAATGCGGTAAATGTAGACTTATTGCGGCGCTCGCATTGTGCTGGCTGAAAGGGGGGGAGGAGTCCACAATATTCAAGAAGGCTGTCAGTCAGTGGCTGCAGCTCATGCATTTAAAGGTTCCTTCCTTGGAGCATGTGAGCGCCACTACCAATGAAAGGGTCAAAAAAAATTATTCCATCTAAATTTATCTCTGGGTTGAGATGTTGCTTTCTGTAAACCAGAAAAGGAAATATAAATGTGTCCCATTTGGACAATCCCAAGTGTATATATACATTTTTTTAAAGGAATACAACAAAACATTATAGATTTTTGGCCACAGCAAAACCTCTTTCAGAAGACCACACGAAATTGAAAACCACTCTGTAAAAAAACTACTTTTTAATGCAAAGAAAATGGCCATTTTGCATTAAGTCTATAGAAGCACCATGCTAAACAACAATCCAATTGTTAGTCACCAGCTTTTTTTTCAAGCACAGAGAATTTGTGTGTGTGTGTGTGCGCACGTGCGCGCGTGCTTTCGGGTCTATGGTAACATATTGGTCTTCTAACTTTTATTTCCTGTGTTCTTGACTGTATTCCTTTATTTTCTTTCTCTGAAAACAGGTGAAGAATGTGACATCAGATCCTGAGCAGGTGCCGGCCATGTCAGAATACAATGAGAAGGTCAATGGATCTGTTATGGACCATAGAAGTGTGAATGGTCTTCAAGCTTATTCCGAGCGCAGCTATAGATCACAACAGTAAGTTTAATTCCTAGGTCGTATATTGCCGTATTTATTTACGAGTTGGAAGTTGTGTTACAGCCCTGTGTTTCCACACCCTGTGTGTGTGTATAGTATGAGACTGGGCTATAAATATCTCTTATAGCATTTGTGGCTCTTGTATTTTTCCAACAATTATCTTTTTAAAAACATGATTTTTGGAAACTTTTGTAGACTGATGTTGCCTTGTGCAATTAGCACATCAATCAGCTGGCGTTCAATAATAGTTTGTGGGCTGATTGTTTTGACAGGTTAATAAATCCTTATTCATATGTAGAAGGGGAGGTTCTGCCAATAAGTGGTGGAATTAAAGGGCCGCATGAATGATCCAGCTATCTCTATACACGTGAGTGTTTGGCATGGCTGATCATTTACATGTCCTCCATGGAGAGAAGAGGGGCAAGTCACAACCAGACTACTTTGGTATTGGCTTATCCACAATAAAGGTTAAAATCCAACGTGCAAGATCCTTCCTTCTCTCCAACGGCCATCTTCTCTTCCGAACATCATCTATTGGGGAGAGTTGGGTGATCACTATTTACTAACCATGTAAAGAGTATTAGCACCTTTTTACAGCTATCTGGATTAGTAGCTGAGTGATGATCAATATCAATGATTTGCTATAGCATTGCACTACCATTATTATAATATGGCATGAATTCTTTCAGTCTCTTTCCTTGTTACATGCTACATGCTACATTTATAGCAGGGACATATCACCTTTTTCTATTTAGTCTATTTTATTCAAGAATAAACATTAATATCTACATACATGGCATACATAGTTTGTTTTGCCAGTATAGTTTTTATAAAAAATCTATTCTAACCTGTTATTGCAAAACCACAAATGACATTGCACAATAGGAGATCATAGGTAGCAAAGGTTTAGATTAGGATATGTATTCTGTAACAGTCTGTGTTGTAAACCAACATAGAAAAAGTTCGGTACCGGAAATGTACAGAACATGATATCCTTTATAATGGCGCCTCTCCTATGTGTTTTTGATGCATATTCTTTCTTAATCAGAATTCAAGAAGATGCATACCCAGTGAAAAATGAAGCCGGTTTCTCACCAAATGTTTACAGCAGCAGCTCTGACGCAAGTAAAAAAGCGCCATACAAAAAACGTCCAGGTAAACCCAGGCAATCTCCTAATGACTATGAGGAAGACTATACAACAGGAGGAGAGTCTTGTGAAGAACTGGAAGATGATGACTGGGATAGGTAAGTAAAGTGAGAATAGGAAACCTCCACAAGGCAGAATTGGCTTTATAGGTGCTTACATAACTTTTTCTTTTAGTTTAATTATTTTATATCTTACATTTTTTTTACTTTCTAGACCATTATTTTAAAACTGTATTCCAACTTATACACTATCCTGATAATAGGGAATAAGTGCTTTAACGTGTATCTGCCATCAAAAAAAAAAATGACGTCAAAAGTTTCCATCAGTCCAGGTCTGATTGTTCAGACCTTTCACCGATCACAAGAACGAGCGGGGAGAAGACTGCGCTGCAGCATGTCTGCTCTCCTCTGTCAGTAACACAAGGTGGGCTCATAGACTTACATTAGGAGCTCGTCTCACCACATGCCACAGAGCCCGGAAGGGAAAACGCTTAGCGCTGTCTTCTCCCGGCTCATTCTCACAGTGATCAAAACTTTTGACATGTTAAAAGATTTTTATGCCAGGTACACTTTGAGTTAAAGGGGTTTTCCAGTGCTACAAAAACATGGCCTTTTTGTAGCACCACTCTTGTTTCCAGTTTGGGTGGGGTTCTGCAACTTGGTTCCATTTGAAGTGAATGGAGTTTAATTGCAAACCACACCTGACCTGGAGACAAGAGTGGTGCTGTCTCTGGAAGAAAGTGACCATGTTTTTGTAGCGCTGGATAACCCCTCTAAATTGTGAGGTTCCAACCACTGGGACCTTGAGTCGTGCATGAATGCCACTACTTCTGTTATTGTTTATGGTGCTGCCAAAGATGACTGAATGCTGTACTCTACTACCTCCTTTAACAGCTCAATAGACAAGGAATGAACTGACACTTATCCCATATCCTGTGGATAGGTTTTAGTTGGAATAACCCATAAATGCAAAACCCTAAGAGCACCCTGGTCTGTCTCCTTGTCTTCAGTATAAGAGCCTGGAAGGCAGAACAGGACCAGCTAAACACATATAGGAAAATGTTTTGGACAGTTTTAAGGTCTTGACCTGTGTTTCAGTAAACCAATAAACGCGTCTGTCTCTTTGTACAGTGAATATCCTCCCATCACTTCAGTCCAGCAGAGACAAGACTACAAGCGAGAGTTTGATGCCGAGTTGCAGGAATACAAGAGGCTACAAGCTGAGCTGGAGGATGTCACAAAAGCCCTGGCTCAGCTTGATCAAGAGCTGGATGAACATCCAGAAGGAAGCCAGGCATACAAGGTCTGTTTACAATGCAGTATGATGGGAGTAGTTTACTTTTAAGGATACTTGTCTATAATTTCTCCCATTGTGATTATGGTTAAATTACGTTTTCTGTAAAGTCTTCCTCCTGGGCATTTCATCAGTATATTAAAGTTATTATGGAATATTAACCTGATATTTTCTGGTTTGAATAGCACCGACCCTTGTCATAAACTGGTTGGGGAAATTGTTCTGCCTTGGTTATAGTCACATGTGCCATTTTTGCCTCTGTCTTGGTTATATGTAGCTTAATGTATGCAGTACTAATAGCTGATTTACAAAACTTCATGACCACTCCTTTCCATGTGATTTATTATTAGTACATACAACCATCATAAAACAGGGAGTCTCCTGCTCAGAACCACCTTTCTATGAGCTGGAGTGGAATGCCACCAGGCATACGTCTCATCCATGTAATATCCCTGTTGGTAGGCTCTGCACTTTATTGTGCAAGATTGGGATAGTTCTCAATTTATTAGTTTATATTAAAACAAGGCACATCAATGTGCTATTAGGGAAAAGTGCCAAACACAGGAAAAGCCACATCTTTTTGGAAACAATTGTTTGACATTTACCCCCCCCCCCCCCCCCCCCCCAAAGCAGAAATGTAACTACAGCAACTTGAACTTGTGCTCGATAGGTTAGAACAGGGATGGGGAACCTCTTGACCCTCCAGCTCTTGCAAAACTACAATTCCTATCATTCCCTATCCCTGGCCTAGAGAAAGCATGGGAACATGAAACTGCTGTTAAATGTGTATACTGAATTTTAGCACTCATACTCCATGTTTCTTATTGCTTCCAGGCTGCTGCTGATGAATATAATCGCTTAAAGGATATTAAATCGGTAAGCATGTTGTATAGCATTAATGGTGTGTATTAGGCTGGGTTTTCATTTTTTTCTTTTTCAACATATACGTTAAGGGTACAAAACCACTGGGCGGATCCCTGCCCTGTACTGTCTGTGGGCAGACAAACTCTCAGCAGGATACACATCCCGCTGCGAGTTTGTTCACAGTCTGCCCCGTTAACCCCCCAGCTGCCGGAGCGTATACATCACCGGCTCCCCACTCCAGCTTGCTTCGGGGGTTCCCGGCACGTCCCGCTCAGCCAATCAATGCGCTGCCCTGCCGCAGCGCACTAAATGGCTGAGCGGGACGTGAAGACACCGGGAGCCCCGAAGCAAGCTGGAGCGGGGACCCAGTGATGTATGCGGCCGGGGGGTTAACGGGGCGGACTGCAGACAAACTTGCAGCGGGATGTGCATCCTGCTGCAAGTTTGTCTGCCCACAGAATGTACAGGACCCGCTGCGGATCCGCCCAGTAAGTTTGTACCCTTAAACCAGAAATGGATCCAGCAGGAGGGAGGCATATAAATCCTTTTTATTTCCCATTCTTTTTTAATTCAGCTGTTTTTTGCTCCAGCCTTAGGAAGTTCTGTGTCTAGAGCTCTGTGTCGGCTTTTTCTTGGCAGCCATATGGATGGCCATCCTCTATGCTGCAGCAAGGAAAGAGCTGGCAGGAGAGGTGGCACAGTATTGTGCCACTTTTGCTATGACCCCTGGCAATCTGTAGAACAGTTAGACCTCAACTAATCTTAATATTAACTTATTGTATGGATAGGTTACCACTGTCTCCTTTAACAAGTAGGCAGGTTTGCATTTATCTAATGTCTGTATTGGGATAAATGCCCTAAATAATACAAATAATAAATTAAATTTTTAAAAAAATCCTGTTTGTCTAATATATATTTTACTGTTTTCAGTCTTCTGATTACAAGAACAAGAGGACCCACTGCAAGCAGCTGAAAGCCAAACTGAACCACATCAAGCGCATGGTTAGCGACTACGACAGAAGCCAATAAATGCAACTGGATTCCAAAATCTGGGAACATAACAAGACAGCTTTTTCTTTTGTCCCATGTTAAGACTTTCAGTAGAGGTCACTGGCAACTATGGTCGAGTTTTCATTCTTCAATTGATGAACCCCCCCCCCCCCCAAAGATTTAAAATGTACATATAACTACTGTATTTATAAGCTGTTTAAGGATAATGTTTTTAATTCAAGCACTAGACCTTTTTATATCTAGTTTTAAGGACCTCTCATGCTTGGTCTCAAACCATGACTGGCACATTACCTGTCCAGTCTCAAGGCCTGTAAATGACATTGCCACTGATCATTCCGTCACCCATAAGACATGGTAGGCGTCTGTAAACACAGAGATCTTTTGGCAATCGTGAGCTTTTCTGGTCACCAGAAGGACAAGAGGGGGATTAAGACCAACATTTCACTCACCGGTCTTAAAGACCACAGGATTAAGATGCACCAGATATGTTCTTTAATCTGGAGTATATATATATTTTTTTTCTGGTTTAAGATTTGTTAAATCTGTCAGATGACAAGATGCCATGTTGTTCATTTTTTTTTCTACCCCAATAGATTCTTCCCCTGTGTGTCTTATAAACAGTTTAGGCCTTTATACCCCAGTGAGCCAATTAGCAGACATTTTTGCAAGATTAAGGTGAATATGTGTGTTTTTCTATGACTTATAATAATCTTGATCTTCCTGTTTGTAGTTATAAGCATTCAAGGAGCAATTTAACCTAATGTATTAGACATCCTTATCTTCCTTTTAAGATTCCCTAAAGAATGCAGTTCTGTAACACAAGTATCTGCTGGGACCCAATAACATGCTGTGTAATTTTTTTTGTATCAATGAACTTCTATTCAGCCATGTGTTTTTTCTTGTGTGGGTTTTTTTGTTTGTACAAGATATTGGTAAATGATTATTCATATAGCCTTATGTATCTTATTTCTAAAATGAAATATAGATGTAGAAGGTGATACAGTCATGACAGCAGCATGCTGTTTTACGCCTTTCAGGATGCTTTATTAAGTCGTCTTATTTTTAAGAGCACATTGCTTATCCAGTGTGTTTTCTCCTCTTCAGCTGATTCCTATTGATTATAAGTGAATATTACAAAATAAATCACTGAAGTATTATATACTTCTTGGCAGGTAATAGGACTACTAACTTCTAAATATACAATGCTGTAATTCTGTGCCTCAAAGGGTTATTGTGAGATTAGAAAAAAAGGCCCAGTAGAGAACAATGGTGCTAAGAATACTTTCTGATCTCCTATAACCCTTTTTAAAGGGGTTTCCAATTAATAAAAATATATCCACCACTGAGCACAGTGACTGACTGGCTGCCACATCACCTACACAGATAATGGGGGGGGGGGGGGCTACTACAATAGTTCAACAGGGGCCACTGGAATGGGGAGGAGTTCAGTGCCTTTAGGAATTGGAGAACCCCTTTACCTGCAGCTTTGTAGGTTTTTTTTTGTTGTTTTTTTTTTGGCTTTTTAAGTTTTTAGTAGTTTTATGATCTAAATCATTATGTAAACTACAAAAACTGAACAATGAATGTTAAAACAAAAAAAACAACTTTGCTACAGATTTTTATATTTACATGTCATTTTATGTAAGAGTTCAGGATGTTTCCTGTGAATAGCTGTGTGTATATATTTTTGTGTATGTGTGATTTTCAAATTTGTAAAAAAGTGTATGAAGTCTGCAAGTAGATGAACAACGTGTTTGTTTTTTCACAATCTTGTAGAGTAGTGGATCTTTTAACCCTTTTTGTTTTTAAGGGTTATTGGACAGATTTGATGGATGCATATTTTACTTGTACTGTGACTGTTAATAAATGGTTTTCTAAAATCTTGCGTAGGAACAAAGTGTGTGTGTGTTTTAATTATAATCCACTGCTTTCTGTTATCAGCAGAAAGGATATGCATAATAGATCTCACACCTCCTTGGAAAGATGACATTTCTTCAGTGTCTGTGTTTAATCGATCTGGGAGTCTTAGAACATTGACTAGATATATATGCCAGGCCAAAAGGGAAGAATATCCATCTGTAGACGGCTGTTTCGGGGTTATTGTCCCTCATCAGTACAGAGTAGGGGGGGTTGGCTATCGAGAGGCCTATTGACGTGGGATCAAAGGGATCTTGTTTCTCTTTTAAAGCGAATCTATACTGCCGTATACACCCCCAAAACGACAGTACTGTTTTATTGTGTTCCTCAATGCATGCCTGGTCCTGGGGCCGGTATACGGGCTAAAAATACTGGCAGCGCAGTAGGGCTTAAAAAAAAAAAAAGTACCTTTTTAGGTTCATACATTACCCACTGAGAGCAATGGGGGGAAAAATAGACATAAGCCAACATATACAAATTTGGCATATGTTTGCTTTATTAATAGAGATGAGTGAACCTTGAGCATGCTCGAGTCCATCCGAACCCGATCGTTCGGCATTTGATTAACGGTGGCTGCTGAAGTTGGATAAAGCTCTAAGGTTGTCTGGAAAACATGGATACAGCCAATGACTATTTCAATGTTTTCCACATAGCCTTAGGGCTTTATCCAACTTCAGCAGCCACAGCTAATCAAATGCCGAACGTTCGGGTTCGGATGGACTCGAGTATGCTCAAGGTTCACTCATCTCTATTTATTAACAGTTGTCTTGGAAGCAGAAGACTGCTCAAGCCTCTTGCTTACTTCCTGTATTTCCACGTCTTGGGGATGTAAGGGGCCAGGTGTATATCATTGTATACATTTGAATCCATGCCTGCACAGCGACGACATTGTGTGTGGGTGTGGTTTTGCCCACATGTGATGAAAGCGATATACAACCTCCGAGATGTGGAAATACAATAAGAGCCCTTTTACACCAATAATCAGCCCATGTCAATGATGAGCAGGGGAGCAAAAAAAGCACCTGCTTTTGTTGGCTGATTGCATCTTTTGAGCAGGCCTGAAATTCATTGTTTACCAGCCGCACATCTTCCTGTGTAAACATCAACACCAAGCTCTATGTAACTTTGGAGAAAGAGACTTGTTCCCCCATTAATACTCTAAACCTGTACCCTAGGGAGAAAGAGGAAGTATGCAGTGTGATACGCAGGTATGATACTAGTTGTGTTACTAGACAATAGAAACCTTGTCTTGCAGTTCCCAGAGCTGCACACAGTGGGCTTGGTTTTTAGATCTGGGTAGTTTACATTCCTGGCATACCTTCCTTTCTCTCAGATTAACTCCCTTTTTACTTTCATGTTTTGAACATAAATTATTCTATAAAGATCTCATTAGGAAGATATGTTTGGTTCTGCATAGTGCAGCATAAAATCTGTTTTTGGCTAAATCACACGACTTTGATGAGATTTGCTGTCACACGACCAAGGTCGTGTAGCCCTAGCCTTATGTGGATCAGATTCGGTGTGTAACATTTTGAAAGGGAAAATCCAGTGATTCTAGTGACATGGATGAATGATTGAAGTCTCAAGCATATTAAAAGCAAATGCAATGCTGGTTTGTCACTAACATGGCTGAACGTACAACTTGTCAATCAGAAACAGATGTTGTGATCCCAATGACCAGTTCAAATGCCATTGCTGGCAAAGGAAAACAGGCAATTTCAGTGGGCAAAAGGACAAAAACTGTTTCCTGAATCCACACCTCAGTTCAGGTTTCCTGTCCAGCGGATAGGAGGCCTCTGAAGAGTCCCATCCTGGGATAAAGTCTACCTTCTCCGCTGCAGGTTCCCCCCGCTTGGCTGTTGCAACAGGGGGTTCCCTGGTGGCAGAAGCCTGTCTTCAGATAGCAGCCTCAAACCTGGTAAGAGCTCCGGACGGAGCGGATGCCTCCCCAATAGCCCCAGGGGCTATGCGGCTTCGGTATGGATCCGGGGGCTAGGGTAGAGCGGGCCGTGCCTGTCTCTCCGGCCGCGCAGCGTGCGTCCGGTGACGCGCACGCGAAACCGTCAGGTCCGCCCCTAGAGCCGGAGGCAGTGGCGCGGGGTAATGACGTCAGACGCCGGGGCCGCCGCATCCGACGTTGTGGAGTTCGGTGGCCCGGCATATTCAAAAGGCCTCGGGATGCCTCTGCATCCTGTCCTCATGCCTCATGAGGCCTTAGCGTCCAGGAGTGGAGGACTCTACCAGCCAGCCCCACCTGTCTGGTGAAACACTTTTCCAGCCTAAGCATGTCTGAATCCTTGGGCAGGAAGGAAAAGGGACGCCATGATCGCTCCTCATGGTCTGATAGATCGGAAAAATCTGAGAGGCATCAGAGACCTGAGAAGCCTGACAAACCACCTAAGAGTCCTGTACCTTGGGGGCCTGGGGGACATATTGGTGAGAGTTTTTGATCCTTCTCTAATATTAATTTTTTATATGTTAATGTTTTGTAGGTTTCTGATAAGCCACCTAAAAAAGCTGCTACTAAACAACGTCATAAAGAGTGTGCAGAATGTAGAACCCCAGTACCTGATGACTATGCTAAGTCTATATGCCAAATTTGCATCGATAAACTAGTGTCTCAGAAGTCGTCTTCCCTAGCCGATACCCTTAAACAAATTGTAAGGGATGAGGTTCAGGCTTCCCTAAGGGGATTGGGACTTCTGGCACCCACTACCTCTACAGCCCCTAATGTATCGGTGGCCTCTGTAAATATGGAGGAAGAAATTATATCCGAGCCCCCTACAGGGGAAAAAAGTTTAGAAGAAGGTGAAATAGAATACATACATTCTTCTGACGAGGAACAAGATAGAAAAAGATTTCTACTGGATGCTCCACTAACAGATGACACTGACCAACTAATCAAGGCTATCAGGGCTTCAATCAACATTGAGGATAAGAAAGTCCAGTTATCTGCGGAAGATGCTATGTATGAGGGCTTGACTCCTAAAAAACCCTGTACATTCTCTCTGCAAAAATATGTAAAAGCCCTGATTGATAAAGAGTGGGAAAACCCGGACAGAAAGTTCTTTATTCCCAGATACTTCAAACGGAAATACCCGTTTGAAGAGGAGGAGACTAGTGCTTGGGACAACGTTCCTGAGATAGGTGCCCCAGTGGCCAAGATAGCTAAGAAAAACTCTCTCCCATTTGAGGACATAGCCACTCTGTCTGATCCAATGGACAGAAAATCCGACTATTATAACAAATGAACATGGGAGGCGGCCATGGGGGTTCTTAGGACAAGCGTAGCCTCCACTTGCGTAGCAAGGTCCCTAAGAGTTTGGATTGCTAAATTTAAAGTGACACTGTCACCCCCATATATCATTTTTCAATCATCATAGACATTTACAAGCCTCAATTAGCCCTCTGCATACCTTATTTTTTATTTTTTTTCCTCACGCTGGTTGATGAGAAATGGTTACTTTGATGAGGCGCTTCTAGCGCCACTGGGCGGGGCTTAGTCCCTGAAGCGCCACATAGCCCCGCCCATTACAGCGCCGTTGACCACGCCCCCTTGGGCTCTGTGTTTGAGGCCTCCCTGACGTGCGCGTCCACATCTCCCGCCGTCTTCCGCGTGCGGGATTGTCATGTGGCGCGCAGGCGCAGAAGGTGACCGCCGGGTCACCCACAGCCGGGCTGTGCGTGCGATCGCACAGCCCGCCGATTACACCGGCCGCACCGTCCCTTGTTCCGTGGGACTCTCCGGATGCCTCGCTGCGGCTGTGAAACCCTCCTCACAGCCAGCAGCGAGGCGCAGACATAGAGCGCAGGCGCACTGCGGCGGTCCTTTTCGGCGCATGCACAGTGCGCGGCGGACGCCGCGGTGCGCCTGCGCTCTATGTCTGCGCCTCGCTGCTGGCTGTGAGGAGGGTTTCACAGCCGCAGCGAGGCATCCGGAGAGTCCCACGGAACAAGGGACGGTGCGGCCGGTGTAATCGGCGGGCTGTGCGATCGCACGCACAGCCCGGCTGTGGGTGACCCGGCGGTCACCTTCTGCGCCTGCGCGCCACATGACAATCCCGCACGCGGAAGACGGCGGGAGATGTGGACGCGCACGTCAGGGAGGCCTCAAACACAGAGCCCAAGGGGGCGTGGTCAACGGCGCTGTAATGGGCGGGGCTATGTGGCGCTTCAGGGACTAAGCCCCGCCCAGTGGCGCTAGAAGCGCCTCATCAAAGTAACCATTTCTCATCAACCAGCGTGAGGAAAAAAAAAAAAAAAATAAGGTATGCAGAGGGCTAATTGAGGCTTGTAAATGTCTATGATGATTGAAAAATGATATATGGGGGTGACAGTGTCACTTTAAGTCCCAGTTATCTAATGAACCATCCTGTGAGAAACTCCTAGCAGATATACCAGTATTAGCCAAGGCGGCAGATTTTCTTTCCGATGCCTCAGCAGATTCTATCAAAATGGCGGCTAAAGCAGCTGCTCTCTCCAATTCTGCTAGAAGAGCATTATGGGTCAAATCATGGAAAGGTGATATGACAGCCAAAGTAAAGTTGTGTGGGATTCCTTGTAATGGTAAACTCCTGTCTGGGCCCTTTTTAGACTCCCTGTTAGAAAAGGCCGCAGATAAAAAGAAAGGGTTCCCGGCCCAGCCTAAACAACAGGAGACCTTTAAACAGAGAAAACAGTATAAAAGACCCTTTCGTAACTCTCAAGAAAACAAGAGATTTAGAGTCCCAGGAAAGGGTAAAGGCTTCATCTTTAATTCTAGGGACAACAAGCCTAAACCTTCCCAGCAATGACGCTTTCCTGGTGGGGGGTCGTCTGTCTCTTTTCTCCCAGGCTTGGAGGGGTATTTCCCCCAGTTCTTGGGTTCTTAGTTCTATTTCTTCGGGTCTTCTTCTGGAGTTCAGAAGTCTTCCCAGAGACAGATTTCTCCACACCAGGAAATTATCAGACAAGGCGAAACAACTTGTAATAGAAGCAGAAGTTATGTCCCTCATTCAGAAAAATGTCTTGGTCCCAGTCCCTTTAGAAGAACAACAGAAAGGGTATTACTAGCTCTATTTCTGTTAAAAAAGCCAAATGGCTCTTTCAGGGTGATAATAAATCTCAAGGGCCTAAACAAATTCCTACAATACAAGAGAATCCGAATGGAGACCCTAAAGTCAACTATAAATCTTCTATTCCCAGACTGTGTGATGGCATCTATAGATCTGGGGGATGCCATCTACCATGTACCCATCCACGTCTCACACCATAAATATCTTCGTGTAGCAGTCTGGGTAATAGACAAGTGGGAAACAGAACATAGTCTTTATCCCTTATCTAGACGACTTCATGATAGTAGCAAATACAGTTTCTTGTCTTCAACAACATCTCAAGATAGTGTCACAAATAATAGAGAGATTGGGGAGGAACATAAACTTGAAAAAATCTAATTTATTGCCCTCAAGACAATGTGTGTTTCTTGGAACACTCCTGGACTCATCTCTCCAGATTTCTCTCCTTCCCTCCCCAAAACAGGAGACGATCAGGCAGAGGACACTGGACTTATTTCTCACCGACAGGCCTACTCTAAGGGAAGCAATGTCGCTGCTCGGCCTGTTCACCTCATGCATTCAGTCGATTCGCTGGGCCCAGAACAGGGGGAGAGGGGGGCATCTATAAGGGGGGAAGAGAAGAGGGGGCATCTATAATGGGGGAGAAGAGGGGCCATCTTCAAGGGGGGGGAGAGGGGGCCATCTATAATGGGGGTAGAGGGGGTCATCTATAAGGGGAGGGGGGTATCTATAATGGGGGGGGGGGGAGGGGGCATCTATAATGGGGGTAGAGGGGGTCATCTATAAGGGGGAGGGGGAGAGGGGGAGAGGGGGCCATCTATAAGGGAAGGGGGGTGCAACATGCAGTGGGGGCCATCTATATATACTATACCTACTAAATGAGGGTGTAAAGGGGACAGTACAGATGTGCAGTGTGTATAGAGATGAGGGTGGTGTCAGTGTGAGAAGACTAATATGTCTGTCTGGCAGATTCTGTGGATTTGTGGCTCGGAGAAATTCTCATAACGGCCCAGGGCAGATGGAGAAGAAGATGAAAAGGAAAGAACTCCGATCAGAGAAGACGTCCCCTGTGAGTCACCTGATATATCTGCGCTGTAATGTATATGGTGTATACAACCTGTGTGGAGCTGCTTCCACCTCTATATGAGTGTATGAGGTGATAGTGATCTGTGTACAGTGGATCTTATTCAGTAGCAGCAGTGGTGGTATTAGTCAGTATGTGGTGGTAATATTTGTTACTTGTTATCTGGTACCAGTGGCGGAACTACCGCCGTAGCAGCCGTAGCGGCCGCTACGGGGGCCCCGCCGTATCGGGGGCCCGTGGTGCGGGCCCCCGGAGCTCACATAGCCTGTAGCACCCGGCGGCCGAGCAGGCCTCCCGGGTGCTACAGCTGTTTGGGGTCCAGGCAGTGGCCACGAAGGGGGGCCCGCGGGGCCCTCCCGATCAATTACTCTTGTGACCGCACAGCAGCCGGGGACAGACCAGGAGGAGAATCAACGTGGGAGCGCGTTGTCAGGTGAGTTAAGTTTTTTTTTGTTTTTTTTTTATCAGCCTGCAGGGTGCGGGGAAGGAGGGGGGCATCTATGAGGGTGGGGGGAAGGAGGGGGGCATCTATGAGGGTGGGGGGAAGGAGGGGGGCATTTATGAGGGTGGGGGGAAAGAGGGGGGCATCTATGAGGGTGGGGGGAAGGAGGGGGGCATCTATGAGGGTGGGGGGGAAGAGGGGGCATCTATGAGGGTGGGGGGAAAGAGGGGGCATCTATGAGGGTGGGGGGAAAGAGGGGGCATCTATGAGGGTGGGGGGAAGGAGGGGGGCATCTATGAGGGTGGGGGGAAGGAGGGGGCCATCTATGAGGGTGGGGAGAAGGAGGGGGCCATCTATGAGGGTGGGGGGAAGGAGGGGGCCATATATGAGGGTGGGGGGAAGGAGGGGGCCATCTATGAGGGTGGGGGGAAGGAGGGGGCCATATATGAGGGTGGGGGGAAGGAGGGGGCCATCTATGAGGGTGGGGGGAAGGAGGGGGCATCTATGAGGGTGGGGGAAGGAGGGGGGCATCTATGCGGGTGGGGGGAAGCAGGGGGCATCTATGAGGGTGGGGAGAAGAAGGGGGCATCTATGAGGGTGGGGGGAAGAGGGGGCTTCTATGAGGGTAGGGGGAAAGGGGACCATCTATGAGGGTGGGGGGGAAGAGGGGGCATCTATATGGAGGGGGGGAAGAAGGGGTATCTATGAGGGTGGGGGGAAAGAGGGGGCATCTATGAGGGTGGGGGGAAAGAGGGGGCATCTATGAGGGTGGGGGGAAAGAGGGGGCCATCTATAAGGGAAGGGGGGTGCAACATGCAGTGGGGGCCATCTATATATACTATACCTACTAAATGAGGGTGTAAAGGGGACAGTACAGATGTGCAGTGTGTATAGAGATGAGGGTGGTGTCAGTGTGAGAAGACTAATATGTCTGTCTGGCAGATTCTGTGGATTTGTGGCTCGGAGAAATTCTCATAACGGCCCAGGGCAGATGGAGAAGAAGATGAAAAGGAAAGAACTCCGATCAGAGAAGACGTCCCCTGTGAGTCACCTGATATATCTGCGCTGTAATGTATATGGTGTATACAACCTGTGTGGAGCTGCTTCCACCTCTATATGAGTGTATGAGGTGATAGTGATCTGTGTACAGTGGATCTTATTCAGTAGCAGCAGTGGTGGTATTAGTCAGTATGTGGTGGTAATATTTGTTACTTGTTATCTGGTACCAGTGGCGGAACTACCGCCGTAGCAGCCGTAGTGGCCGCTACGGGGGCCCCGCCGTATCGGGGGCCCGTGGCGCGGGCCCCCGGAGCTCACATAGCCTGTAGCACCCGGCGGCCGAGCAGGCCTCCCGGGTGCTACAGCTGTTTGGGGTCCAGGCAGTGGCCACAAAGGGGGGCCCGCGGGGCCCTCCCGATCAATTACTCTTGTGACCGCAAGCATTGTTTTGCTTGCGGTCACAAGAGTCCTGCTCCCCCGGCTGCTGCGCGGCTGCCGGGGGTGTTGCATCTTATCCCTGGCAGCACACGCATCCCAGAACTCCCTGCGCGCCTTGGGCCCTGACTTCCGGTTCCGGCACGCAGGGAGCTCTGGGATGTGCGCTGCCGGGGATAAGATGCGACACCCCCGGCAGCCGCGCAGCAGCCGGGGACAGACCAGGAGGAGAATCAACGTGGGAGCGCGTTGTCAGGTGAGTTAAGTTTTTTTTAGTTTTTTTTTATCAGCCTGCAGGGTGGGGGGAAGGAGGGGGGCATCTATGAGGGTGGGGGGAAGGAGGGGGGCATCTATGAGGGTGGGGGGAAGGAGGGGGGCATTTATGAGGGTGGTGGGAAAGAGGGGGGCATCTATGAGGGTGGGGGGAAAGAGGGGGGCATCTATGAGGGTGGGGGGAAGGAGGGGGGCATCTATGAGGGTGGGGGGGAAGAGGGGGCATCTATGAGGGTGGGGGGAAAGAGGGGGGCATCTATGAGGGTGGGGGGAAAGAGGGGGCATCTATGAGGGTGGGGGGAAAGAGGGGGCATCTATGAGGGTGGGGGGAAGGAGGGGGGCATCTATGAGGGTGGGGGGAAGGAGGGGGGCATCTATGAGGGTGGGGGGAAGGAGGGGGCCATCTATGAGGGTGGGGGGAAGGAGGGGGCCATCTATGAGGGTGGGGGAAGGAGGGGGCCATCTATGAGGGTGGGGGGAAGGAGGGGGGCATCTATGAGGGTGGGGGGAAGGAGGGGGGCATCTATGAGGGTGGGGGGAAGGAGGGGGCCATCTATGAGGGTGGGGGGAAGGAGGGGGGCATCTATGCGGGTGGGGGGAAGAGGGGGCTTCTATGAGGGTAGGGGGAAAGGGGACCATCTATGAGGGTGGGGGGGAAGAGGGGGCATCTATATGGAGGGGGGGAAGAAGGGGTATCTATGAGGGTGGGGGGAAAGAGGGGGCATCTATGAGGGTGGGGGGAAAGAGGGGGCATCTATGAGGGTGGGGGGGAAGAGAGGGCATCTATGAGGGTGGGGGGGGAGAGGGGGCATCTATGAGGGTGGGGGGGAAGAGGGGGCATCTATGAGGTTGGGGGGGAAGAGGGGGCATCTATGAGGATGGGGGGAAGAGGAAGCATCTATGAGGGTGGGGGGGAAGAGGGGGCATCTATGAGGGTGGGGGGAGAGGGGGCATCTATGAGGGTGGGGGGGAAGAGTGGGCATCTATGAGGGTGGGGGGGAAGAGGGGGCATCTATGAGGGTGGGGGGGAAGAGGAGGCATCTATGAGGGTGGGGGGGAAGAGGGGGCATCTATGAGGGTGGGGGGGGAGAGGGGGCATCTATGAGGGTGGGGGGGAAGAGGGGGCATCTATGAGGGTGGGGGGGAGAGGAGGCCATCTATAAGGGAGGGTGGGGGGAGAGGGGGCCATCTATAAGGAGGGCAACATGGGGGGAGAGGGGCCATCTATTTGGGGGGGGGCAACATAGGGAGAGAAGGAATACACAGAGGGGGGCATATATTATTAGGGGGTCACATAGAGTCAGGGCTACCCACTAAATGAGGGTGTAAAGGGGACAGTACAGATGTGCAGTGTGTATAGAGATAAGGATGGTGCCAGTGTGAGGAGTCTAATATGTCTGTCTGGCAGATTCTGTGGATTCGTGGCTCGGAGAAGTTCTCATAATGGCCCAGGACGGATGGAGAAGATGAAAAGGAAAGAACTCCGATCAGAAAAGACTTCCCCTGTGAGTCACCTGATATAACTGCACTGTAATGTATATGGTGTATAGAACCTGTGTAGAGCTGGGGCCACCTCTATATGACTGGATGAGGTGATTTAGTGTACTGGATTTGGTCAGTAACAATATGGTGGTGATGGTTGTGGTGTGGCAGTAATGTTTCCTTCCTATATACTGGTATTACTGGTAATATTGGTCTCAGTATACAGGATTTGGTCGGTAACAGTATGGCAGTAATATGTACGGTGATAATACTTTCTCTTCCAATATGCTGGTGTTATTGGTAATATCTGTCTTGGTGTATATATATATATATATATATATATATATATATATAATATTTTTACACACACCAATAGCATCACTTGGTCGTGAAAGGAGGGGGGGGGCCAAGTTGGCCTCTCGCACCAGGGCCCAGGAGACATTAACTACGCCCCTCTTCTCCCGGGGGGGCGTCCCGGGGATTCCCAGGCAGCACAGGTGACAGGCTCGGAGTGGCTTGGCGTCCGCCGGGGGCGGAAGTACTTCTGGCGCAGGGACTTCAAGCACTAACAAGCGTTCCTGTGTACAGGCTAGGGGCGGACTCTGAGCTCACTGGTACCGGTGCTTCCGGGGATGCTGCCCCCCCCTTGCCACCGTATTGCTGTCCCGGCAGCACAGGTACCGGTGAGCTCAGCGTCCGCCCCCAGCCTGTACCTCTGGCACAGGAGCACTTGTTAGAGATGCACCCTGCGCCGGAAGTACTTGCCCCGGCGGACACTGAGCCACTCTGAGCCCGACACCTGTGCTGCCTGGGAATCCCCAGGACGCCCCCCCGGGAGAAGAGGAGAAGACAGCCGACGGGGGAGTTAGGTGAGTTGTGTTTTTTTTAATTTTCTATCTGCTTTGCAAAGGGGGATAATACAGGGTGGGGCCATCTATGGGGTATATACAGGGGGCCATCTATGAGGGATATACAGGGGGCCATCTATGTGGGATATACAGGGGGGCCATCTATGGGGGATATACAGGGGACCCATCTATGGGGGATATACAGGGGGGACATCTATGGGGGATATACAGAGGGCCATCTATGGGGGATATACAAGGGGCCATCTATGGGGAATATACAGGGGGGACATCTATGGGGGATATACAGGGGGGCCATCTATGGGGGATATACAGGGGGGACATCTATGGGGGATATACAGGGGGCCATCTATGGGGGATATACAGGGGGCCATCTATGGGGGATATACAGGGGGGCCATCTATGGGGGATATACAGGGGGGACATCTATGGGGGATATACAGGGGGCCATCTATGGGGGATATACAGGGGGGTATATATAGGGGGATAATACAGGGGGCCATCTATGGGGGATATACAGGGGGGACATCTATGGGGGATATACAGGGGGGCCATCTATGGGGGATAATACAGGGGGACATCTATTGGGAATATACAGGGGGCCATCTATGGGGGATATACAGGGGGGGCATCTATGGGGGATATACAGGGGGCCATCTATGGGGGATATACAGGGGGCCATCTATGGGGGATATAGAGGGGGCCATCTATGGGGGATATACAGGGGGCCATCTATGGGGGATATACAGGGGGCCATCTATGGGGGATAATACAGGGGTGCCAATCTATGGTGGATTATACAGGGAGGTATACATAGGGGGATAATACAGGGGGCCATCTATAGGGTGACACCATTAGGGGGCATTTATAAGGGGACCAAATGAGAGTTCATCTATAGGGGGACAACATGGGGGACCATCTTTAAGGGGGATAGACAACACGGGGGGTAATTTATAAGGGGCCAACAAGGGTGGCATCGGTAAGGGGGAATACACAGGGGGGAATATACTATAAGGGGATCACATAGTGTCAGGGCTATCCACTAAACAAGGGGGTAAAGGGGCCAATACAGATGTGCAGTTTGTATAGAGATGAGGATGGTGCCATAGTGAGGAGCCTAATATGTTTCTCTGGCAGATTCTGTGGATTTGTGGCTCAGAGAAGTTCTAATGGCCCAGGAAGGATGAAGAAGAAAATGAAGGAAACAACTCCGATCAGAGAAGACGTCCCCTCTGAGTCACTTAATATAACTGTACTGTAATTTATATGGTGTACAGAACCTGTGTAGAGCTGAGTGTGTTGATGGCGTAGTGGTCGATTGAGGGGGTGGGGGCCCCAATCAAAAGTTTGCTATGGGGCCCAGCCATTTCTAGTTACGCCCCTGTCTGGTACTGTGTTTTATTGGTCTCAGTATACTGGTTTTGGTCAGTAACAATATGGTGGTGATGGTTGTGGTGTGGCGTTAATATTTGCCCCGTGTATACTTGTATTATTGTCAATATTGGTGTCAGTATAAAGTAACAGTATGGCGGTAATATATATGGTGATAATATTTTCACTTCCTATATGCTGGTGTTATTGGTAATATCTGTCTTGGAGTGTATATATATATATATATATATATATATATATTTATTTACATACACACACATACACCTACCAGTAGCATCACTTGGTCGTGAAAGGGGGGGGGGGGCCCAAGTTGACCTCTCGCACCAGGGCCCAGGAGACATTAGCTACGCCCCTGCTTGTCAGCCTTTCCTCCTCATACACAAATCTTAGAGGACAGAGTCCTTATGAGACCCTTGCCATCTTTTTTCCCTAAAGTAGTATCAGAATTCCACAAAAATGAAGAAATCATCCTTCCTACCTTCTGTAATAATCCAACTAATGAAAAGGAAAGGGTCTTCCATAATCTGGATGTTAGAAGATGCCTTTTCAGATATCTTGAGGTCACTAAAGAATTCAGATGTTCTGAGAACTTGTTGATAATTGTTTTGGAGCCAACAAAGGGAAGTTAGCCTCTAGACCTACTATTAGTCGCTGGATTGGACAAGCCATAACACTTGCTTACACATCACAAAACAGGGATCCCCCTTCATATTTTTCAGCTCACTCCACTAGAGCCATGGCAGCATCATGGGCAGAAAAAGCCGATGCTTCTCTAGACCAAATCTGTAGAGCAGCAACTTGGTCTTCACCACATACTTTCTTACGTCACTATAGACTTCAGCTAAATCCTCTGATCTTTCATTTGGTAGGAAAGTTTTGTCTGCTGTAGTCCCTCCCTAATTTAGTTTCTAGTTTAATCCTCCAGGGGTGCTGTCATAGGGCGACTGGGTAAAACCAGAATTACTTACGGTGATGATGTTTCCGTAAGCCTATGACAGCACCCCTCCGGTATACCCCCCCCCTTTTTTTTGTTGTTATGTTATTTTGCCTATTTAATTTTCTCTGCTGGAATACTTTTGTAGAACTGAGGTGTGGAGAGGAGTGTCAGACTGTTATCTTCACAGGTTTCCTGTCCTGCGGTGGGAGGTCCTCTCCAGGGGTGGTGTCATGGGCTTACGGAAACATCATTACCGTAAGTAATTCTGGTTATCATAAGGCTGAAGGACAGTAGAACAGTGCAACATGACACAAGGATTGTATAGTTATAGTTTTCTGGAACATGAGAGCAAGTGAGATCCTTTTTTCCCTGGCCCTCACAGTTCCCAGATTTTAATCCTATAGAGAATCTTTGGGACAAGGAAGATCAGGCTGAGTGGGGAACCCATCAGCTGGATGGATTTAAAATAACGTCCGTTGCTTTCTGTGTTTTTAATCCACTCCTGCTTTTGGTAGCAAAATACTGAGCAAAAATACTGTGTGAACAGTATCAGCCTAAGGGCCCTATTCCACGGGACGATTATCGTTCAGATTATCGTTAAATCGTTCGAATCTGAACGATAATCGTTCGGTTGAAATGCAGTTAACGATTAACGACCGAACGAGAAATCGTTGATCTTTTAATAAGACCTGGACCTATTTTTATCGTTGCTCGTTCGCAAATCGTTCGCATTGAATAAGACATCGTTCGGTCGTTCTCAATAGATACGAACGCAATAGCGAATAAATAGCGAAGAGAAACGATCGCAATTACGATCATAAGTAACGATTATCGTTCCATGGAAATGAGTGAACGTTTTCAGGTCTTTCGCAATAGCGGTCGTTTGAGATCGTTAATCGTTAACGATTATCCAAACGATAATCGTCCCGTGGAATAGGGCCCTAAGGCTGATATAACATTGAATAAAAATACATCACGCCCCACGCAATAAAATATGCATGTTAGAGACTGTGAAAAGGCTGTCTGAGCATGCTGGGAGTTGTAGTTTTGTATCTTGTTTTGTATTCTAATGTAGATAAGGCTGCTGATTTCACTTTTTGCACAGGAATGAATGAAATAACATGGACAAATCTGCAATAGGACATTGTGTGGTGTAAAAAAAACTGCAGTGTACTTATATTCCAGTCCATGTTTATGTGGTTTGCTAAAATTCCATGTACTTGCATTACACTATACTATAGATGCCTCCGAAACCCTGTAAAACTAATACAGCACGTTGTGTGAACATAGCCATAGTCAGGGGTGTAGCTAATGTCCCTTGGGCCCTGGTGCAAGAGTTCAACTTGGGCCCCCCCCTTCCATGACCAAGCGATGCGATAGATAGGAGATAGATATATCAAGACCAATATTACCAATAATACCAGTATATAGGAAGGAAATATCACCATACATATTACCGCCATACTGTTACAGACCAAATCCTGTATACTGACCAACAATACCAACCAGTATACAAGGGGCAAATATTGCCCCCACAACCACTACCATCACTGAATCCAATAAAATACTGTACCAAATTACAAGTAACAAATAATCCCACCTAGGGCTGGGCGGTATACCGCAAAAATACTGATAGCGTCACTGGCGTCGGTTAACCGACCTCAACCTAGCCAGGACGGTATTTGCGGTAATTTTGTATTTTTATCACCCACAGAGCTCCTGCGCACAAACTCGCGGCCCGGCGTGATCGCTGCACGTTATGTGCAGGGACGCCGGAATCTGAGCCGGAGATGGAGGAGCAGCAGGGTCCAGGTAATGCCCGAGCGCCTGCCCTCCCCCCGTCCCACTGTACTTGTCCCGTCCGGCGTCCCTGCACACATAGGACATTAAAGTGCAGCGCTCGCCGGCCGGGGAGTGGGGACCGGCACCAGTCACGTCCGAGTCCACCCCCCGGCCGGCGAGCGCTGCACGTTAATGTCCTATGTGTGCAGGGATGCCGGTGTGCGCGCGGGAAGTGGAAGAGCAGCAGGGTCCAGGGGAGAATATTCCTGATTGCCCAGCCTTCCCCCCACTCCCGTCCGGCGGCCCTGCACACACAGGACATTAACGTGCAGTGCTCTCTGGTCAGGAGAGAGGGGCGCTCGGACGGGACTGGTGGCGATCCCCCAACCCCCCCCCCCCGGCCGGCGAGCGTTGCACGTTAATGTCCTGTGTGTGCAGGGCCGCCGGCAGGTCACAGCTGAAGGTGGAGGAGCAGCACATGGGGGCGGCTGTCCTGTAGTTCCCTCAGTAACAGTACAGGACGGTAACATAGGAGGAATAATTGCCTGCTGCAGCCCATCCATTCCTCCTATGTTACAGCCCTGTACTGTTACTGAGGGAACTACAGGTCCCAGCATGCAGCTCCCTGTATATCCATAGACCCCTGCCCGCCCTCCTGTATACCCATAGACCCCTGCCCGCCCTCCTGTATACCCATATACCCCAGCCCGCCCATTGTATACCCATATACACCAGCCCGCCCCCCCCGTATACCCATATACCCCAGACCGCCCCCCCCCCGTATACCCATATACCCCAGCCCGCCCCCTGTATACCCATATACCCCAGCCCGCCTACCCATATACCCAGGGCCGCTTTAACCAGAGGGCACATGGTGCACGTGCATCGGCCCCCTGGTTAAAGGGGCCCCCCGAGCAGGCCGGCCATTGCTATGTGCGACCAGTGCGGTCACACAGGGCTCCGGCCACCAGCTTGTCAGGGGGGAGCGCCATGGATGGGTAATCTACTTACCCCTCCATGGCGCCCCCTGCAGGGCCCCCCCGTCCGCCGCTGCCCCCGCTCGCCCGCTGCTGCTGCGGAGCTTCAGCAGCAGCGATACTGACAGAGAGAGAGCCATTGGCTCCCTCCCTGTCAGTCACTCTTGTGGCCGCACTTCCTGCGGTCACAAGAGGCCGCACTCTCCCTCTAGCGCCCGATGTCACTGGAGCGTCGGCGCGAGGGTAAGGGGAGTGCAGCCTCTTGTGACCGCAGGAAGTGCGGCCACAAGAGGGAAGATAAGAGGAACGCGTGGACCTAGGTGAGTAAGTGTTTGTTTTTTTCAATGTTATATGGGGGAGCGCATATACTATGGGGAGCACAGGGGAGCTATATACTATGGGGGTGCACAGGGGAGCTATATACTATGGGGGAGCATAGGGGGCTATATACTATGGGGGAGCACAGGGGGCTATATACTATGGGGGAGCACAGGGGAGCTATATACTATGGGGGTGCACAGGGGAGCTATATACTATGGGGGAGCACAGGGGGCTATATACTATGGGGGAGCACAGGGGAGCTATATACTATGGGGGTGCACAGGGGAGCTATATACTATGGGGAAGCACAGGGGGCTATATACTATGGGGGAGCACATGGGGCTATATACTATGGGGGAGCACAGGGGAGCTATATACTATGGGGGAGCACAGGGGAGCTATATACTATGGGGGAGCACAGGGGGCTATATACTATAGGGGAGCTATATACTATGGGGGAGAGCACAGGGGGGCTATATACTATGGGGGAGCACAGGGGCTATATACACTATGGGGGAGCACAGGGGGCTATATACTATGGGGGAGCACAGGGGAGCTATATACTATGGGGAGCACAGGGGAGCTATATACTACTGGGGAGCACAGGGGGCTATATACTATGGGGGAGAACAGGGGGCTATATACTATGGGGGAGCACAGGGGAGCTATATACTACTGGGGAGCACAGGGGGCTATATACTATGGGGGAGCACAGGGATTTATATACTATGGGAAAGAGCACAGGGGGGCTATATACTTCTGGGGGGAGAGCACAGGGGGGCTATATACTATTGGGGGGAGAGCACAGGGGGGCTATATACTATTGTGGGAGAGCACAGGGGGGCTATATACTATTGTGGGAGAGCACAGGGGGGCTATATACTATTGGGGAGCACAGGGGAGCTATATACTATTGGGGAGCACAGGAGAGCTATATACTATTGGGGAGCACAGGGGTCTATATACTATTGGGGAGCACAGGGGAGCTATTTCCTATTGGGGAGCACAGGGGTCTATATACTATTGGGGAGCACAGGGGGCTATATACTATTAGGGAGCACAGGGGTCTATATACTATGGGGGAGAGCACAGGGGGGCTATATACTATTGGGGAGAGCACAGGGGGGCTATATACTATTGGGGGAGCACAGGGGTGCTATATACTATTGGGGGGAGAGCACAGGGGGGCTATATACTATTGTGGGAGAGCACAGGGGGGCTATATACTATTGTGGGAGAGCATAGGGGAGCTATATACTATTGGAGAGCACAGGGGTGCTATATACTATTGGGGGGAGAGCACAGGGGGGCTATATACTATTGTGGGAGAGCACAGGCGGGCTATATACTATTGTGGGAGAGCACAGGGGGGCTATATACTACTGGGGAGAGTGCACAGGGGGGCTATATACTAATGGGGGAGCGCACAGGAGGGCTGTATATAACTGGAGGAGCACATGAGGGTCTATATACTACAGGGACACCTTAAAACTATGGAGGCACAGAGGGGTGTAACTATGTAGGGGTACAGAGGGGTGTAACTACTGTATAGGGGTACAAGGGACCTAACTACTGTATGTGTTGAAGCCTAAAATATTTGTCTAATCGACAAATCCTCCACTCCAAACCCTGGGTATAATCGGGCGCAGGTCCAAGATAGGCAATATACATAGGAATAAAACTGAAAAGTTTTTATTAGAATAATGACACAACGCGTTTCGAAGTCGTGCTGACTTCTTTCTCAAGTGTGCATCTCCTTGTGAGCCCCTCTCAGTGTAGTCCCCCTTATAGATGCCCCCCTCTATGTAGTGTCCCTTACAGACTGCCCATCTCTGTGTATTCCCTCTTATAGATAGCCCCCCTTACAGATGCCCCCTTTGTTGTCCCCCTCTGCCCCTCTTTTAGATGCCCCCCTGTGTTGTCCCCCTTATAGATGCCCCCCTTATGTTGCCTCCCATTATAGGTGGCCTCCTTATGTTGCCCCCCAATAGATGGCCCCCATGTGGTGACCCCCTGTGTTGTCCCCTTATAGATGCCCCTCTCGTGTTGTCCCCCTTATGTTGCCCCTCCTGTGTTTTCCCCTTACACATGCCCCCATATAGATACCCCCCTTGTAGATGCCCTCCCTGTGCTGTGCCCTTATACATGCCCCTCATTTAGATGCCTCCCTTATGTTGCCCCCCATATAGATGCCTCCACTGTGTTGTCCCCTTATACAATCCCCTCTTGTCAAGCAGATTTAAAAAAAAAAAAAAAAAAAAGCTCACCTAACACCTCGTTTCCCCGGGATTGCCCGGCAGCACACGCACCAGGGAGCTGAGTAGGCCAAGGCTGTTACTTCCGGCACAGAGAGTGACGCGCTCCCTGACCCGGAAGTAATTGCCCCAGCGTACACCGCTCCCTGGTGTGTGTGCTGACGGGAAATCCCGGGGACACCCCCAGGGAGCGGAGCATCGGCCGGGGTCCTGGGAGAGCAGAGCGGCGGGCCGGCGCAGTGGAGGTAGGGAGGGGGGCCGCGGGCCCCCTCCGTGGCGGGCCCAAACGCGGCGGCGACCGCCACGACCACGGCCGCTACTCCACTGCCCATAATGTCATGACGATCATCCAGCTGTAATTTACTAGCAGATTATTGCTTGTAGCATAGACCATGGTCATTCAAGATACAATGACCTCAGGTTACAATATTTTGAACATACAATGATGTTTTCTGGCCCACTGTAACTTAAATCCAAATTCAGCATACGATATCACAGGCAAACCTGATCTGCTAGTCATTTTACTGGTCTTGCTGTCTAGTAGCACCTCTCTGCAGTATAGTGCGGTATCACATATCCTTTACTGCTCATTACCTTTGCCGAGGTGAGGGCAGCTCCAGTTTAATTTTCTGGTACACTGTGCACCACAGGTAGGGCAGGACTGGCATTGGTGAGCATAGAGACCCACTGTCTGGTTTATGTTAAACACATTTAAAGGGGTCCCTGGAGCACACAGAGGTTGCCCCCCGCAAGCTCATACTTAACTGTGGATAGAATACAAGTAAGTTTAAATCGGAAAACCCTTTTAGGGTGTGTTCACACTTAGAAAGTTTGTAGATGATTTCAGACTGTGAGTTTCGCGAGTACCACTATAGTCTATGGCCCTCTGCGATGCCCTGGCCCCTGGGGGCCACTTCCGCAGTGCTGGTGTTATGAGCGGGCAATGACCGGGGCAGCTGCAGGGGTTATACTTGTCACGGTATAGGCCTGAGGGCAGCACAGCTGTAGGGCCGGTCTGAGGAATCTGCGGGTGATGATGGGCATGCGATTCTTCGCTGCACTTAGTCGGGGCACCAGTTAGTGGACACCAATGCCAGGGTTCAGTAACAGCGGTTTTATTATAGATAAGGTAACTAGTAGCAACAGTTCTGTCCGGATGCAACCGGGTATATAGCAGGCTTTGACAAATAAGGCAGGAGTGGTGCTGCATAGGCTGTGAGAATACGTGCCGGATGATGGGAGTAAGAGTATGAGAGGAATAGCGTTGCTGGGTGGATTAGCTTGAGAATAATACTTGCTGTGAATCCTTGCAGCGATGAGGAGAGATAACGGAATGACACCCAGATGAGAGAGAAGACTCCGGACACTTGAGCAGGCAGATACAGCCGAAGACTTGAATATAGCAGAGCACTCGATCCACAACTCCTCTGAGGCAGGAGAGGGACGACACACACATCCTCCTTGCTCAGCAGCAAGGGGAAGACTCACTTGTTAGGAGGAAGTGGCAGGTCACATGGTTGCTCCTGGCCAGAACTAGTCGGCCATTGGAGGAACCATGGTTACAGGTCACGTGATCAACAGCCTTGCATACCACTGTACACTGTAATAATACACAGGAATACATGACAATACACATGAAAATGCACATTACCAGAGAATACTAGGGGAAAACCAGCAGCAGTTGCAGTGCAAACACTTACCAGAACAGGCATTGACACAGCAATAGAAATGGCCATAATAGGAGTAGTAGTCTGTATGTTCTGGGACACTGCATACCTCCCTAGCAAATTTGAGCTGACCTCGGCGAATCTAGAAGGCAGCAAACATGAATAGACTGGACAATCAAACAACAGGAATGAATGATGAGAGTGAGTGTGATGAGGTGTGTGTTTCCCACGCCCAAGGCAGAGGTGAGAAGAGAGAGAGGATGAGAAACCCTAGTGGCAGGACTTCACCTAGGGGTGCCTAACGTACTCTGGCGACCAGGTAGCTAGTGCGTGAACCATCTGACGTGTAAGCCAGGACAACTTAACTGCTGGCGGGGGACCCTCAATATTCCAGCCAGTTAGACAGTAGGTTTTCTGTTAAATGTGTTACCCTACTGGAGGAGAACGTGAAGACCTGTGTACTACCTTGGCATGTCTGAGTAGTGTCTTGGATACCTGGAAGAGAAAGGAACAAAATAATAAAAGCAAACATACATGGGGCCCCTTACATACCGGTCAATCATACAACACAATTACTCAATAGGCCAAACACACGAAAGGGTATCCAAGGTGCAATATGTATGGACCAGTGTGAATATTAGGTAAGACTATGTGTGATAACTACTGTGTTGGGACAAGACAGAGGTAAACAAATACTGGAAACAAAAGGAAGGGAAACGCAAGGGACAACAAATACTGCGAGGTCTTGAGGAGAACTGGCTCACATGAATCTGAATGAAACCGGAGAGAAATCTGAATGAAAATCTGAGAAAAATCTGCATACAAACTGGCTCAACTAAATCTTTCCAGCTATAGATATGATAATAATACACAATAATGAGACTGGATGAGAAAATACACTCCTACATAAACTGGACTTTCTCTGAGGTATATATATACTGACTTCTCTTACTCAGAGGAGGAGCTATCTGACTTAGACACTGGAAAATATACTGTTTTACAAAAGAGGCACTCTACTCTGAGGCAATCGATGTAACCTTGTGCTTACTCAGAGGAGGAAATACAAAGACTTCGATAACACTGGAATACAATAGTAGAATAAGTGCAATAATGAAATAAGTGCAATGATACCCTGTGTGGAACACACAATCACAGGAAAGTGCATTAGGAAGGAATGGGTTAAGTGTCTCTGTTAGGTAGAGTCTCTTTTAGGCAATTAGACATCGTCCATGTAAAAGGCTCTGGGACAGGCACTAGAGAACCTTTTGTTACTGTAAGTGTCCATCAGCTCATGGCTGGTTAGTACAGGGAACTTGGTCAGGAGGACCAGGCACGAACCTTGAACGTTGCAGGAACTAAATGGTGAAACAGCACACAAAAAAAAAACACAGTCATAGAACTCAGCCTTTGAAGAGAACACCTAATAGAGGTGTCCTGGAGGACCCCAAGTGGCACCCCTCTTCTTCTCCCAGGGGTAATACCGGGAGGAAGCCGGAGCAGGAGCCTCATCTACTGCGGTGGTGACCACGAGGCTAGGGGTCACGGTGGTCACAGGAGAGACAGTAGTGGCCACATGGTAGGTAGTGGTGGTGGTCGCAGCTTTAGCCACGGCAGTGGTAGGGGGAGTCACCGTAGTAGCCATGGTGAGGGGGGCTTTAGCCACCGGAGGTAGCCAGGTTAGGGCCTGCTTGATCTCATCCGCCAACTTCTTGATAACCGGGTCGCCCCCAAACACCCACTGAGGCAGGGATGGTGTCTCGGGCCCGGGGAGCCTCCAGGGACTGGCGTAGCAGGTGGCCTTAAAGTTATCCCCCTGGCTAGAGGCAGGAAGAGGGGCGCCCGGAACCCCGGTACTCACGGATCCATCGTTTTCTGGCGAGGTCGATCCTCCTGTGGAGAAGGCAACCTCGGGAGTGCTGGAGCACTGAGATCCCGGTGAGACGCTGGCGATGGAGACAGGCTCTTCCTCCGGACCGTTGGAGACTGGTGTAGAGCCCCAACTGATATCGCTGTCGGGGGGTAGCGGCATTAGCAGGCACGCAGGATTGAGCAGAGGCAGACTCTCAGGCAGTGTAGGCATCACAAGCGCTGGGGCTGCAGGCAGGTGCTCTTCATAGGCCGCCATCTTGCGTTCCACTGACCGGAACTTGTAGCAGGAAGGGGAGGAGCGCCAGGCTGGAGGATCAGGCTCCAAAGTCTGCCCAGCAACAATGACGTCAGTGGAAGCGGCCGGCCAATCAGGAGAGACACAGTCATTATCAATGGCGCCAAGCAATTCCCGCTTCTCGGCCGCATGGCAGTTAACCCCCTCGTCACCGGGGGATGGCGCAGGTAGAAATAACAGCAAGAAGCGGCCATTTTGTGTACAGTCCAAGCCGTGCAGCGACTCAGTTATCAGAACTCCCATGGCAATTTTAGCACAGTCTCTGGAGACGATATTAAACTGTAGATCTGGTACACCGCGTGGCGGGTAGATCCTGTTCGTGACGCCAAATGCGATGCCCTGGCCCCTGGGGGCCACTTCCGCAGTGCTGGTGTTATGAGCGGGCAATGACCGGGGCAGCTGCAGGGGTTATACTTGTCACGGTATAGGCCTGAGGGCAGCACAGCTGTAGGGCCGGTCTGAGGAATCTGCGGGTGATGATGGGCATGCGATTCTTCGCTGCACTTAGTCGGGGCACCAGTTAGTGGACACCAATGCCAGGGTTCAGTAACAGCGGTTTTATTATAGATAAGGTAACTAGTAGCAACAGTTCTGTCCGGATGCAACCGGGTATATAGCAGGCTTTGACAAATAAGGCAGGAGTGGTGCTGCATAGGCTGTGAGAATACGTGCCGGATGATGGGAGTAGGAGTATGAGAGGAATAGCGTTGCTGGGTGGATTAGCTTGAGAATAATACTTGCTGTGAATCCTTGTAGCGATGAGGAGAGATAACGGAATGACACCCAGATGAGAGAGAAGACTCCGGACACTTGAGCAGGCAGATACAGCCGAAGACTTGAATATAGCAGAGCACTCGATCCACAACTCCTCTGAGGCAGGAGAGGGACGACACACACATCCTCCTTGCTCAGCAGCAAGGGGAAGACTCACTTGTTAGGAGGAAGTGGGAGGTCACATGGTTGCTCCTGGCCAGAACTAGTCGGCCATTGGAGGAACCATGGTTACAGGTCACGTGATCAACAGCCTTGCATACCACTGTACACTGTAATAATACACAGGAATACATGAGAATACACATGAGAATGCACATTACCAGAGAATACTAGGGGAAAACCAGCAGCAGTTGCAGTGCAAACACTTACCAGAACAGGCATTGACACAGCAATAGAAATGGCCATAATAGGAGTAGTAGTCTGTATGTTCTGGGACACTGCACCTCCATTTTCATTCTGCTGCAAAAATGTAGTACCAGCCATGTTTAACTATTTATCTGCCGTGATGGTAAAAATAATAAACAGCCAATGCTTTCCCCCGACCTCCTGCTCGAGTCTCTGGGTACCCGCTCACTGATGGTTACCAATACACTATACATTGGTATCATGTATAGTGTAGAGACCCCTGTGTTGTATTGTTGTGCTATTTATGGCATTTTATATAATTTATGGTGTGCTGCTCATTAGCTGGAGCTGCTGCACAGTACATTGTATGTATGCTAAAAGTAACTGGTTGTTAATAAAGCTACTTCAGTTAAAAAAAAAAAAAAAAAAGTATTTGTCCAATCACAGAATGTTATGTGGTGTCTAGTGAGGCTGTAAACAAGTCTGGTGGCGGCTTGTTGTATCTGGGGGGCAATTTTCTGCCCATTTTTTCTTTTAGAGAGATGCCCGATGGACGGCACAGCTCCCCAGTACATCCCAGACATCTACTGGTAAGTATTACTGGTACACACCACACAGCACAGCAGAGAGGGACACTGATCATGGGGGGAGACTGGTCATGTTAGGGGGTGCAGTCTTACAGAAGAAATGGCATTTGTTGCCCATAGCAACTAATCACAGCGTTCAAATTTTCATTAGGTCTGGTAAAAATGAAAGCTGAGTTGTGATTGGTTGCTATTGGAAACAAAGGGCGCCGGGAGGGTCTCCATTAAGGAGCTGGGAAGGGCACCGGGAGGGTCTGCGTTAGGGGGCTTAAGCAAACCTGGGCTGGGATGGTTGCCGGGAGGGGCCGAGTTAGAACATATAGGGGAGATTTATCAAGCAGTCTTACAGTAGCAATGGCCTTTGTTGCCCATAGCAACCAATCACAGCTTAGCTTTTAAGTTTTCATGAGGTCTGGTAAAATGAAAGCTGAGTTGTGATTGGTTGCTATTGGAAACAAAGGGTGCCGTTAGGGTCTGCATTAAGGAGCTAAGGCGGGCCTGAGCTAGGAAGGGCACTGGGAGGGCCTGCATTAGGGAGCTGGGGGCGGGCCTGAGCTGGGAAGGGCACTGGGCTGGTCTGCATTAGGGGGCTTAAGCAGGCCTGGGCTGGGATGGGAGGGTCTGCGTTAGGAGGCTGGGACGGGTGCTGGGAGGGTCGGTGTTAGGGGGCTGGGGTGGGCCTGGGTTGGAGAGGGGGCCTTGAGGGTCTGCCTTAGGAAACTTGGGAGGGCCTGAGCTGGGAAGGGCGTCAGGAGGGTCTGTGTTAGGGGGCTTAAGCAGGCCTGGGCTGGGAAGGGTGCTGGAAGGGTCTGCATTAGGAGGCTGGAACGGGCCTGGGCTGGGAAGGGAAGGGAGCTGGGAGGGTCTTTGTTAGGGTGCTGGAGTGGGCCTGGGCTGTGAAGGGTGCTGGGAGGGTCCATGTTAGGGGGCTGGGGCGAGCCTGGGCTGAGTAGGGCGCCGGGAGTGTGCACTTTAGGGGGCTGGGCCTGGCCTGGCCTTGAAAGGGCGCTTCAGGGTTCCACATTATAGCAAAAGACAGGTAAATTAAGGATTGGGATGAGAAATCGGGTTAGGGTGGAGGGGCTCCCTCATGGTGCCTTCACCTTGACGTGGTGAGGGAGCTTGCGTGCCTTGGTGATCCAATGAGCTAAGCTGGCGGGAGTAAGACTCCTGGCGGGGTCACCCGTGCCAGACAGGTCAATGGGAAGAGGCCAGACTAAGCAAGGCACCCGGAAGAAAGGGCTGGTATCCTAGAAATTTAAAAGAATTAAAAAAACAATTCACATATATTATTGACAATACATCTAGTAATCTCACTACACATATCAGTACAAACTTTGGTTCTACAGCTTCTTAAAGCAGAAGTCCGGCGAAAATTTTAATTGAAGTATTGTATTGTCCACCAAAAGTTATACAAATGACCAATATACACTTGTTACGGGAGGATGATGACAGAGTGATGCTCAGTGTCCCTCCAGTGCCCTGTGTCCCTCAGTGTCCCCCTGCCATCATCCTCTCCAGCAGCCACAGCCGCACAGCTCTGGGAGTTGGGTCGTAACATCACCATGTTATCCAGGAAGTAAAGCCTTGATGCAGTAGTAAGTGCAGGGAAAAAAGCACTTTATAAGCATTTCCCGTAATAAGTGTATATTGGTGATTTGTATAACTTTTGGGGGACAATACAATACAATACAATACAAATTTTCACCGGACTTCTTCTTTAAAATTCAAAGCGAATCTTTATGGAGTATTACAAAAAATAAAAATCATACATCTAAAAACAGGCCAATGCGTAGCAGGGTTTCACCCCTTAGTCAGTCACCAGGACATGCAACATACATTGTTATTCTCATCTGCTTTCTTTGTTCTTGACTGACTTACCTTGGCAAGCAGAAGCTGACAGGACCCCTGCACAGGGCCATATTTACCACTAGGCACCCGTGGTCTGGTGCCTAGGGCGACGCCCTTCGCGAGGCAACACCTGCAGGGAACAATTTTTTTATTATTTTATTTTATTGCCTGTTGGATGTTGGCCCGGGGTGCAGCTTCCGGCACAGACAGCCTGTAACACACAGGCCGGAAGCTCACAGCTGCGGCCCCGCGAAGCCTGAACTTCTCTCCTGCTTGGTGACGCCCTTGTGATGTCATCGCGGCGCCGCCGAGCATGAGAGAAGTTCGGGCACTGCGGGGCTGCAGCTGTGAGCTTCCGGCCTGTGTGTTACAGGCTGTCTGTGCCGGAAGCTTACCCCGGCCCCAAAGCTGCACTTGGGAGGCCTGACAAACCTGCCTCTGCCCCAGCCCCCCCGGCTACTCACCCTGCCCCCTATCCGCTCCTTCTTCTCCTACGTTCCCCCTTCCCCCCCGGCCCCTCCATCTGCCCCCCCCCCCAGATGTTCCCCCTGCCCCCCCACCTTTTCTCCCTGCCCCACCCCATCTTTTCTCCCTGCCCCCTGCAGCTGCTCACCCTGCCCCCCAGCTGCTCACCCTGCCCCCCAGCTTCTTCCTTTGTTCCCCAGCTTCTCCCCCTGTCACCCCAGCTGCTCCCCCTGCCTCTGTCACCCCAGCTGCTCCCCCTGTCACCCCAGCTGCTCCCCCTGCCCCCCAGCTTCTCCCCTTCACCCCATCTGCTCCCCTGCCCCCCAACTGCTCCCCCTGCCCCCCCCCCCCGGCTGCACCCCCTGCCCCCAGCTTCTCCCGGTCACCCCAGCTGCTTCCCCTGCCGCTGTCACCCCAGCTCCTTCCCTGCCACCCCAGCTGTTCCCCCTGCCGCTGTCACCCCAGCTCCCCCCCGCCCTCCATCTTCTCTCTGCCCCCCAGCTGCTTCCTCTGCCCCTCATCTCCCCCTGCCCCCATCTTCTTTTTTCTCATTCTTATGGACTATTGTCTAAAATCCTCTACTCTGGGTCCACTCAGACCATACTCAGCTCCCTTCCTCCCTCCCTTTGTGGTCTTAGGACAGGTGATCTCCTCTCTGGGGGCCGGGTTATCTGTCTATTGACTTGGTAACCCGGCCCTGAGGAGACATTATCTGCGTCATCTCCATGCACCTGGGCTGCTTCCATAGACTTACATGTGTCCCTGAGCCTAGGTTTTTGTAATATGAAAAGTTATTTCTCTGCTTGCTGTCAGTGAATGCAGGCATACAGTACAGACCAAAAGTTTGGACACACCTTCTCATTCAAAGAGTTTTCTGTATTTTCATGACTATGAAAATTGTAGATTCACACTGAAGGCATCAAAACTATGAATTAAAGAGAACCAATCATGGACGAAAGTTTAAAAAAATGTATTCCCTAATTAGATGCAAATCATAATTTTATTGACATTTGCAAATATAATTCATTATTTTTATTGCCACGTTTTTGAATTATTCCCTTTTTACTTTCCTGTCTCGAGCCGGCTCTTTTCAAAAGAGCCGGCGCGAGACAGGAAACTCCCGTCATGCAGAGTGGCAGGAAAGGTTCCCATGATCCTTTGCCTGCCGCTCCGTTAATACACAGTGATCTCGCGCTATACAGCGCAAGATCGCTGTGTATTATCTAAAGTCCCTCTTCTCTAATCTATTTATGAAGATACAGACTGCCTCTGCAGTCTGTATCTTATACTTTACCTAATCCTCTTTTTCGGTGCAGCAAGGCCGGCGCCGCCATCTTGATTACGTCACTTGCGTTCCAGCGGTGGAACGCAAGGCCTGTAATCAAGATGGCGGCGCCCGACCTTGCGGCACTGAAGCAGAGGATAGGTAAAGTATAAAGCTACAGACTGCAAATGCAGTCTGTATCCTCATGAAGTCTATCTATGAAGATACAGACTGCAAATGCAGTCTGTATCTTTATACTTTACCAGATCCTCTGTTCCCTGGCTGTTCCGGCGGCGCCGCCATCTTGATGACGTCACGCTGGAACGCAAGTGACGTCATCAAGATGGCGGCGCCCACCGGAACAGCCAGGGAACAGAGGATCAGGTAAAGTATAAAGATACAGACTGCAAATGCAGTCTGTATCTTCATGAATAGACTTAGGAAGAGATGTACTTTCATAATAGGGACAGTTATATTTAGGTGATTGGTTCTCTTTAACACATGTGGAATTATATTCTTAACAAAAAAGTGGGAAACAACTGCAAATATGTCTTATATTCTAGGTTCCTCAAATTAGCCACCTTTTGCTTTGATAACCGCTTTGCACTCTTGGCATTCTCTTGATGAGCTTCAAGCGGTAGTCACTGGAAATAGTCTTCCAACAGTCTAGAAGGAGTTCCCAGAGAGGCTTAGCACTTGTTGGCCCTTTTGCCTTCCCTCTGCGGTCCAGCTCACCCAAACCATCTCGTAGCACCCCATCATTCCCCTTCTTGGTCAAATAGCCCTTACACAGCCTGGAGGTGTGTTTGGGGTCATTGTCCTGTTGAAAAATAAATGATTGTCCACAGTGGCGTAGCCACCGTGGTCGCGGGGGTCGCCGCCCCCGATCAATCACTCTTGTGACCGCAAGCATTGTTTTGCTTGCGGTCACAAGAGTCTGGCTCCGTCTTTCCCGCGGCTGCCGGGGGTGTCGCGTCTTACCTCCGGCAGCGCGCGCATCCCAGAACTCCCTGCGCGCCTTGGGCCCTGACTTCCGGTTTCCGGCGCGCAGGGAGTTCTGGGATGCGCGCGCTGCCGGGGATAAGACGCGACACCCCCGGCAGCCGCGCAGCAGCCGGGGACAGACCAGGAGGAGAGAGGATCAACGTGGGAGCGCGATGTCAGGTGAGTTAAGTTTTGTTTTTTTTTCAGCCTGTACGGGTGGGGGGAAAGGAGGGGGGCATCTATGAGGGTGGGGGGAAAGGAGGGGGCCATCTATGAGGGTGGGGGGAAAGGAGGGGGCCATCTATGAGGGTGGGGGGAAAGGAGGGGGCCATCTATGAGGGTGGGGGGAAAGGAGGGGGGCATCTATGAGGGTGGGGGGAAAGGAGGGGGCCATCTATGAGGGTGGGGGGAAAGGAGGGGGCCATCTATGAGGGTGGGGGGAAAGGAGGGGGGCATCTATGAGGGTGGGGGGAAAGGAGGGGGGCATCTATGAGGGTGGGGGGAAAGGAGGGGGCCATCTATGAGGGTGGGGGGAAAGGAGGGGGGCATCTATGAGGGTGGGGGGAAAGGAGGGGGCCATCTATGAGGGTGGGGGGAAGGAGGGGGCCATCTATGAGGGTGGGGGGAAGGAGGGGGCCATCTATGAGGGTGGGGGGAAGGAGGGGGCCATCTATGAGGGTGGGGGGAAGGAGGGGGCCATCTATGAGGGTGGGGGGAAGGAGGGGGCCATCTATGAGGGTGGGGGGAAGGAGGGGGCCATCTATGAGGGTGGGGGGAAAGAGGGGGCCATCTATGAGGGTGGGGGGAAAGAGGAGGCCATCTATGAGGGTGGGGGGAAAGAGGAGCAATCTATGAGGGTGGGGGGAAAGAGGGGCCATCTATGAGGGTGGGGGGAAAGAGGGGCCATCTATGAGGGTGGGGGGAAAGAGGGGGGCCATCTATGAGGGTGGGGGGGGGGGGAAGGGGGCCATCTATGAGGGTGGGGGGGGGGAAGGGGACCATCTATAAGGGAGGGAGGAAGGGGACCATCTATAAAGGGGGGGAAAGGGGACCATCTATAAGGGAGGGGGGGGGAAGGGGACCATCTATAAAAAGGGGGGAAAGGGGACCATCTATAAGGGAGGGGGGGAAGGGGACCATCTATAAGGGAGGGGGGGAAGGGGACCATCTATAAGGGAGGGGGGGGGAAGGGGACCATCTATAAGGGAGGGGGGGGGGGAAGGGGACCATCTGTAAGGGAGGGGGGGGGAAGGGGACCATTTATAAGGGAGGGGGGGGGGAAGGGGACCATCTATAAGGGAGGGGGGGGGGAAGGGGACCATCTATAAGGGAGGGTGGGGGGAGAGGGGGCCATCTATAAGGGAGGGTGGGGGGAGAGGAGACCATCCATAAGGGAGGGTGAGGAGAGAGGGGGCCATCTATAAGGGAGGGGGTATAGGGGGCCATCTATAAGGGAGGGGGTAGAGGGGGCCATCTATAAGGGAGGGGGCCATCTATTTGGGGGGGCAACATAGGGGGAGAGGGAATACACAGAGGGGGGCATATATTATTAGGAGGTCACAGAGTCAGGGCTACCCACTAAATGAGGGTGTAAAGGGGACAGTACAGATGTGCAGTGTGTAGAGAGATGGAGATGGTGTCAGAGTGTGGAGCCTAATATGTCTGTCTGGCAGATTCTGTGGATTTGTGGCTCGGAGAAGTTCTCATAACGGCCCAGGGCAGATGGAGAAGAAGATGAAAAGGGAAGAACTCCGATCAGAAAAGACGTCTCCTGTGAGTCACCTGATATAACTGCACAGTAATGTATATGGTGTACAGGACCTGTGTGGAGCTGGGGCCACCTCTATATGACTGGATGAGGTGATTTAGTGTACTGGATTTGGTCAGTAACAATATGGTGGTGATGGTAGTGGTTGTGGTGTGGCGGTAATGTTTCCTCCCTATATACTGGTATTACTGGTAATATTGGTCTCAGTATACAGGATTTGGTCGGTAACAGTATGGCGGTAATAGGTAATATCTGTCTTGGTGTGTGTGTGTGTATATATATATATATATATATATATATATATACATACAGTGGTACCTTGGTTTAAGAGTAACTTCGTTTAAGAGCGTTTTGGTTTAACTTGGACTTGGTTTAAGAACATTGCTTTGGTTTAAGAACTTCCTGTATTGGGTGGGAGCGCGAGTGGAGAAGGGGCATGGCCTGCATAGCGGGGTCTACAGCACTGTACTCTAAACACCTTCCAAATCATAGCAGATCCCCTTCAGGCTGGGGCTTACATCAGGGGACAGGACTGTGTGGGGGGGTAATCTCTCCATAGCTGTAACCCCTCTCTCCCCGGACAGAGAGTGCTGCATGTATGTGCCCACATCTGTCCTGCTCATTCCTTCATGCTCCCTGCAGTCTCTGTCAGCCCTTGTGTTTCCCATCCTCTCCATTACTGTACAGTACAGAATAATAAATATATTTGGGGTGCGGAACCAATTGTCTGCATTTACATGATTTCTTATAGGAAAATTTGCTTTGGTTTAAGAGTGGATTTGGATTACAAGCACGGTCCTGGAACGAATTATGCTCATAATCCAAGGCACCACTGTGTGTGTATATATATATATATATATACACACACACACACACACACACACACACACACACACACACACACACAACAATAGCATCACTTGGTCGTGAAAGGAGGGGGGGGGGGGCCCAAGTTGGCCTCTCGCACCAGGGCCCAGGAGACATTAGCTACGCCCCTGATTGTCCAACTAAACGCAAACTGGATGGAATAGCATGCAGCTGCAAGATGCTGTGGTAGCCATGCTGGTTCAGTATGCCTTCAATTTTGAATAAATCCCCAACAATGTCACCAGCAAAGCACCCCCACACCATCACACCTCCTCCTCCATGCTTCACAGTGGGAACCAGGCATGTAGAGTCCATCCGTTCACCTTTTCTGCGTCGCACAAAGACACAGTAGTTGGAACCAAAGATCTCACATTTGGACTCATCAGACCAAAGCACAGATTTCCACTGGTCTAATGTCCATTCCTTGTGTTCTTTAGCCCAAACAAGTCTTTTCTGCTTGTTGCCTGTCCTTTAACAGTGGTTTACTAGCGGCTATTTTACCATGAAGGCTGCTGCAGAGTCTCCTCTTACCAGTTGTTGTAGAGATGTGTCTGCTGATAGAACTCTGTGTGGCATTGACCTGGTCTCTAATCTGAGCTGCTGGTAACCTGCGATTTCTGAGGATGGTGACTCGGACGAACGTATCCTCCGTAGCTGAGATGACTCTTGCTCTTCCTTTCCTAAGGCCGTCCTTATGTCAGCCAGTTTATTTGTAGCGCTTGATGGTTTTTGCAACTGCACTTGTGGACACTTTCAAAGTTTTCCCAATTTTTCGGACTGACTAACCTTTATTTGTTAAAGTAATGATGGCCACTCGTTTTTCTTAGCTGCTTTTTTCTTGCCATAATACAAATTCTAATAGTCTATTCAGTAGAACTATCAGCTGTGTATCCACCTGACTTCTCCACAACACAACTGATGGTCCCAACCCCATTTATAAAGCAAGAAATCCCACTTAATACACCTGACAGGGCACACCTGTGAAGTGACATCCATTTCTGGTGACTACCGCTTGAAGTTCATCAAGAGAATGCCAAGAGTGTGCAAAGCAGTAATGACAGCAAAAGGTGGCCTCTTTGAAGAACCTAGAATATAAGACATATTGTCAGTTGTTTCACACTTTTTTTGTTAAGTATATAATTCCACATGTGTTAATTCATAGTTTTGATGCCTTTAGTGTGAATCTCCAATTTTCATAGTCATAAAAATACAGAAAACTCTTTGAATAAGAAGGTGTGTCCAAATTTTTGGTCTGTACTGTATGTACCCATGGCCGCCATCAGGAATTTCGGGGCCCCATACAACCAAAGTGTCTGGGCCCCCCACATTAATAAAAAAAAATAATTGTGTGTTCGACCCACGCCTTGCTGGGAGGTATAATTTGGTTCAGATCAATTCTAGAGAACTGGGCAATGCCCCGTCTTGGGTTATTGAATTTCGAGGGTCTATGCAGAGCAAGATAAAGACACCTTTGCTGCACAAACAGGATCTCCTAGAAAGCGTTCTCACCGCCATGTATTTGCTATTACTGGCTTGGGTGAGCTAAACTAGTCTGCCTGGGGGGGTTGTGTGATTTGTATATGTTCACCAATATCCCCCCCCCGGGTATGCTCACTAACATAGAATATGTTGATAAGGCTAATATAAGGAGGCTGTTCCATGTTAGTGAGCATATACAAATCCCACACCCCCCCAGGCAGACTAGTTTAGCTCACCCAAGACAGTGATAGCGAATACATGGCGGTGAGAACGCTTTCTAGGAGATCCTGTTTGTGCAGCAAAAGTGTCTTTATCCTGCTCTGCATAGACCCTCGAAATTCAATAATCCCAGACGGGGCATTGCCTAGCACTCAACAGCATTCTGAATACAGGGGAACCCCTACTCCACTGCCTGAAATATACTGTGTGTGAACCCAGCCTCATACTGGATAGCTTGATTTGCAGCAAATGATTATAAAGGTAAAGGAAAAAAACCTTCTTGGTCTTATATCCCTTATTTATATATTTTATAAGTTAATATATGTAGACTATAATCTTTGCTCATGGCACCATATATAATTTTGAGGACAAAAACAGGAAAATGCTGATTATGGCTATGAGCGCACACAGTATATTTCAGGCAGTGTTGTGGTCCTCATATTGCAACCTCAACCAGGAGTGGATTAAAAACACAGAAAGGCTCTGTTCACACAATGGTGAAATTGAGTGGATGGCCGTCATATAACGGTAAGTAACTGCCATTATTTCAATACAACAGACGCTGTTTTAAAATAACAGCAAATATTTGCCACTAAATGGCGGACATCCACTCAATTTCAACATTGTGTGGACAGAGCCTTTCTATGTTTTCAATCCACTCCTGGTTTTTGTTGCAATATGAGGACCATAATACTGACTGAAATATACTGTGTGTGAACCCAGCCTATAACTCATAGCTTGTTATTTCCTATCCTATGGCAGGAACTGTGCCTGCAACGTATGTGACAGATCCCAGCTCTGTATTAAAGTGCTGACACCAAAGAAGGGGGCTAGTACTATTAATATTTCCTGCAAGAAGCAATAAAAAAGTGTAATAAAAGAATGCTAAAACAGTACACTGCTATACATTTATATTAGGAATGCTGTTTGTTTCCATAATTGTTTGTCCTGAGTGCTCAGAGTCCTCATTATTCAGGAGGATATTTCCCATCAGCTGCAAAGAACGATGTAAGTGATACATCATTGTGTTTAGCTTCTTTGTCACTAGTTTATAGTACCCTCAAATAGGGCACAATAAACCTACTGACATAGTCTATTTAAAGGGGTTATCCAGCACTACAAAAACATGGCCACTTTCCCCCTCTCGTCTCCAGTTCAGGTGTGGTTTGCAATTAAGCTTCATTTACTTCAATGGAACCCCACCCAATCTTGAGGCAAGAGAGGGGGAAAAGTGGCCATGTTTTTGTAGGGCTGGATAACCCCTTTAAAGCCAATGGACCACCAGATACATTGCGTGGGTTTTCTACATGAACAGACCGGTGAAAGCTATTCCCAAGCACCAACCTGCCTCAGAGCACTGGGGGAAGGCCCGCCGGCCCCCACTGTGACGATCTTCCCTGTGTGAGGGGGTTTTGTCACAATGGGGGGCTGGCGGGCCTGCCTCCAGTGCTTTGTGCTTAGGAATAGAATGGCGCCATGTGCAGGAAAAGTCAGCGGTTCAAAGAAAGGACTGCTGCACCGACATCCCCATGCTGGTCTGTTAATGTAAAGAACCCAAAGCGATGTACCTAGTGGTACATTCGCTTTTAAGGGTACCGGCGACATACTCTCTTTAGTTCACCATGAAGACACGCACCTGATGCTGTGGGATCGGGTTGCCATGGCAATGTCCCACTCTCAACCAGTTCTGTGCCTGAGCTCTATTGTAATTATAAAGCTTCAAAAAGACCTAAAATGTAACTTTTAATAATCTCGCAATAAAATATATAATCAATAATCAATATAATAAAAAAAATGTAACCAGACAAATACAGAAATGATGAACTAGGAAGACGTATTTCTTACCGCTCAACGGTGTCTGATGAGTCGGAATATGCTGGAGTGGCTGCGGACCATTCAAATCTGGATCCCCCGACAGGCAGCTGAAGTCTTCTGGTAGATGTAAAGGTGGAAGACACAATAGGGTGCACACTGTATGGGAGATAGGACAGCCAGTCCCTGACACTATCCTATTACACCCTATTCGTTCTGTCCCTCCAGACAGAGGGGACGGCATACGCGTGGCTGGCACCATATATGCAGCTTCTACCCTTCCGCTATCTTTATTTATGGCACAATAACATCTGCTAGATCCCCTGATGATTCCCCTATGGGAGATGAAATGCATTGGGACACAGCCACACGTATTAGGGTCTAACTAGGGACCCTAGGAGTGAGTGTGGCGGAGTCGCCCTTATTAGGGCGGGAGCTCTGTCTGGAGGGACAGAACAAATAGGGTGTAATAGGATTGTGTCAGGGACTGGCTGTCTTATCTCCCTTACAGGGTGCACCCTATTGTGTCTTCTACCTATATATCTATCAGAAGACTTCAGCCGCCTGCCGGGGGATCCATTCAAGATAAACGACAACCCCTGTGATTTGAATGGTCCGCAGCCACGCCAACATATTCCGACTCATCAGTCACCGTTGAGCGGTAAGAAATACGTCTTCCTAGTTCATCATTTCTGTATTTGTCTGGTTATATATTTTTTTATTATATTGATTATTGATTATATTTTTTTTTTTGCCAGATTATTAAAAGTTACATTTTAGGTCTTTTTTTTTTTATACTCTACCTCGGTGAATTTTGTGACTATATAGTGAGAGTATATTGTGGTATTGTTTTTGGATTAGTAATTATAAAGCTTGTGCACAGAACTGCCCCAACCTGCTTCCCTAAGGTGAGCTGTGTAGCCCTATGGAAGGTCTAAAGACCACACTGGATATACAGGTTCTTTTAATTATCAAGGATTTCTACAGAATTTGTAGAATTTTTCTGGCATATCCCATGAGACTTTATTATCTGACATGAGATGAGGACAATTCGTGCTACTAACACTCTAGTAGCTCATTGTTCCTCTATGGGCCCTGCAGCAAAACTACAATTCCCATCATGCCCGGACAGCCTTTGGCTGTCCGGGCGTGATGGGAACTGTAGTTTTGCATCAGCTAGCGAGCCGAAGCTTTGGGAACGCTCTTCTCCTTCATGGCCATGATGATTTTCTGGTTGATAAATGACCCTACTTGATCGTTCAATGGTAATTTTTCGGCGGAAACTAGAAAACAAAACCGAGCGCTGAAGCCGGAACTTGTGTTCTGCGCTGTTGTTTCCGGGGGGAGTATTGTTTGGTTACACGCACGTGGAAGTGACAGGCTCGCGGAGGTAGTGCCGGGTGTCTGTGTGTGAGGTATGGACAGGACTGGGGGGTCTATAGGAAGCCGGGCCGGTGTGTAGACAGTGGTGTGAGGTGGGAGACTGCTCATATTACTTATCTAGTTAGCGTAGCGTGATGACCTCATTACAGTGTGACGTCATGAGTATTACCGTAGTCATGATTGATTGAATGAATAAACATTAAACTGAATGTACAATCTATGTGCTGTTAGTATTGAATACATATTTGGGCAGAGTAGGAAGGTGATGCCATGTACAATCTGATATCAAGGGGTTGTCCATATAATTAGGGAAGTGGCAGAACTACAACTCCCAGTATGCTCAGACAGCCTTTCAGAACAGCTGGGGATAGGAAATATTAGATGAAGACATCTAGGTGTAGAGCAGGAGTGTCAATCTCAGGCCCTCCAGCTGTTGCACAACTACAATTCCCAACATGTCTGGACAGCCAAAGCTTTGGCTGTCCAGACATGATGGGAATTGTAGTTTATTTCTTCAATTCAATGCCCTTGTAGGGAGTTTCTGAGTTAAAGGAGAAGTCTGGCTAAAAATTTGTACTAAATTATTGTATTACCCCTAAAGTTATACCAATCACCAATATAGACTTATTACGGGAAATGCTTATAAAGTGCTTTTTTTCCCTGCACTTACTACTGCATCAAGGCTTCACTTCCTGGATAACATGGTGATGTCACTTTCTGGATAAAATGGTGATGTCATGACCCGACTCCCAGAGCTGTGCGGGCTGTGGCTGCTGGAGAGGATGATGGCAGGGGGACACTGAGGGACACTGACCATCCCTCTGCCATCATCCTCTCCAGCAGCCACCGCCCGCACAGCTCTGGGAGTCGGGTCGTGACATCACCATTTTATCCAGGAAGTGAAGCCTTGATGCAGTAGGAAACACAGGAAAAAAAGCACTTTATAAGCATTTCCCTTAATAAGTGTATATTGGTGATTTGTATAACTTTTGGGGACAATACAATACTTAAATATACATTTTTAGCCAGACTTCTCCTTTAAAATGATCAGTTACAGTTGTTTCAGATTGCGGAGGGATTCAGCCAACGGGAGTCCTGTGATCACCAGAAGGCCCAGAGTCTGTATATAAATTGAGTGGCAAGTTGCCTATTCATGCTGCTACTCCATTTATTCTCTATGGGAGCGGCTGAAGGTGGCCAAGTGATGTCCCAGGTGGCAGAAAACAAATTCTTTCAAATCAACTGGTACCAGAGATTTGTAATTTACTGTCCTGCAGGAAGTGGTGTATTCTTTCCAGTCTGGCACTGAGTTCTCTGCTGCCATCTCTATCCATGTCAGGAACTGTCCAGATGTTTCTATGGGGATTTGCTTTTGCCATGGTCAGTTCCTAACATGGATAGAGGGTGGCAGCAGAGAGCACTGTGTCAGACTGGAAAGAATACACAATTTCCTGCAATACATACAGCAGGTGATAAGTACTGGAAGGCTTTAGATTGTTTAATAAAGGTAAATTACAAATCTCTGGCAAATTCTAGCACCAATTTATTTGAAGAAAAATGTTTTCGCTGGAGTACCACCTTAAATACAGTGAGACTGTCATAATATATGGTTATAATGTTGAGGTTGCGACCTCCCTTTGCACTTCTTTTAAATATGTGGGAAAATACTAAAGCTCGGATATTATTCTCTTTTTGAAGCCAGCAGTATTTTCTAGGCTCCAAGATGGATGAAGAACCAGAAAGAACCAAGCGATGGGAAGGTGGCTACGAGAGAACTTGGTAAGACATTTACAGAATGTGTATTGTTTTATTTTATCACTTTTTTTTATTTTTTATAATTGAGTCATTTATCTATTGTCTATTTAAGGGAGGTGTTAAAAGAAGATGAATCCGGATCACTAAAGGCTACAATTGATGAGATTCTTTTCAAGGATAAAAGGAAAAGGTAATGGTTGATTTCACAGCAAGTGAACGTGTCACATAGGTCGTGATGCTCATCAGTGTAATCAAGATCCACTTTTACAAGACCCGGTTGAGAGTATGCTAATAACCTTTAACTAATCACGAGAGAGTAGATATGGCCGCTGCTTGGCATTCTTACCGCTCCCTCCAAATCCGGCATGATTGTATGAATTAAAGCGTAGCTGTCATTTTTTTTTTTTTTTTGCAGAAAACAGTAGTATAGGCGATTGTAGGAAACTCTATGATAGGTTTTATTAGGCAAAAAGCCTCTTTCTGTACTCTAAAAGCAATTTCCCAGCCTCCCCCCTCACTTCTTATCTGTGCATTATCAGGCAAAGCCGTCTTTATTACAGAGAAGCCAGTGAAGATGGGTTCTGCTGCGTCCATTATATCCTATAGAGGGGGGAGGGCCGAGGGAGAAGAGGGGACAGGAAGGTCACCTGTTTGCAGACTGTCTGGGAACCTAAAATGCTGGATTCTGGGGTCACAAAGGTCAGTGCTTATCTAGAAACTTGCTGAGAGAAGATTGCAGGTTGTGTTGTGCTGTGCAGGACTGTTCCGTGCTCACTCACTCTTCTCAGCCCCTCCCCTCTCTATAGCCACATAATGGACACAGAAATCCTGCCTCTTCTGAAGTGAGGGGGGAGCTAGGAAAACAGTTTTTTCAGTCCAGAAGGAAACTCTTTTGGTAAATAAAACCTATTTCAGAGTTTCTTAAAATCGCTTGTACTATAGATTTTTATTGTTTTGAGAAAAATGACCCTGAAATGTCAGTTACGCTTTAACCCCTTAGTGACCGCCGATACGGCTTTCTACGGCGGTCACTAATGGTCCTTATTCTGCTGCCATCAGCTTTTTACGGCGATGGCAGAGAATAAGGCTGCGGGGCCGGGACGGCCCCCACCCCATCCCCCCGGCTACCGGAGGTAGCTGAGGGGTTGGGGCAGTGTGTGGGGTCCGTCCCGCCCCCCCCCCCCTTACCGACGATCGCCGCTATTAACGTTATAGCGGCGACCGTCGGTAAAGGAGATTACCGGTGCCGCCGCCGCCTTTCATCTCCCCCCGCCGTGAATCTACGGCGGGGGGAGATGAAAAAAGTGTCCCCCAGACCTCAGATCAGCCCCCCCTAGTGCCCCAATAACTAACCCCCCTCCCCCGGCGGCCATCATTTCCAAGATGGCCGCCGCCATCGCTGTGAACCGACATTAGTCGGTTCACAGCGATGTAAAAGTTAAAATGAATGAAAGCCCCATGCTCTCCGCCACCGGAGGTAGCGGAGAGCATGGGGCAGTCATCGGGGACCCCCCTGTTTGGTCCCGGTACAAGCGATCAGCGGTATATACTATATACCGCTGATCGCTTGTTCCATGTGCATCCAGGCACTTTTTATCCCCTGTCACCATGAATGATTGGTGACAGGGGATAAAAAGTGATGTCCCCCCACCCCCCCAAGTCGCCCCCCACCCCCCCGTCCCCCAGTCACCCCCCCTTCCCCATATACTCACCGGATCCACGGAGCTCCTTCCTCCTCGACGTCCTGGCTGGTTATGAAGTGCGCATGCGCTTCACAACCAGCCAACTCTGAAAATTTAAAGTGACAGAGACCAATTTGGTCTCTGTCACTGAACTATGATTACTGAGATAGAAAATATCACAGTAATCATAGTAATACAGTGAAAATGAATGTATAAAGTACAAAAAGTGACAAACATACAAAAAAATAAAACACACACTTTTTATTATAGTAATAATTGCAGTTTACTCCCAAATTACCCCTAACCCCTCCCCAGATTACCCGTAACCACCGCACGTTGCCCGTAACCACCGCACGTTGCCCGTAACCACCGCACGTTGCCCGTAACCACCGCACGTTGCCCGTAACCACCGCACGTTGCCCGTAACCACCACAAATTGCCAGTGACCCCCTCCCGATTGCCCGTAACCACCCCAAATTACATGTACCCACCCCAGATTACCTATAAGCACTTCAGTTTATCAGTAACAATCCCAGATTGTCTGTAACCCTTCCAGGTTGCACATAACCCCCCAGGTTCCCCGTAATCATGCCAGATTACATGTAACCCCCCCCCAGATTGCACGTAACCACCGCGTGTTGCCTCTGACCACGCCACGATGCCTCTGACCACGCCACGATGCCTCTGACCACCGCACGTCGCCTCTGACCACCGCACGTCGCCTCTGACCACCGCACGTCGCCTCTGACCACCGCACGTCGCCTCTGACCACCGCACGTCGCCTCTGACCACCGCACGTCGCCTCTGACCACCGCACGTCGCCTCTGACCACCGCACGTCGCCTCTGACCACCGCACGTCGCCTCTGACCACCTCCAGATTGCGGTGCCCATGCCAGATAACAGGTATCCACCCCAGATTGCCCATAAGAACTTCAGTTTATCCGTAACCACCCCACATTGCCCGTAACCACCCCAGATTGTCAGTAAGCACTGCAGGTTGCCCGTAACCACCCCACGTTGCCCGTAACCACCCCAGATTGTCTGTAAGCACTGCAGGTTGCCCGTAACCACCCCACGTTGCCCGTATCCACCCCAGATTGTCTGTAAGCACTGCAGGTTGCCCGTAACCACCCCACGTTTCCTGTAACCATCCCAGATTGTCTGTAAGCACAGCAGATTGCCTGTAACCAGCCCACGTTGCCTGTAACCAGCCCACGTTGCCTGTAACCAGCCCACGTTGCCTGTAACCAGCCCACGTTGCCTGTAACCAGCCCACGTTGCCTGTAACCAGCCCACGTTGCCTGTAACCAGCCCACGTTGCCTGTAACCAGCCCACGTTGCCTGTAACCAGCCCACGTTGCCTGTAACCAGCCCACGTTGCCTGTAACCAGCCCACGTTGCCTGTAACCAGCCCACGTTGCCTGTAACCACCCCACTTTGCCGTAACCACAGCAGGTTGCCCGTGACCACCACACGTTGCCCATAACCACCCCTCGTTGCCTGTAACCACCCCAGGTTGCCATAACCACAGCAGGTTGCCCGTGACCACCCCATGTTGTCCGTAACCACCCCAGATTACCTGTAACCACCTCAGGTTGCCCATAACCACCCCTGGTTGCCCGTAACCACCCCACATTACCTGTAATCTCATTTTTTTTTATTTTATTTTAGTAACTGCGCTATTCTAATAACCATTACTAGCTGCAATTTTGCTCCTGTAAATTGGCGCTCCTTCCCTTCTGAGCCCTGCTGTGTGCCCATACAGTGGTTTATGCCCACATATGGGGTACCGTTGTACTCAGGAGAACCTGCGTTACAGATTTTGGGGTACGTTTTCTCTCCTGTTCCTCGTCAAATTGAGAAATTTCAAACTAAAGGAACATATTATTGGAAAAATTAGAGTTTTTCATTTTTACTGGCCAATTTTGAATACTTTCCTCTAATACCTGTGGGGTAAAAATGGTCACCACACCCCAAGATGAATTCTTTGAGGGGTGCACTTTCCAAAATGGGGTGACTTTTGGGGGGAATCTATTCTGCTGACACTACAGGGGCTCTGCAAACGCACCTGGTGCTCAGAAACTTCTGCAGCAAAATCTGCACTGAAAATGCTAATTGGCGCTCCTTCCCTTCTGAGCCCGGCTGTGTGCCCATGCAGTGGTTTATGCCCACATATGGGGTACCGTTCTACTCAGGAGAACCTGCTTTACATATATTGGGGTGACATTTCTCTCCTGTTCCTCGAGAAATTGAGAAATTTCAAACTAAAGGAACATATTATTGGAAAAAATCGAGTTTTTCATTTTTACTGTCTACTTTTGAATACTTTCCTCTAATACCTGTGGGGTCAAAATGCTCACCACACCCCAAAATAAATTCTTTGAGGGGTGCACTTTCTAAAATGGGGTGACTTATTGGGAGATTTTACTCTGCGGACACTACAGGGGCACTGCAAACGCACCTGGCGCTCGGAAACTTCTTCAGCAAAATCTGCATTGAAAAAGCTAATTGGCGCTCCTTTCCTTCTGAGCCCTCCTGTGTGCCCATGCAGTGGTTTATGCTCACATATGAGGTACCTTTTCACTTAGGAGAACCTGCGTTACAAATTTTGGGGTACTTTTTTCCTCCTGTTCCTCATAAAATTGAGAAATTTCAAACTAAAAGAACATAATATTGGAAAAATTTGAGTTTTTCATTTTTACTGTCTACTTTTGAATACTTTCCTCTAATACCTGTGGGGTCAAAATGGTCACCACACACCAAGATGAATACTTTGAGGGGTGCACTTTCCAAAATGGAGTGACTTATGGCGAGATTTTACTCCGCTGGCACTACAGGGGCACTGCAAACGCACCTGGCGCTCGGAAACTTCTGCAGCAAAATCTGCATTGAAAAAGCTAATTGGCGCTCCTTCCCTTCTGAGCCCTCCTGTGTGCCCATGCAGTGGTTTATGCCCACATATGGGGTACCATTGTACTCAGGAGAACCTGCGTTACAAATTTTGGGGTACTTTTTTCCTCTTGTTCCTCGTGAAATTGAGAAATTTCTAACTAAACAAACATATTATTGGAAGAATTCGAGTTTTTCATTTTTACTGTCTTCTTTTGAATACTTTCCTGTAATACCTGTGGGGTCAAAATGGTCACCACACACCAAGATGAATTCTTTGAGGGGTGTACTTTCCAAAATGGGGTGACTTATGGGGGTTTTTCTCTCTGCTGACACTACAGGGGCACTGCAAACGCACCTGGCGCTCAGAAACTTCTTCAGCAAAATTTGCATTGGAAAAGCTAATTGGCGCTCCCTTCCTTCTGAGCCCTGCTGTGTGCCCATACAGTGGTTTACGCCCACATATGGGGTACCGTTGTACTCAAGAGAACCTGCATTACAAATTTTGGGGTGCTTTTTGTCTCATATTCCTTTTGAAAATGAGAAACTTTAATCTAAACGTATATATTATTGGAAAATTAAAATTTTCAATTTTTTTTACTGCCTAATTGTGAATACTTTCCTCCAGCCCCTGTAGGGTTAAAATGCTCATTATACCCCTAGATTAATTCTTTAAGGTGTGTAGTTTCCAAAATGGGGTCACTTATGGGGGTTTTCAGGATACCAGACTTCTAAATCCATTTAAAAAAAGAACTGGTCCCTAAAAAAATCAGTTTCACGAAAATGTGATAATTTGCTGATACATTTCTAAGCCCCATAACACCCTAAAAAAGTAAAATATGTTTACCAAATTATGCCAGAATAAAGAAGACATATTGGTAATGTGACTTAGTAACTAATTTATGTGCTACGACTTTCTTTTTTTTAGAAGCAGAGAATTTCAAAGTTCATAAAATGCAAATTTTTTCAATTTTTCATGATATTTTGATGTTTTTCACAAAAAACACACAAAATAGTGACCAAATTTTGCCACTAACATAAAGTGCCATATGTGACGATAAAACTGTCTCAGAATCGCTAGCATACGTTAAAGCATCACTGAGCTATAAGAGCATAAAGTGAGACAGGTCAGATTTTGAAAAATTAGCCTGGTCATTAAGGCCCAAACTAGCTGCAGCACGAAGGGGTTAAAGTTTTCCTGTCATTAGAAAACAAACATTAAACAGGTGGCAGAGACATATAGGAGCGAGGAAATCCAGCAACATCCAGTTAGCAGCAAAAGTCCAAAGTCTTTATTGTATATCCAAATACATATGGCTGTATTAATTTGGATATGCAATAAAACGTTTGGACTTTAGCTGCTAAATGGATACTGTTGGATTTCCTCGCTCCTATATATGTCTGTATGCTGGTAATTGGGATTGCTGGCCTCACAGCATACATCCATCTCTCCACAACACTGAAGGACTATAAAGCTTTTCAGGTTCTGTTGGACAGAGACGTCAAAAGTTTTTATAGCTCCGGGGTCTGAGTGTTTAGACCGAGACTGATTACGAAAGTCAGCGGGAGGTGACCTTGTTGCTGTGCATTTCTCTCCCTATTCTGTATCTGTGTGAGAGAGACGACTCTATAGACTTAGGGTCGTATTAGACCCTGCTTACCGAGACTATTACGCGGCTCAATAATTGTTTAGCTGCATACATTAGCTGTTAATGGTCCTGGTGTTCTTCTGCCCTGTGCTTGCTTCCCAGAGCCGCAGCTGTAGCTTTAAAGGGGGTCTCTGAACTGACAGGCTGCACTGCCACTGGCTGCAGTGGTCCTGGCCAGTGACTGGCAGTGCGGCCTGTCCGTTCTGAGACCTACTCTGAAGCAACAGCGGCGGCTCTGGTAAGCAAGCAGAGGGCAGAAGAACACAGGGACCGTGGACAGGTAATGTATACTTTTTTTTTTTTTTTTTTTTACACACAAAGTATACATTACCTGTCCCTGTGTTCTTCTGCCCTCTGCTTGCTTACCAGAGCCGCCGCTGTTGCTTCAGAGTAGGTCTCAGAACGGACAGGCCGCACTGCCAGTCACTGGCCAGGACCACTGCAGCCAGTGGCAGTGCGCCCTTTCAGTTCAGAGACCCCCTTTAAAGCTACAGCTGCGGCTCTGGGAAGCAAGCACAGGGCAGAAGAACACAGGGGCCGTGGACAGGTAATGTATACTTTTTTTTTTTTTTTTTTACACACAATCGTCAGATGACGACCGCGCATCACTATTACACGTATTGATGCGCGTCCGGCGGCCGATGACTTTAGATCAGGACCAAAAGACACGATAAGCCGATGATTGTTGTCATCCACTGATGTTGTATCTATCACACGGGAAGCCATAATAGTCCTGATTTGTCTGTTTACTATTGCTCTGTGTAATAGATCCTTTACATTATGCGCCCCCCTTGGTCACATGATATAGCTGAGAGAGAATGTAGTTCTTGTGAACATTCTCCTGAACGGCCATGGTGTGAGCACTCGGACCCCATCTGATCTCTGTGACATGTCAATTATTTTCTAATGCAGGTACGCTAATGAAATAAATGGGATTCTCTGTTGTAAAGTTATAAATCCTAAATGACTGTGACCAACATCTGCATCATACATTGTAGTATTAGAGTGGACAGTAGATGGTGCTATTGTTCTCCTTTTTCTGACACCTTGATTAGTGTGATATAAAAAGAATAGTATTACTCCGGTTTCTTAATATGCATTGTGTGTCTGATTTTACAGAGTGTTTGAACATCATGGACAGGTTCGCCTTGGAATGGTAAGCATTAACTAGGTGCACTTTCTATCCAGACTTTTAAAATGTCATTGAAAGTAAATTTAGGGTTGTATGTACATAATAATGCAAAATCTCCCCCCAGATGCGACACATGTTTGTGATAATTGATGCATCCAGAACAATGGAGGAACAAGACCTGAAACCCAACAGACTTACTAGCACCTTAAAAGTAAGCAATGGTATCTTTTTATAAAATATTGTGTTATTTTTATTAGAAAAACTTTACTACTAATATATTTCCTGTGACGTATCTTACTGCACACCATTTTTCCTGTTGATCAGTTCTCTTTAAATTGTGTTATTAGATCTAAAAACGAAACACTGTACCAATAGTGTCTGCTATCCATTATAATGATAATACTTTAACAGTAATATTATACCAGTCTATTCATGTCTTTCTATATCTTTAAGTTGCTGGAATATTTTGTGGAGGAATACTTCGATCAAAATCCTATAAGTCAGGTACAGTATGTATAATACTCTTATCCTAATTGTTTTTGCTGATTTGCCAGAAGGTTAAAAAAACAAACAAACAGTATTGTACTTTATATACATGCAGCCTCTTGTTTTTCTTTGTTGAATTACTATATGGTTTAGCTTTCCGTATGACATGTATTATATGGGTTCCCATTATGTTTTCTCTTTCATCCAATTTTTTTTCAGAACTTTCAAACTTATGGTTTGCATGGTTCTGTGAAAACGAGTGTCATCCATTATGAAAATGTAATTCCTCCTGTGGTAAAAGCTTTGTTAGCTTCAAGCATACCGGAATATGTTATAGTGGCTGCTCAGGAATCTTAAGTCTATTGTCACACAGAATGAATGTAGTTTTTGTGTATATCTTTGATCAGGAAAGCATTGCTTCTCAATATATTGTAGCTTTTCATGATTTTTTTTGTTTTTAGATTGGTCTCCTTATCACAAGGAATAAAAGGGCAGAAAAGCTGACAGAGCTTGCAGGTAAGATCCACAAGCATTTTATTCTTCTGGATTGTTAGGGTGCTGGCGGTGATGAATTTGTAGCCATGATTAACTCTTCGCATTGATACCATATTAGGGTAGTCTCATAGTGTTAAATATGCAAAGAAGGGGTCCGTGGAGCCTCAGTTACGAGTCTCAAAATATGGGAATAGCCAGATATCCACGGACCCCTTCTTTGCATATTCAAATTTTGTAGGGGGCAATCAGTGGAGACTCTTAGATGAGTGCTCCATTGGATTTTTTTCACTGATCTCCCTGAGCTCAGTGATTGTTGTGTTTTGTTGGTCTATTTTTCATTTCCCCTGATAGCCAGAATCCTGCTCCACACTGACGAGGGGCAAATACCCTGAAACAGCAGTCTGTGGATAGATGCCTAGCCTTGGTAACCCTAGTCTTATGTTGTTACCCTCGCAACAGAGTTAGACTTTGACTTATAGGGACCACCCTGGTTTTTCCCTATTTAGGTCCCAATGCTCGCAACAGAGTGAGGACCTGAGGGGCTACGTATCAGGGTGGTTTGGTGCTCTCCCCACTAGGAGGCACCCCTTGGCAACAGGCTTCCTTCTCTGGAGAGAGGGATATCTGGCTATTCCCTTGTTTTGAGACTCGCAACTGAGGCTCCACGGACCCCTTCTTTGCATAGTCTTATACATTGGGAAGTTCATATCATATCTCTGTCCATCTATGGACAAGTTTAGAGGTGCTTCTTAAAGCAGATATGTATAGAAATCATTTCAATCCTCTTCTGTTACTCCCCGCTAAGTGGTGGTACTGCTGACAGCCACCATACACAAAATAAAAGTAGGTGCCATTTGTACAAGTTATTTTTAACCTGCTAAAACAATGTGACAGATTTTTGTGACAAATTTTGGCGTAATTACTGGGCCTATTACACAGGGTTATTTTGGCCTGTTCGGCCAACAGGCGCCCCATGTACAAGGGCCCTTAGACTAACTGGCTTCCCCCGGGACAGTAACGTAATTATCCATATATAGTAATTATCCTTTTATGGACAGATATATTATTGGAGTTTCCCTTTGGAAGCCAGTAATATGTCCCACTGTATCTTTGGCAGTGAGATGTTACAGCCTTCTGTATACATTGGAAGTCCAAGGCCTAAACGTGATATCAGTGTTAAATATGTGTGTGTATGTGATGTGTGTGTATGTGATGTTGGATGTATTTATTACACTAAGCAGCATCTTTTTTTCTTTCTTTGAATTCCTGTAGGCAACCCCAGGCAGCACATAACAGCATTGAAGAAGGCTGTAGACATGACCTGCAGTGGCGAGCCTTCGCTCTACAATTCTCTCAACCTTGCTTTGCAGACACTAAAGTCAGTACCCGCACACAGTAAAACTGAAGTGAAAATAACTAAAATATTCTGATAGGAAAAAGACTTTCCAAAATGTCCAGGCTAGTCTTACCCAGCCAGGGTTCAGTAAAATGATAATGACTGGCCCATGCCGTACCCAGTGCTCTGTCTCTAGAATCAGGTATGGCTTTGGGTATAAAGGGTACATAGCTAACAGGGCACAACGACGGTTTAGGAATGAAAGTGGAAGCGTCGGCTTGAGACTAATTTTGGCAAAAGGGGATCACATTACTAATACATTTTTTTATATATATATATATATATATATATTAGATACACTTTGAATATTCATTGTAGGACATTTTGGATATTGTAAGGTCTTGCAGCTTTTTTTTTTTTTTTTTTTAAATTCTCAATTTTATTCCTTTTTCCATTTTATAAAACAAACAAACAAGCAGGGGCAACAGCACCACCTTTACAAAGAGGCGCAGGCCCATAAATTGGACATGCAAATACAGATGAATCAAAGAACAATCATATGTCAACAGAACACAGAGCGTCCGCCGCTCCCAGTGGGTGGTAGTGTCGGCACTTACTTAAAAATAAGGGAGTGAGCTAGCGCTCAATCAAAAAGATTCCTAAAAGAAACCGGGGGGGGGGGGGGAGAGGGCAAAGAGTGAAGAAAAAAGAGAAGAGGGGGAGGAGGAAAAAACGAGGGGGAAAGCAGGCGGGCCCCCATGTCAGAGGGGGAGAATAGGGGGGGAGGGGGGAAAGAAGGGGAGAGGAGGGGGCAGTCCCTCACTGTGCCATGAGACTCCGGAATTCAGCCGATTCAGTGAATTGATCCCAATAATACCATGTTTTGTAGAACTGAGAGTCGCGGCCATACAACTGTGCCGTGAGGTCCTCCATTCGTTTGATCTCTTCCACTTTATGTACCCACATAGAGGTGGTGGGGGGATTTACTTGGCGCCAGAGAGCCGGAACGCAGGCCCGGGCCGCATTGACCAGGTGTCGGAGCACAGAACGACGGTAGGATTTGAGGGGGATCTCCGATAAATGCAGGAGAAAGAACGATGGAGAAAAGGGGAGCCGACGGTCGGTGAAGGTGGAGATGATGCGCCACACTTCCTTCCAAAAAGGCACCACCCTAGGACAGCTCCAGAAAATATGTAATAGGGAGCCCTCTCCACCACAGTTTCGCCAGCACAGGGGAGATACGTCCGGGAAGATCCTATGCAGCCGGGTAGGAACCCGGTACCATCTGGAGAGAAGCTTATAACCCGCCTCCTGGAGACGAGAGGAGATGGATGAAGAGTGCGTACAGGTGAGAACCCGCTCAACCTGTGACGCCGTGAAGGTAATATTGAGGTCTTCCTCCCAAGCGGTGAGGTATGGGGGTGGTGGCTGTTCTGGTGGAGAGCCCAACATGGCATAAATGAGAGAAAGAGTGTGGCGTAGAGGGTCGGAGCCCAAGCAAAGAGACTCAAACTGAGTAAGTGGCCGTGTAAAGCATGAGGGGTTAGGGAGAGACCGGAGAAAGTGGTGAAGCTGGAGTGCTCTCCAGAATCCAAGAGGTAAAGGATCAGTCAGGTCATTGAGCGCAGAAATGGAAAGCCAGGTCTGACCCGTAATGAAGGAGGAAGCCCGAAAGTTGCCCGTTCGGAGCCACGTGCGGAAGACCGGGTCCTCAACACTAGTCGGAAAGGAGGGATTACCTAAGACGGGAAACAGAGGGGAGGGATGTGGGCCCAAGTAGCCCGAGGACAGGTGTTTCTGGCAGACTTTTAGGGTCGGAGCGATGGTAGGGTGTGAGCTCACTAGACTGGAGGCGCCAGGTAGCCACGGGGCTGCCAACAGGGAAAGAGGGGACAACGCCATTTCCAGGCACACCCATGCTTTCGTGGGTGCATGGCGGTGCCAGTCAACCACTCGAGAGAGGTGGGCCGCAACGTAATAGTGGTAGAGGTTAGGAAGTCCCAATCCCCCCTTAATTTAGGCCGGTTTAAGACTAGCTTTGCCAGTCTGGGCTGCTTATGTGCCCATATGAACCTGGTGAGAATGGACGAGAGTTGCCGGAAGTAGGACATAGGCACCGCCACAGGTAGGGCCTGGAAGAGGTATAATAGGCGAGGCAAGACGTTCATCTTGAAGATCGAACAACGCCCGAACCATGTGAAGGTGCCCTTGTGCCACCGCAGCAAGTCTGCCTCAATGCGCCGAAGCATAGGTGGAAAGTTTGTCTTAAAGATGTCCGATACTGACGGCGTCAGGTGGATCCCTAGATACGTGAGAGATGAGCGAGCCCAGCGGAAGGGGAAAGAAGATTCCAGCACGGAGACCCCGGCAGCGGGAAGGGTGAGGTTGAGCGCCTCAGATTTCTGCAGATTGATCTTATAATGAGATAGGGCCTGGTATCGCGAGAGTTCTGAGAGGAGGTTGGGGAGGGACACCGAGGGCTGTGTAAGGAAAAAGAGAAGATCATCCGCATACGCCGCTACTTTGTGTACCCTCTGACCCACAGATATTCCAGAGATGTCCGTATTATTCCTAACGTGTCGGAGAAAAGGTTCCAGTGTCAGGATGAAGATGAGAGGGGAGAGAGGGCATCCCTGCCGCGTGCCATTTGAAATAGGGAAGGAGGTTGAGAGAAGGCCGTTGACCGAGACCTGGGCAGTAGGGTGAGAGTATAAAGAGCTAATCCACTCCATCATATGCGGACCGATGCCGATATGTCGGAGGGTGGAGAAGAGAAAAGGCCAGCTGACTCGGTCAAAGGCCTTCTCCGCGTCAGTAGATAATAGAATGGAAGGCAGGGGTGAGGAGCGGGCGTAGTGAATGATGTTTATTGCCCTAGTAGTGTTATCTCGGGCCTCTCTCATGGGCATGAAACCAACTTGGTCTGGATGTATAATGGGTTGGAGGAGGGGGGTCAGGCGAGCCGCGAGGATCTTGGAGAAGAACTTGAGGTCTAGGTTTAGGAGGGAGATAGGCCGATAGTTTTGGCAATGGGAGGGGTCTTTGCCTTCTTTGGGAATTACAGAAATGTGGGCACGGAGAGAGTCGGCAGGTAGGATGGAACCGGTGGAAATGGAGTTGTATGCGGCCAGGAAATGATCTTTTAAGAGGGGGCCAAAGCACTTATAGTAGGGTAGGGTGAGACCATCCGGGCCAGGAGCCTTTCCGGAAGGGGAGGTCTTAAGAGCCCATTCCCATTCCGCGTCTGTGATGGGGGTTTCAATGGAGGAGATGCTGTCCTCGGGAAGGGGGGGAAGGCCAGAGTCCCGGAGGTATGCGGATATCGAGGAGTTGAGTGTCTCAAGATCGGCACGCGTTTGGGTGGGAGCAAGGCCGTATAGATTCACGTAGTAGGCGCGGAAAGCTTCAGCAATTTGGGGGGTTAAAGAAAGTTTAGAGCCGGAGGCCGCGGCCACCTGGGGAATAAAAGATCGGGCTCTTTGCGACCGTAAGGCCCGAGCTAGAGTCTTGCCTGGCTTGCTGCCGAACTCAAAATAGTGACGACGGCAGCGCGCCAGTGAAGCCTTTGCGTTCGCAAAGGTCAGATCCCGCAGCTTACCCCTTAAAGTGGCGAGTTCCATCCCAGTATCTGCGGCAAGTGACCTCTTGTGTTGTTTATCTAGTTCCCCGATTTTGGACAACAGGGCCTTTATCTTGGCAGAACGGTCCTTCTTAAGGCGGGTAGCTAACTTAATAAATGTGCCCCAGATGAAGCACTTATGGGCCTCCCATACCATCAGGGGAGAGGAGTCTGCAGTGGTGTTGGTGGCAAAATAATTGGTCAAGTCTGTGCGGATGTTAGCGAGGATCCCGGGATCTCTGAGTAGAGTATCGTTAAGTCGCCAACGCCACGTTCGGGGTTGCGGTGGGTTGAAGGCCAGGGAGATGGAGATCAAGGCGTGATCGGAAAAGGAAATGGGATCAATAGTGGTAGCTGTCACGTAATCAAGGTAAGAGTGAGAGAGAAAGAAATAGTCAATGCGCGAGTAGAGGTTGTGGGGGTTGGAGAAGAAGGTGTAGTCCCTATCCCGGGGGTGATGAAGCCTCCACACGTCCATCAGTTGGTAGGAATGTAGAGTTAGTTTAGTGTGGCGAAGGGACGAGAAAGAAAGTGAGGAGCGGCCTGAGGAGGAGTCTAGAGTCGGGTCTATTGCCATGTTGAAGTCGCCACCGAGAACAACCATACCCTCCAGAAAATCCTCAACTCCGGCAAGACAGCGTTCTAAGAAGGCTGGCTGGCCTGAGTTAGGGAGATAGGCTGTGCCAAAAGTGCATAACGTACCTGCCATTTTACCTTTCACGAAGAGAAATCTCCCCTCCGGATCCGACACCTGATCAATGAATTCCCATGGGGCAGTGCGAGAGAATAAGATGGAAACCCCTTTCGTTTTGGAATCGGGTGAGCAACTATGGAAGACATCAGGGAAATTGCGGTCCGTCAATTTCTGTATTTGGTCCGCACGAAAGTGCGTTTCTTGGATGCACGCCACCGAGGCTCGTTTGGCCCACAGAAGGCGCAGCAGCGATGAGCGCTTCTCCGGAATATTCAGGCCCTGTGCATTGAGAGAAACACACAGAACCGAGGACATGGCTCAGTGAGGGGCAGCCGAGGAGGGAGAAAAATAAAAAGAAAAGAGAGAGAAGGGAAGGGAGGTGGGAGAGAGAAGGGAGAGAAGTAGGGAACGGGGAGGGAGGGGGAACCGAGGCAGAAGGGCAGGGGCCCACACGAGAGGGGAAAGAGAAAACCACTACGGGTATCAAAGACCCAAACACTAGATCTGGCAGGGGCCGATGCGGTCACCAGTCAGAAACCAGTGGAGAGAACTGGCGAGGAACGAGGAGGAGCAGGCCAGGTGGGGGAGCTCGGGCAGAACGCTCCCGAAAATGAGGTAACTAAGGGATCCAGACTGTAACCAGCCGGTATGGTGAAGTCGAGGGTTCAGAGGGGAGAGAGAGGAGGGAGCCAGGAAACCCCAGGAGAATGCCAGGGAGTGGAAAAAGGGAGAAGGAAGATTGGGGGTACAGATACACCCCAGAGAGGGCACACACTCATATGAGCGGCATCGACTCGGGGTCTGCGCATGCCTGTACACCGAGCCAACCACTGAGGGAGGAGGAAAGTCGTCATATCCTCGGCGAGTCCTGCAAAAAATCAACAGTTAACCAGGGAACAAAGTACCAGGGATAGGAAGGGGGGGAGTAGGAGCCAGGGAGGGGCGGGTCGTGGAGGGGGGAGGTTGGGGGAGAACAGCTTAAGGAGAGGGCAGGGGGAGGCGGGGAGAGGGGGGATTGGGGGAGGAGGGGGGGAGGGGGGGCGGGGGGTGGGAAGGATACAGCAGCATACAAATAATCATCCGACGGTGGGATACATGGATACCCTATACGTAAAGGGGGGTGAGAGTCATAGCACCGGATATCACCATGTTGCCGTTGTCCCTATGATACGAGAGTCTTTGGTATCCCCAGCGTGGCCATCGCTCGATGCAGAGATGGGGTGACAGCAGATGCCGAGCCGCGTCAGATGCGGGGGGACCGGACTGTGAGGCAGGGCGGGGGGGGCGGGGGAGGGTCGGGCATGAGTCCCCAACTGAGAGGCGGAGAGGTAAGGCACAGGGCGAATGTAGAGGGAAGGAGGGGGAGGAGGGGGGGGGGGAGGGGGGGGAGGGAGGGGGGGGAGGGAGGGGAGAGAGGGGGGGGGGAGGGGGGGGGGGGAGAGGGGGGGGGGGAGAAAAGGCACTGGCAACTGAAACTGTGGCATGCCGTCACCAACAACTGTAAAGGCCATGTGGAGAGCAGTCCCACGTCTAGTCCCCAGGTTAGTAGAGGAGAAACTGGAGAAGCCGTCGTCGGAGGGTGACCAAACGTGCCAACGGGGGGGGGGGGGGGGAGGCTCAGTAATAGCAACAGCAATCCAACAGGGCCCCCTTTGGGGCTAGTAACAGGGTAGAAAAGGCATCTCTCCCTTATCGACTTCTTGAGGTGGTCATGCACCAACACTGGGTAAGCAACCTGCTAACCCCCTGTTAGCTGGCGAGTCCATGGAATAGCGTGGGGCAGTCAGTCTCGTGGCCAGCTGTGTCAGAGGCACGAAGCATAACGGGGCCCCTCTTCAGCAGATTCCAACCGGGGGGTGCGCGGGAGAGTGAGGGTCGCGTTGGCGTGGGGAACGGGGTCCCCTCCTCATCGGTGATCGCGACCTGCGTGTCTCCGCCCGTGGGGAGCGATTACCTGGTGGAGGGCCAAAGGCCGAGGGCGGAAGGGCCGGGAGTGTCCAGTCTGGCAGGTGCAGCGAAGCAAGGCCCAGCAGCTGAAGTGCGCCCGGGAGATCTGCGGGTGTGCGGAGTATGTAGGTGGTGTTCGCCTGCCGTATAATCAGATGGAAGGGATATCCCCACCTGTAGGATGCCCCAGAATCACGGATAGCGTCCAGGAGAGGCCGCAGCATCCTGCGCATGGCTAGGGTGCGCCTAGATAGGTCAGGCAGAAGGGTGATCTCGGCTCCTTCGAAGTCCATAGGGCCCAGTTCCCATGCTCTCTGGAGCAGCGCCTCTTTCTGCTGGTAATAATGGACGCGACACAGCACATCTCTGGGGCGGTTTTTCTCCTGTGGGCGCGGGCCTGCCACTCTGTGTGTCCGGTCCATCTCAATATGGGTATCCCCGGGGTCCCCCAAATACTTATTAAAAATGTACCGCACTGTACCCGTGAGACGATCCGGGCCAATCTCCTCCGGGAGACCGCGAATCTTGACGTTGTTACGTCGGCCCCGGTTCTCTAGGTCGTCCACATGGAAGATCAGATCCCGTAAAATGGCCTCCTGTGTGTCTACTCGGGGGGTCAGAGTGGTGACGGCCTGGTCTAGTGCCGCCTGCCGTGTCTCCAGTCCGGTTACAGCTGCTGCGACTGCCGTGATGCCGGACTTAAGGTCTGCCATGTCGCCAGCATGGCGTTCTTCCATGCGGGCTAGCTGAGCCGTGAGGTCCTCACGTGTCGGGAGGGCATGAAGGAGAGACCTCACCTCAGTCAGCAGCATGGCCGGGGTCAGCAGGGAGCGCGGATCCTGATCAGTCATGGACGGGGAGACTGCATCCAGCTCTAGCGGTGTCCGGAGGATCTCCGGGGTCGTCTGACTCAGTTCAGGGAAGGCGGGGGTCGCTTTCTGTGCGGTGCTCCTTGTCACAGGCGCCGCGGCCATCTTGGTGCGTTGCTGGGACGTCGGCGGGGTCTGCCGGACCGGACGGGCGAAGCGGGCCAGAAAGGTTTGTGGTGTCACCTGTGGCGTGCAGGGGGTCTTCCGTGACCCGGTGGGCATAACGGAGTTGCGGTAGTGTGGGAAAAAATCCCGATAGTGCAGAGCGTGCCCGGAGCTCAGAGCAAACGCGTCCTCACACAGCGATGCTCAAGCCCCGCCTCCGTCTTGCAGCTTTTTATGGATAATATGTTCAGGTACATCTTCATAGTCATTATACAAATATTACACATTTAGAAATATTTAACTAGTTGATAATTCTTGCATTAATCTTTATGCAGACACATGCCAGGACACACAAGTCGCGAAATATTGGTGATTTTTAGCAGCCTGACAACATGTGATCCCTCGAATATATATGACATCATCAAGGTATGTGCCATATAATATTTGTTCTAGTCCTTTGCACTACATCTTGTTCAGAGAATACAGAGAAATGTTTGGAAACCAAAAACTAAACGGTGTTTTACATTTTAGAGAGATTTAGAGTTAGATGAGCTGTAGAATTTTAACAAATAATATTATTTATTTTCTTCTTCTACCGGCAGTCCCTGAAAGCTAGCAAAATCAGAGTATCCGTTATCGGGCTGTCTGCGGAGGTGCGTGTCTGCACTGTACTCACTCGGGAGACTGGAGGTTAGATACTGCCTTATTGTAGGGTGGCGTAGTTGTAAATGTCCTTTGTTAAAGCGTTTTTTTGAGAAATTGATGGCCTAGCCAGAGGATTGTCATCAGTCATCTATTTATAAATTGTAGCGCCCGCACTGCACAATAAATAGGAGGCTCAGTTCCCTTTTGTGTTTCATAAGAAAGATTGCAGCACTCACCACTGTTTTTGCAAAATATGCTTCTCTAACCCATTTAAGGAGAAGTCCGGCGAAAATTTTTATTAAAGTATTGTATTGCCCCCCAAAAGTTATACAAATCACCAATATGAACTTATTACGGGAAATGCTTATAAAGTGCTTTTTTCCCTGAACTTACTACTGCATCAAGGCTTCACTTCCTGGATAAAATGGTGATGTCACGACCCGACTCCCAGAGATGTGCGGGCTGTGGCTGCTGGAGAGGATGATGGCAGAGGGATGCTCAGTGTCCCTCCAGTGCCCTGTTTCCCTCAGTGTCCCTCTGGCATCATCCTCGTCAGCAGCCACAGCCCGCACAGCTCTGGGAGTCGTGTTGTAACGTCACCATTTTATCCAGGAAGTGAAGCCTTCATACAGTAGTAAGTCCCTAGTAAGTGTGTATTGGTGATTTGTATAACTTTTAGGGGGGCAATACAATACTTTAATAAAAATTTTCACTGGACTTCTCCTTTAAGTGCTCAGACAACAGCAAACTCTGCAGCAGGTACCAACGCTAGTTTGTTCATTAGGCTCACAGATAACAGCTCTTTAGACACAGCAATGTGCCGTACTTTCGCGAGAGTACAGCACAGTGCTGTGTTTGAAGAGGAGGACGGCACAGCCTGAAGCAAGAGACGCCCTCTGCAGCTGATATCATGGCACAGAGTGATGACTGCAGAGTGCAGCCATGCTGTGCCCTCAGCCTTCTGGTGGCTGAGCTTTGTTCCAAAGTAAGCTGGCCCGGAGTACTCCTTTAACTAAACCTGTGGCAGTCTGTATATTGTCCTATAAAATCCTATTGGCAGTCTGTATATTGTCCTATTGTATAAAATCCTGACTGTGAACTAGGAATTTTACATTATCGTTCATATTTCCATCTTGTGATTTCTAGTATTATGCCAAGTCTGTGCAAATGGTTTACTCTGTGTATTCTTCTTGGTGAAACTGCAGTTGTACGCTAACTTCTCTGGTTTATAAAACAGGAGTTTATCATGTAATTTTGGATGAGAGTCACTATAAAGATCTTCTGATGCACCATGTCAGTCCTCCTCCAGCAAGTAACACCTCTGAGTGCTCTCTGATACGCATGGGTATGTGTCTAGTAATACCTCGTCTTACTGGGCAATATAATGTGTTAATGGTATCCAAGCAGTGAATGAAATATGTGATCAGTGATAAGAGATCATTCTCACAACCAACTTCTCTGTGTAGTTATCAGCATTTATGTCAGCACTATGTGCCAAATTATAATGCACATGGCAATTTTTGTTGGTTTTTCCTAAGCATTATGTTGAAGTATGTTAAAATGTGAATGTTTATATAGGAGGAAGTATGGATAATGGCAATGGCTTTTTGAAAGGAACACAAAATATGCAGAATACAGTTTTTTGGGGAAAAAAAAATCACTGGGTCATAATGACATTTACTGTATTTCAAACAGAAATCAGTTTTTGCTGTATGCATGGATAATTGAGAAAAAAAGTTTTAAAAAAATGTTTTCATTTTTTTTATATAGATTTTTTTGCATCAGCAGCATGGGACAATGCATTGTTTTGCATGACAATGATTTAATTTAGTTAGGCATTTTTTTTCTTTTTATACCATGGAGGAAATGCTCAGTTAGGAATGTCATAGATCTTTCAGAAGTCTTTAGAGTCCCATTCTTGTTTGAACAGGCTGACTGTTCACTAACCGTCCAGAACTCCCATCATTACCATTCAGTGTAGCATGACAGACCCAAACATGTGTACCATTCAGTGTAGGCATGGAGACCCGAGCTTCTGGATTTACAGAGAAAATGTCCACTGATCCAGAAGCAGGCAGTCACAACAGTTACACTTTTACCTGTAGTAAAAGTAACTTTCCCCTGTAGATCATCAGGCAAACCAGTTAGCCTATCTCAGATTGTTACCAGACATCTAAAAAGATGAGAGGAAGAAAAACTAAAACATAAATGCTACACTGGCCACAATTCTCTTTGTCTTTAATTACAGTTTCTTTCCCTTACTCCCATAATTGTCGTGCACTACCTGTTGTTTCCACTAGAGGGAAGTCATTACTATATGTATAAAACTAGCAAAAAATTGCCCCCTAGTGGTAGTCTTATAAATTTACCAAATCAATGAGAAAAACTGTACTCTTCAATTTTTATACTAGTTTATTACCACAAAAAGAAATAATAATGAGTATACTGAAATTATATTGATGGCATATTGTTGAGGTATGTCTGAGTTGCAGGGTTGCTGTGCTGTTCCTTTTCTCTTGGCTCGCTTTGCAGGCCTCTTTGGTTCCCCTTATTTTACTCAGCAGTCACCTGCACTACATTTGGAAGATTGACTAGAGCCATTAGGAGGTGGTGTGGTGTTTTAAAACATTACTTCATCATTATTCTAGCCATCAGCGGAATTCCTAATAATATGACATCTGTGCATATCCTCAAATAACCACTGTGCTAAACACTGAGTTCTGAATACGGTGGTCTTAAAGTCTCTTCTTTTATACCAGGTTTCCCTCAGCATACTGTGGGTTCTCTCTCCGATCAAGATGCAAAGCCGTCATTTAGCATGGCGTAAGTCTTTATCTACACCTTACCTAATGAAAGACAATAAGTAGGAATTGATCAACTCTACCTTTTTTGTGGTTTGTGCCAATGCAGTGTGAAAAAGATGATTACTGTGCTGGAGCTTGCTTCTCATTCTTTACAGTATATGATGCATATTTACAGCTTATTATTTTTTTATTTTTTGGGTGTAGGCACCTGGATAGTAGCAGTGAACCAGGTCTCACGCTTGGTGGCTATTTCTGTCCTCAGTGCAAAGCAAAATACTCTGAGCTGCCTGTGGAATGTAAAGTTTGCCGTAAGTATACATTTATTTCAGGAATTTTCAGCTAAGAGAATATCAAGTACTGCTACTCAAACACTGTTATCTGTAGCCATTTATTCTACCCAACATATATTAATTCCTTGAAGCATGAAGATGCACCAAAAAGTTCAATAAATGCCTTAAGGTGTCTTTTAGTGGGAGCCCTCATTGTTTATTTCTAGTGGGTTAAACTCTGTTCTGGTCATGTGATGGACTCCCAGGTTTATGGCTTGTTAGAAGACACAGCTCTGATAACTGCATTGTAACGCTAAACTGGAGTTCAGAAAAAAATCTGCAGGCGATTGTGTACTGTGCTAAGCTGCAGAATTCAAGACTTTGAGTATACCCAGCTATAGTAGATTGAGTAAACTATAGCTGAATTTTCTTAGGTTGACTACTATGACTTTGTGTCTCCTGTTTATTTCCAGTACACAAATTTGTATTATAGTATTACATTGTTTCTTTTGTAGGCCTTACATTAGTGTCTGCTCCTCACTTGGCTCGGTCGTACCATCACTTATTTCCTTTGGATGCTTTTAAAGAAGTAACCCTTGCGGAATATGAAGGGGAGAGGTAGTTTTCTTTCTTAATAACCAAGATAATTTATATGTCTGCATGTATGTGATGTAGTGATACATATACACATAATAGACTATATACACACATGCACTCACAAGACTATAGCCTAAGTAAAATATAATGCATAGGTGAAGAAAACCCAGGAGCCAAGTAGTTAATGGATGATTTTAAATGACGTGTTACGCCTGCTGTCAGTGATTGTCTGAAACGTTCACAGAGTACCAGATATCTTACCATCTCAGTGCATTGACAACAGGATGGCAGCAGTAGTGCACCTGACTTCCAGCTTTTTTTTAACCATATATAGGTATCTGCAAACAAAACCCACCAACTATTAGTCATGATTCAGAACCTTTGTCAGCTCATTGTCATAGATTAATTCATACTTTTCAAGTTAGCTTGTATGAGAGAGCTGTGTCTATATGCAGTGTCACATTGTGATGCTGTTTGCACCTCATGTTTGAATAAAGCTATGACTGAGTTGACATGGTGGCTATGAATGGTTGAATTGTGAGTAGTAACATTTATTGCACATGATGTAGCAGACACCATGCAGTATATTATGTATTTGCCTATATGGTTAAGTTAAACTTTTGAAGCCTCTCTGAAATAATCTCACACATGCATGGATTATTGAAGGGTACCTATCGTTTTGCTTTTACAGCAGATTGCCTTTTCAAACCACAGCAGGTTCTGCTCCTAAAGCGAGCCTTGTACAGAACTGCTGGACGCACCATTACCTTGCATTGTAAGTATATTACAATGCAAGTCTATGTCACTTCCGGCAGTTCCGTTCTGCCTGTATTGCAAAGCTCTAACTTTATGTGCTCTTTGTGCTGCAGTATTTTTGAAATTGAGGGAAATGGTTCAGTATTGTATAAAACATGAATGAAGAAGGAAATATATTACCTACCTACAGTGCACTTGTTATGCTGTTGTTTCCATTCACTTTCTAAAGAAGTTCCAAACATAGGCAAGTGATGGCTGAGTAGGGCCAGTGCTGCTCCACCCCCATGAGCGAAAAGGGATCTCCATTTTCAAGATCAGTTAGTTAAAGTGACACTGTCACCTCCTTTTTGCATTCTGACATCTCTACACAGGTGTAAAGGGTAAATTAAGCGGTTTTCATACTTTATTTTATATCATACGTCTCATACGTCATGCTGCTTGTTCAAGTACAAAGTCATCTTTTATCAACTGCAGATTGAGTTAAGTGGACGGTGCCTCGCGGCATTAGCGCCACTTAGCCCTGCCCACAACGCCACAGTTGGCCCTGCCCCCTCGCCGGCCATTGGAACAGGCTGGCCGAAAGGTCTAGAACCCACCCCCTTTACGTCGGTCAACCAATGGTCGTCAAGGGGGTGTGGCCAATGGTGCTGTTGTGGGTGGGGCTAAGTGGCGCTAATGCTGCGAGGTCACGCCCACTTAATACAATCTGCAGTTGATAAAAGGACACTTTTTACTTGAACAAGCAACAAGCTAAATTAACCCTTTACACCTGTGTAGAGATGTCAGAATGCACAAAGGGGGTGACAGTGTCACGTTAATTATCACCTTCTGAATTTAGCCGTGTAATGTACTTGGCTATTTTAACAGTCCCAAGTGATTGTGGTCCTGTGAATAGGTGATAACTTCAAATCTTAGGATATCCCTTTTGAATTTTTCTTCTTTCATCTTTTCTTAGGTATTGTCGAGGCTGTGATGGAGAACTGAATGATCAACAAGTAAGTATTTTAATTTGAAACACGGTAAAATAGAGTGTGCAGATACAGATTCACATCAATGTTTACATCCTAATTGACTTGAATGGTGGCACTTTGATGTGGAGATGTCTTTATGAAAAGGCTGAGCTGCAGTAACAGATACAATCTCAGGACAGGTGTGGTGCAGTTTTTGGGCAAAAGCAGCCATGTCTTTCTAATCCTGGACAACCCCTTTAACCTCTTAAGGACGCATGACGTATCAGTCGCGATCCCGGGTACCGTGTGTAGCCCGGGACCACGGCTATTAGCGGACACGGTCCGATCGCTGTGCCATGGGGGCTTCTAGTATAAGTGTAAATTTACGGAACATATATTTGTTAACAATGGTTTGAATTTCTTACAAGCCATCAGATAAAAGAAAAGTTATACGTTACATATCGTTGTAATTGTAACGACTTGAGGAACATGCATAACAAGTCAGTTTTACACCAGGGTGAATGGCGTAAGAACAAATACCCCCCAAATAAAAAAAATCGTTTTTTTTGTTCAATTTTACCACACATTGAATTTTTTCCTGGTTTCGCAGTGTACTTTATGCAAAAATTCAGCCTGTCATTGCAAAGTACAATTAGTGACGCAAAAAATAAGGGCTCATGTGGGTTTCTAGGTGCAAAAATGCAAGTGCTATGGCCTTTTAAACACGAGGAAAAAATGAAAACGCAAAAACTAAAATTGGCTCCGTCCTTAAGAGGTTAAAGGGGTTATCCACCGAAAATCTTTTCTTTCAAATCAATTGATATCTGAAAGTTATATAGACTTGTAATTTACTTCTATTGATAAATCTCAAGTCTTCCCATACTTATTAGCTATTAAATGTGATGCAGGAAATGTTTTATTTTCAGTCTGACACCGTGCTCTCTGCTGACATCTCTGGCGATAGGAACTCTGTCTCGGTTTTCTATGAATCCCCATAGAAAACCTCTCCTGCTCTGGACAGTTCCTGTCTCGGCCAGAGATATCAGCAGAGAGCACTGTGTCAGACGGAAAATAAAACATTTCCTGCAGGACATACAGCAGCGAATAAAGGTGGGAAGACTTGAGAATTTTTAGTTAATAAATTTTTAAGTAAATTAAAAAACTATGTAACTTTCTGACACCAGTTGATTTGAAAGAAAAAGATTTTTGCTGGACAACCCCTTTAAGTCCTGCCTCATTTGCAAGCCCCCCCCCCTCAGCTGATTACTAGTAGACAATGCAACTGGTAATGAACCCTGTTCTCCTTAGGATTATTAAAAGACTGCTTCAGGAACATGAAAAAAATCAAACTCTAGGGACAAATTTATCCTCCATCTATTTGTATTGTTCAGTTCTAGGTGGAGTGTTCCTTTAAAACTTTCTACTTTTGAGAGGTACCACTTTGCCAATAGATATGACTACTAATAAGATGTGTGTTTCTGTTTCTATCGTTTTGCAGGTTTACATTTGCACAGTATGTGACTGCGTCTTCTGTGTGGAGTGCGACTTGTTCATTCACGATTCCTTGCACTGTTGTCCTGGATGTATGCATACACAGCCAAACTCATTGGTATCATGATGTCGTTGATGAAAGACAGACTTGTCTAGTGCCATGGCCATCACCTTTGATATGTACATATACTGCATATACAAAAACATTTGAATTCTGTGAAATCAGCAACTAATATGGATGTACATTCTCTATTGACTGCCCCTGGTGTGTGGTACAGAACTGGAGTGTTGGATGCAGAAATATGAATGAAGATGTAATGTTTTATTATCTGTTACATCGCATAGGCTTTGCCCATGACAAGTTCCCTTCGAAAGCTTTGGGGGAAAAAAATCCCCATTACCTCTGATTTCCACCAGCTTGTATTCTCCCAGCAATGGCTGCAGGGTGTGTGTTCTCTGACATGTCAGCCACCATACGTTCCGTAAAGCAGAAGACGAGACTCATTGGGGAAGGCAATGAGTTTTTAAAAATGTCTGACATGATGTCCAGCTTTCTTTGGACGACTCTTGTAAAAGTGACCTACAGTTCAGCATATTTAGATACTGTTTTTACATATTGAACTGATTCATGTGGATTCTGATCAGTTTATTAAACGTCTCCCTCTATACTGACACGTCTGTTGTAACATTTTTCAGTATAATTTGTTTTTATTTTTTGTCTTTTTTTATTCATATTCAATCAGTTTCATTTTGAAACAATAGATTTTTTTTTTAATAATAAAGTATAACATTGCAGTACTTTCTGCTAAAAGTTAGCATGTGGTGATGGTGGTGACGTTGAAAGAAACAGGCTATGTTCATGCAATGTACAGACAATGGCCGTTGTTTGACACTCAAAAACAACAGCCATTGTTGCATTGAAATCAGTGCACAATGGCTGAAAATAATTGATATGTCAATTAGTTTAACGGCTGTTGTTCAATACATTGTGTGAACAATGGCTGTTGTTTGAATTGACTTCAGTGCAACACATTTCACTATGAAAAGAGCAGCCTTTGTTTTGGTTTAAAACATCGTCCGTTCTTTTCATTAACTGTAAGTTGTGTAAGCATAGTCTTAAAAGAGAAGCTAATTTTTTTTTTAAAGTATTGTATTGTATGGGGTCGTAACATCACCATTTTATCCAGGAAGTGAAGCCTTGATGCAGTAGTAAGCTCAGGGAAAAAAAGCACTTCATAAGCTTTTCCCGTAATAAGTGTATATTGGGGATTTGTATAACTTTTGGGGGACAATACAATACTTGAATAAATATTTTCGCCGGACTTCTCCTATAAAGGTAAGTAAGTGTTGAAAAGTCAAATTCAATATATAAGGATGCTTATACACAAAATCAGGCTTTGTTCACACATGGCACTTAAAGTGACACTGTCACCCCCTTTGTGCATTCTGACATCTCTACACAGGTGTAAAGGGTAAATTTAGCGTTTTTCATACCTTATTTTATATCATACGTCATGGTGCTTGTTCAAGTAAAAAGTCATGTGAACAAAGCCTGATTTTGTGTATAAGGCTAGGTTCACACTGCGTTTTCAGCATCCGTTTAACGCATCCGTTTTTTGCAAAAAAAACGCAGGAAAAACATTGCAAAAAACGGATTCATTTGTGTGCATCCGTTTTTCCATTGTCTTCCATTATAAAAAAAAAAGGGATCCGTTTTTTTTGGCGGACCAAATCGGACCAAAAATTGTTGCTGACCCTATTTTTCTGGACGTTAAAAAAAACGGGTCCGTTAAACGGATGCTGAAAACGCAGTGTGAACCTAGCCTAAGCATCCTTCGATATTCATGAGAAGCATAAAACTCTGCCCACCAGCTGCTGATTGGCACTTATCTATCCATGCTGTGTATATGCAGTCAACTGTCTATCAGCAGCTGGGGGTGGGGGGGGGAGGGGTGCGGTAAGCCTCCTATTCTCCTGCACATTAGGAGATTGGCTGAACAAAATGATGTAAGTAATACACTAATCTGTTCAGCATTTCTGTCACTGATTTATGCTGCCTTAATTTAAGGCAGCATAAACCTAGTAAAAGGTTCTCTTTAATAAGTGTTAATTATGCATTTTTGCAGCAAATTGCGCAATAGGGCTATTTTTACTGTGATTCTGGCAAAAATCACAGCAAAAATAGGGCTGTTTTATCTCTAGAATTACACATAATTAGTGCTAATTAAACACCATGTGGTAGATTTATCAATCATGGTGTAAAGTGAAACTGACTCAGTTGCCCCTAGCAACCAATCAGATTCCACCTTTCATTTTCCAAAGAGTCTGTGAGGAATGGAAAATGGAATCTGATTGGTTGCTAGGGGCAACTGAGCCAGTTTCACTTTACACCATGTTTGATAAATCTCCCTCCATGTGTGAACATAGCCTCATGGGACAAATGAGTATTCCTAGGAACTAGAGATGAGCGAATTGCTGATCTCAACAAACCAAAGCGCTTTGTTTGATCAACGCTCCACTCATCAAGCCTGCAGCCTTTCAGCGCAGCTCCGCTCCCAGCCACTCCACCCCGGGTGCTGGGGGGAAGCTGGATCCAATCTTTGGAAACTGGAAAAAGTTTCCCAAAATTGGATCCAGCTTTTCCCAGCATCCTGGGAGGAGTGGCAGAGAGCAGAGACTATACATAGCCAATCCCCCCCCCCCCCATACAGAGGTAGATGCCAGCTTTACACAGTCCCTGAAGACCATAGGAGTAATTGCTGATTGAAGGATAAGGCCACTTGGTGGTTAACCTGGCCTCCTGGAAAACATTGTTTCTTTTTTCTGGTAGAATGACAAATTGGATCTTAATAGTTTTCTAATCATTCAAATAAAAATGATTTTTTAAATAATATTTTATACCCACCCATATTTTAGTCTTTGTAAAGTCCACTTTCTAGACCTAATACTCTTTATGGTCATTAGAGAATGAGGTAGAATAGCTAAATAGAATGGCTCCTGTTAAACCACAAAAGCAAGGTCCAGTGCCAGAATGTTGATTTTAGTTTTTCCCCCTTTATTTAGAAATTACAAGGCATCGAGACCACTGATCTTTTTACATAGTCACATGTCGCTAACACTTTCTAAACTATGACTACTTGTTATTATTTGAGGGTGTGACCAGAAGCACTTAACTGTGTAACCATGGCATTTTAGGGCCCATTTACACTACGGATTTGGCGCTGAGATTCCGCTCGGAACACCCGCCCCGCACCGAATGGTATGTCTTTGAATGGGAGGGTTTGTAGACCTCCGCTCTCCGCTCAAAGCATTGACATGTCAGTTCTTTGAGCGGAGGCACGAGCCCTCCCATTCAAAGACATAGCAGGTGGGGTTCCGAGCAGAATCTCTGTGCCAAATACGTAGTGTAAAGGGGCTCTTAGGGTACCTTAAGTCTGAAAATACTTGTCCAAGCCGACAGTGTACGTAAAGTCTCCCTGTCATTATAACTCTAACTCTACAGTAGATGTGATATAAAGCAAGTTTGCAAATCATGTGATTGACGGACTGTACTGGCCGGAATTCCTGCGTTTAGTCTGTTTTTTTTCTACCAGCACAAGTCAGAAAATCTGTCTTCAGGTGACTGGACCTGGATTTCTGGTAAGTTCAGCTTTGTTTTACAGCATAATAACAACAACAAAAATAATGGATGTATATTACAAACTGTTGATTTAGATTTTGAAAGTTTACAGTGACACTTCAAATATTCATACCCTTCCTTCTTTCTTAGATGTGCTGATTGGCCATTTCCCTTTTCAGTTTTAGTCTATAGAAGAGTGAAGTTCATCCTTACATTAGATAAGCTCACGTACATGTGACTTGCTAAGCTGCAGTTCTGATGTTGACAGACCTCCTTGCTGGGACAGGAAACACAGACTGGAATTTCCATGTAAGCGTATGCTGCTAATGCTGGGGAGCTACTTCCTTGTTGTCCTATTCAGAGAAGTCGGGCAGTAAGAGGTATGTTTTTTTTTATGTGTGTATATTGTACAGTCTAATATATGTTTTTAAGGGACATACGAGAACACAAATCAACTTTAAGGTAATAGACAAATTGAGAATTAACTATATATGTGTGAAGAAGTAGATGTATATATAATACACAGGTCTCAGCAAATGTAATGTCAAGTCGCTGTAAGAACTGGTGCTATGAATGGCTGCTACATAGAATCCCTGTCAGATGAATTCTGCTGAGCTGGAGTAATTTTATTAATGTACCTTTCACATAGGCAATGGCTTCTGCAAACCCGAATGAAGATGAGAAGAATGAGGATCTCATTCATTTTACAGAACTTGACATAAAAAATGTAGAGAATGCATTTTCAAAGTGTTCTGTGGGAAATATTAATATTCCAAAATATGTTGCCGACCGCAATGCTAAACATACTGCAGTACGTCAACATCTAGGAACGGGTTATAACGTTCAGATGCGGTGGGAAGCCAGGAGACTGAAATCTTTTATTCTTGGTAATAATTTGTTTTCTTGGGCACCACTGGAGATGGCTGGCGCTGGACTATATTTTACCGGGGTGGATGACAGCATGCAATGCTTCTGTTGTGGAATTGTTCTCTTCTGTACTAGTTTGAAATCACCTCCCCATAAAGAGCATTTACATTTCAATCACTCCTGTGGCTTCATTCAAGGCAAAGACGTGGGAAACATTTCTAAGTATGAGGTTCGGGTTCAGACTTCACAGATGGGCCAAGAGTGTCTACAAGCATACTCGACAGAGGAGGCTAGATTGGGCTCTTTTACCAATTGGCCATTTTATGCAAGGATTCCACCTGTTCAACTGGCAAGTGCAGGATTTTATTTTACAGGTAAGCAGTGTGGGCAGTGATCAAAGCACAGTATTCGATACAGTTAAAGGCTATGTTCACACAAAGTAAATTTTCAATTAATCACGGCCGTTGTTGCAAATTGCAACTCCGCCCGTGATTAATTGAAAGTTTAAATTGCACTGAAGTCAATGGAATTCCGGCTGAAATGAATACACAGGTATACACTCCGGCCGAGATGTCAGTTTTCTGCAGTATTCAATCTTTGACAGTTCCAAACGCACTTTACATACGTGCTATGGATAATTGGGATGCGGGCACACATGAATGTGCCCACATCCCAATTTTTAAGAAATTCAGTATACCGGATGAACCTCATTTCTTTTTATTTGGAATACGGGCATGTTCCGGTGTGCCCACATTTCAAATCACCATAGCCGACAACTGAATGAGCCAGACTACATTCAATGAATGTCAGTTTTTCGTGCGGCCGGATTCCGTAGCAATTAAGGCAATCAATAATCTTATTAAATGACAGTTGATTGCTTTAATTACTATGGAATCCCGTCCGGAGTGCATACACTCTGTATACACTCTGGCCGGGATTCCTTGCGGCCACACAAAATACTGACATGTCAGTCTTGTGCAGCCGCTATTCATTGAATAACAGCCGCACAAGACTGACAGAGCAGACGATATAAAGTCCAGCTCTGGCCGCACTTTACATTGTCGGCTATGGTGATTTGAAATGCGGGCACACCAGAATGTGCCCATATTCCAAATCAAAAGAAATGGGATTCATGCAGACGATATTGCAGTACCGGCCGGGAGGAACTTCACTGACACCGGCTGTTCTGTGATAGAGCCGTGTCGCAGAACGGCTGGTGTCATACGCTGTGTGAACCTGGCCTAAATGTAAGCATTTGTTCAGTGCAGATGGAATAAGTACATATGGCAGACCCAAAAATCCCCATCTATATTACAGAAAAGTCATCCTAACCCAGCAAAATGGTTGAAGACCAGCCAACTGTCTAGTGTCTATTATGGGCTCTTTATTGTCCCCTGACAAATAATACTAAAGGAGAGAAGGATCAGGTATACTGAAGTTTAAATAAGTGTCGACCTGCCTAGTGATCACTGGTGCCATAGAGGAGTCGCTGGACCTAGTGATCACTGGTGCCATAGAGGAGTCGCTGGACCTAGTGATCACTGGTGCCATAGAGGAATCGCTGGACCTAGTGATCACTGGTGCCATAGAGGAATCGCTGGACCTAGTGATGACGTGCCATAGGGGAGTCGGTGGACCTAGTGATCACTGGAGCCATAGAGGAGTCGGTGGACCTTGTGATCACTGGTGCCATAGAGGAGCCGCTGTGCCTAGTGATTGAGCGCCACTCGCTAACCACCAGCATCAGTGCTCCTGCTCAGGGACTCCTCTACCCCACAAAGGCAATTATTGTCTGTAATCCAGCTACAGATGCACTAAATAGTTTTCATTTTTTGCCTTTAGGTAGGAGAGATATTGTCCAGTGCTTCTCTTGTGCTGGCTGCCTAGGACACTGGGAGGAGAATGATGACCCCTGGAAAGAACACGCCAAGTGGTTCCCTGAGTGAGTGACAATTCATCTACTGATCCGGAGCAGATCCAGCAATGCTCTACACTATTGTCTTACCTTGACTTTAATGAGATTTGTGTAGTTTGGCACTTGGAGCTAAGCTGTTTATACAACTCTGTTTTTTTATTTATTGAGGCGTGTGGGATTTTTTTTACTAGACTAATTAAAAGTTATGTTTTGATAAGATAAACCCCTATTGTGTTTGACAGCTGAAGTTATGCCAAAAGAACACTCCTTATAGGTTAATAAATCATTCAATATAGATGCCGAACATACACCACATAGCATAGACTTTAAAGGGACTCTGTACCACAATCTGCCCCCCCCCCAACTGCTTGTACCAGCTGCTTTTAATCAAAGATCTGTCCTGGGGTCCGTTCAGTAGGTGATGCAGTTATTGTCCTAAAAAACTACTTTTACACTTGCAGCACTGCGTCATATTGGTGTGGCCTAGGGTGTCTCTGCCCTAGGACTGCAACACCCCTCCGCCCCTCCTCTTCACCATTAAGAGTGCCCCTAGAACAATTTATCCTATTCATCATTTGTGTGAACACTGCACATTTGCTGGATTGTTAAGACATCTGTGCACTGTTCAGACAGGTGAGGAATAGAAAAAATCCTGCCATGGGGCGTTCCTAATGATGAGGAGGGCGGACAGGAGGGACGGAGGGGCATCGCAATCCTAGGGCATAGACCATGGGTCTCCAAACTGTGGTCCTCCAGCTGTTGCAATACTACATTTCCCATCATGCCTGATCAGACAAATCCAAAGCTTTAGCTGTCCAGGCATGATGGGAATTGTGGTTTTGCAACAGCTGTAGGGCTGCAGTTTGGAGACCCATGGCATAGACACTCAAGGTCACCCCAATTTAACTCAGGACTGCAAGTTTAAAAGTAGTTTTTTAGGACAATAACTGTATTGCCTGCCAAACTGACCCCAAGACAGATCTTGTATAAAAGGAAAGCTGCTATCTAACGGTACAAGTGGTTGGGGGGGGGGGGTCAAATTGTGGGTACAGAGTCGCCTTAAAGATCATTGTACTTGAATATGCAATAAAGACATAAGATTTTTTTTTTGCCACCTTGGATGCTGTAGGACTTTCTCTCCTATATAAGTTGCTTAGCTGGCATTTGGGGTTGTCGGCATTCTAGCGTGCAATCACCTCTCTAAATACGCATTGGACGTGCCTCCATGCTGCCCCTGGAGTTTACTGTTTTCAGTTTTCAAACGAGATTGTTTATCATTAACCTGAAATTGTTCACCATATTACACGGAACAATAGTCATTAGTAGCGATTGTTACTACGATCATTATTGCGATTGTTACTATGATCATTTACTTCATCTGAACAAATGCGGCCCTATTACACCAACAAATTATCTGACAGATTTTTGAAGCCAAAGCCAGGAATGAATTTGAAAAGAGGAGAAATCTCAGTCTTTCCTTTATGACCCATTCCCTGTTTATCGTCTGTTGCTGGCTTTGGCTCAAAAAAATCTGTCAGATAATCTGTTGGTGTAATAAGGCCCAAAGTGTCTTCCTTACAAATACATACAGTAAATGTCGCTACTTACATTTGTTTCTTGTGGAAATATTTTGAAATAAATCTGCCATTTTCTCAAACAACATCCGGGCAGACAATCTGCATTTACATCCTGCATTTCCATCTCCTTAGGTGTGATTTCCTTATAAATAAGAAACCTCCTGGTGAAATCAAAGCACTCATTAATTCATACAATGGATTTCATGGATTCACAGTGAGTTCCTAGGATATTGTTCTGTGGGAACTTCAAATAATATAATATACTACAGTACTATTTTTTAAAATTAAAGGGTTAGTGCAGCGCTAAGAAATTATTCACAAAATAACACACATTACAAAGTTATTGTGAGCTGAGCCCAATGTTCGATTGCTTTTTGAATGTCAGAACAGGAAAATAAAGACTGGAAATAAAATTTGTCTTAGTTCTTTTCGAATTCCTGTTCATAGTATCATGGCTACCGTTATAATTTTTCTAAAAACCAATGTGTATTATTCCAAAAGTATGGCAGTGATGTGGTTTTATTCAATGATACCTTATATTTTAGGGAAAGCATTTCCATACAGATATCATAGATTGTTCTCAGCCTTGTCAACCAAGTAAGTGATTTGAGTTATATTTCCATATAGAGTTTTCAGTATATTGTAATGTCAGACAAACATTGGATGATGTCGGTGCCATCACAAGTTGGTGTCGGCAAATAGTATATATTGTTCCTTCAAACTAAGTGCACACACTGTGCACACACAGTCATTTTATACTGTTTACCAAATCCAGGTATAGGTCCAAAACACAGAAAAAGGTGCATGATTTTTATCTAAAGGGGTTGTCTGGTGTATATTACTAATGTTTCATGCTGTCTGGGCTACAAGGAACGTAATAGCGCTATATACGGATATATATATATGGATAAAGCCCTAAGGCTATGTGGAAAACATGGATATAGTCATTGGCTGTATCCATGTTGTCCAGACAACCTTACAGCTTTATCCAAGTTTAGCAGCCACCGCTAATCAAATGCCGAACGTTCAGGTTCGGATCGACACGAACCCGAACCCGATTCGCTCATCTCTAATACTTACCCGTCCTGTTCTGCTGCAGCATTTCCTGTCTGCACACCAGCAGAAGGACAGGACAGAGGAGCACAGTGGGCGGCTCGGAAACCAGCAGCTGCAATGAATTAGGATGGGTAAGTATGCAGCGATATTATGTCCCCCATAGCCCCAGCAGCACTGTACATTAGTAATACAAAGGACAACCACTTTAAAAACATATTGACATGGTGTCATTTGCCGTGTGTTTATCAGAGCTTGCATGCATTTTCTTAATTTGAAGACCTTCTAAGGGTCAGAATTTTTTTTATGATCTGATAAATGAAACCATAGACGTAAGAGAGAGGATATTTTCTTTTTCTCATAACTGTATATATCTAAAAAAAATTGTGGTGAACTATTCTATGTCGTTTAATACTAAAGATGACCATACACCTTCAATAGCTGTTGGCGAAAATAGCTATTTGTCCCTATTGTCCCATTCACATATTTATGTGATTTTAATTAACAAAGGAGAGAAAGCCGCTGCCAGGTACCTGTAGATTATCTCTAGGGAAAACAAAAGTATTGGATGTTAAAATTTTAATTGCATTCTTCACTTTCCAAAGATCATCTATTGAGGTAGAGTAAGCGCTGCGGAATCTGTGTGCGCTATACAAATAAATAAATAAATAGGTCCCCCATACACATGGCCGGTTTTCTAGTTCTGCCAAAATCAGTAGGTTTGACTTACTCCCTTACTACTTGTAAGCCTCCTGACTATATGTAGGTCCCTTCATAGCTAGATGGGAGTATGATGGCATGATGAGACTACACAAGTTTTGTTATCTGTTGCCACATATAGATCTGCATAGAAATTCTAAACACATAAAGGTATGAAAATTGCTTTATTTTTAGATACATAAGGCCAATCAAAAATGGTTGTGATAGTGGATGGAGCCTTTAAATATTTGAGCTGAAAACTTTTGAGCATTTTTTTCATAAACAGACATCATATATTCAGAAATTATTCACATTATACTTGTTTAACCAAGGTCATAGCAGGAGGAGCATATTTGAAGATGAGAATGTTCGTTTGGAGTCATTTAAAAAATGGCCTACAGATTCCAAAGGAGATCCTGCTGCTATTGCCAGAGCAGGATTTTACTACACAGGTATGTGATTTGATGAGAACTAATCTACAGCTTAGTGTGTTTCATTCCCTATATAAATCCAAGAGTAAGGTGTTCAAAGGGGCACTCTAAAGAGATTTTTGTTTGTTAAATTAACTAGTGTCAGAAAGATATACTAATTTGTAAATTACTTTTATTTAGGGTGTGTTCACACCTACAGGATCAGCAGATTTGATGGTGCAGATTTAATGTTGTGTTCAGTTATTTAAATGAAATCTGCTGCGGATCTGCAGCAGAAAATCAGCTGCAGATCCTGTAGGTGTGAACGCACCCTAAGGGTGTGTTCACACCTACAGGATCTGCAGCAGATCTGCAGCAGATTTGATGCTGTGTTCAGTTATTTAAATGAAATCTGCAGCAGAAAATCAGCTGCAGATCCTGTAGGTGTGAACGCACCATTAGGCTGGGTTCACACTATGTATATTTGAGGCTGTATTTGTGAGGCTGTATAGCAACCAAAACCAGGAGTGGATTGAAAACACAGAAAGGCTATGTTCACATAATGTTGTAATTGAGTGGATGGCCGTCATTTAATGGCAAATTTTTGCTGTTATTTTAAAACAACGGCTGTTATATTGAAATAATGGCAGTTATTTACCGTTATATGACGGCCATCCACTCAATTTCAACATTGTGTGAACAGAGCCTTTCTGTGTTTTCAATCCACTCCTGGTTTTGGTTGCTATGAGGACCTGACTTGAGGCCAAAATACTGCCTGAAGTATACAGTGTGTGAACCCAGCCTTAAAGTGTATTCTTTTCAGTCTGACACAGTTCTCTTTGTCTGTGATAGAAACTGTCCAAAGAAGGAAAGGTTTGCTATGGGGATTTATTACTGCAGTTTCTGTCAAGGGAAGAGGTGGCAGCAGAGAGCACTGTGTCAGACTGTAAAGTATATACCACTTCCTGTAGGGAATGCAGCAGCTCATACGTACTGGAAGACAAGTTTTTTTTTTTTTAAATAGAAGCAATGTAGAAATCGTATAACCTTTTTTTTTTCTCTGAAGTATTCTTTTGAACGGTCATTGTGCGTTCAACAAACTTTGCAAAAAGCAAAAATAGTACAATTGAACATTAGATTGCTTCTTTCTCCTTTTAGCACTTCTGACCCCACCCCTTACCCACTAAAGATTCATTTATTCTTACAGCTGGGGGATTAGGTTACAAAACAGATTTACCAATCTTGTACCTTATATGTTATTGCTATTATTATTTGTGCATGGTGCACATTGAATGGGTGTCAACCTGTTACATTATGTAGCCACATAGTGTGCAGCATGATACTTTGAAAGATGGAAAGAAACACGTGTCAAAATATTTACTTTTTATGAGAGATTAAAAAACATGCAGTAGTGATATTATCCAGCTACAGAAACACTAAATTGTTTTTACTTTTCGCCTTTAGGTAGAAGAGATATTGTGCAGTGCTTCTCTTGTGCTGTGTGTCTAGGACAATGGGAGGAAAGTGATGACCCCTGGAAAGAACACACCAAGTGGTTCCCTGAGTGAGTACAGCTCCTTTTTTTAAGCAAATAAGTTTATGATTATGTTCGGAATTTATGGCATTTATACGGAGCGTGCTTTAGGCATATACTCTACTGCAAATACATTGGCTGCTTATCCTATTAAAATGTAACTTTTGCTCAGTCTAGTAAAAAGTCCCACATGCCACAAACATTACATAACTATACATGAGATCAAAAAAACTCACAGTAAAATGCTTTGGAGAGGACAACTCCTTAACATTCAGTAACTGATCTATTCGTCATTGGGCGGCCAAAAATAGTTCGAAATAGAAAGAAACTTGTAATATATTGTATCAGAGAAAAAAGCATTGCTAAATTAACAGCTTGCACTGTGAAATATGGCTCTGTGATGTTCTCCATACTGCTTCTGTGTATATATATATATATATATATATATATATGTATATGTATGTATATGCAGTGTGTTGAAGACATCATGGAGGCTAGACTCTAGCCACTAGCTCAGAGACAACTGAAACTTACAAATGGTGCTTGCAGAGGGAATAGTGGTGAAATATCCCATATACAAGTTACTTTACAACCTGGAATAGCAAAAAAGGACAAGAGGATCAAGTGGGATGGAGCTTTATAATCATGCACAATGGGACAGAAGTGAAGTGACATTAGATGTAATATTATTACTACTATGTATCTCCTAAAAAGTCACCGACCAGCTTAATCCTTTCCAAACAGCTGTGTTCCTCTGTCACTGGGCTGCAATATGTATGCGTCTGTATGACGTAGGTTTAGGGAAGTGAGAAAAACTATTGCATGATTTGCATTTCTCTGATTCACTGCCTTCTAGGATCTATTGCAATATAGGAAATCATCAGATTTTTAATAATATATATTTGAGAAGTCTGAAAAATATCAGCTACTGTTGTTTTATTAGTTTTTTTTATAAGAATCAGTAGAACCTCTTTAAATAATGTTATATAGCATCTGATTAGCTCATGTACTTTTTTTAAGGGCCTCCTAATATCATAATCTGTTCTTGTCTTGAAGTTGCCCTTTTTTGCTGAAGAAAGAGACAAATTGCAAAGATCTGGAAACTGTAAGTAACAAATATAAATAGTACAAATACCTTGAAAATGTGGTTGTTTCCTTCCTAAGATAGCAATAACACCTGTCTAGGGGTCCTGCATCATATTTCTGCTTCATAGAAAACCCATGGATAGGGGTTTACATGTTTAAATTGTTCTTATCCCGTATCCCCACTGATCTCTAGATATACCTGGGAGAAGCATGCTGATGTGAGCTTCTCTCTACAGCCCCTTGAAATCTGTATTTTTCTGCACTAAATAAGCTCAATAGAATTATTATGGAGCTTGTCTCATGGCAGAAAAGAGACAAATAAAAAGTCAGTACTGTATATGGTGATTCAAAGCATTTAATACAAAGTACAGTTGGTCTAATAAAAAAAACAAAAACACTGTTACAGCTCTGTAGATAGACAAACTAAAGAGATAGGTGACTGACCTAGTCCTTAAAGGAGTATTCCGGCTAGATTTACTGATGACCTATCCTTAGGAGAGCTCATCAGTAACAGATCAGCGGGGTGTTGATGCTTGGCACCTGCACCAGTCAGCTGGTTTCCGCCACAATACACAGTGAACTGAGAGTTTGTCTCCATTCATTGTGTGGCGGTGTCGATGTTCAACTGCAGTTCAGCTCCTATTTATTTTAACGGGACCTGTAGCGACTTCACTACTGCTCTCATGAATGCAGATTGCTGAATGACTATTCATGGAGGGGTGGGCCTAGGGCAGTAGTACCACCCCAAGTGCACCGAACCGCCTAATTTACTTCATTATAAGAAAGATTTAATGAAAACTGTGCTAACCTCCTGTTAGTTTCCTGTAAGTATACTAATGAGGTCGATTTGTGGATATTATCTTGTCAACAGCCGATCTACTGATTTTGTTCCTGAAAGCAAAAACTCCCAACCATTTAGCTGCTGCTAACACAACAATAATGTAAATCTGTAAATCGAAATTTTGTTCACCCCCTTTGTTACTTGGGTATACCTTCCAAAACAAAATATGTTTCCTTCTCCCTTGACAACCCCTTTAAAGAAAATCTGTTATATATCAAACTTTATATAATGCTCAGAGCTCAAGTGTCAAGGAGGCAGTGCTGAGCTGCAGCATGCATGCCTCCTCCCTCCCCCACTCCTCCCAGCCTTGACTGATTCATGCACAAAGCTCAGTGCTGGGAGCCATGTCCTGTATGTCCGTCAAGGCAGGAAGGGTTGTGGGAGGGAGGAGGCATGCATGCTTCAGCTCAGCACTGCCTCTTTGACACTTGAGCTTTGAGCATGACATAGAGTTGACAGATTCCCTCTAAAGGTCATATGGCTTTTTTCACAATAATATATAACAAAAAAAAAAAAAACAAAGCATGGATTTACTATTATATCACATTAATATTTTTTTTTGTGTGCAGCACATTGAAGAAACAAAAGAAGTCCACATGAAAGTCAGTAGTAAGTATTCTAAATGTTACCAAGACATACCATGCATTTATAAGTGCTCTCACAAAATTGCTATAAAAATGTTTTTTCAGTATTTTGTTGAATAATTGAATTTTTCAAAAGTGTCAGGGAGCGAGAGGATGAAAAAAATAACATGCTCTTACCTCCTATGAGCTTGTGATAAGCCCATGACGTTTCAGGCCCTCTCAGCCAGTCAGCGGCAAGACCCCAGTATAGCCGCTGGCTGAGTGGGCCTATGACATCACGTTTCAAGTCCTCTCTCAAACCAGAAAGCGTCATGGAGCCGGTGAGGCAAGTACATGGCATTTTTTTATCCTCCCGGCACTTTGGAAAAAAATCTTCCTGCCAGGACTTCTCCATTAAAGATTTATTTTATTAGTGGCAAAGGCATCACCTCTACTGTTATTCTCCCTTCTTTCCTGTGGAGTTACACCACTTCTCCTCCCCTTATTGTGCTCCTTCTTTTCCACTCTAGGCCTTGTCTTTCTTCATAGGCCCAGTTGTTGACCAGATTGTATTTATTTGCATTTGGCTATATTGATGATTGGTAATGTTGTCTTACTAACCCTAAGTACTGGGTGTGGATGGGGGGTCTCAACAGGCCATTTTGTCTTAGGGTACAAACCCACTTAACGTATTTGCTGCGTGAATCAGTCTTAAAAATAAGCAGGCAAAACGCAGGTTGGCTTTATACAATTGTTCTGTGTTAAAATACGCAATTGCGTATTTTTGAAGCATGAAGCTTGTTGTTAGCAAAGCATCAGTTGTTAACAACCTGTGTGAAAAACGCATGTAGCTTCATGCTTCAAAAATACGCAATTGCGTATTTTAACACAGAACAATTGTATAAAGCCAACCTGCGTTTTGCCTGCTTATTTTTAAGACTGATTCACGCAGCAAATACGTCAAGTGGGTTTGTACCCTTAGAGAAAGTATTGAGTTCAAGGGCCCAGTGAGTCTTTGCCTGGGTAAAGGAAAGCTTATCCACGTCTTGGTCACAGTAATGTTATATTCTAATGGTTATATATTATGTCTTGACAGGTTCTGTCATCCATAATGAGTTCTGCCCTGTGGAAGTCATGGAATTAAGGAAATCTCTAATAGAATTGTACACTGATCCTAAATTCAGAAACATATTACCATTTCCAGGCTCCTCTCATATTTCTATTGACTTGAACTCACACTTTGCAGATATGTCTGTTGTATCTAAGAGCATCACAAACAGGGTGTTGGGTGTACTGACATTACCAGATATTCTAACAGAGCTGACTGACATCACCATGATAGAAGGGGAGGCTGGCAGTGGGAAAACCGCTCTTCTTAGAAAGATTGCCATTCTATGGGCCTCAGGAGCCTGCCCTGTACTCAGCAGATTTAGTCTAGTCTTTTATATTTCCCTTCCCTCTACCGAGAGTCAGCAAACCCTCAGCGACATTATCCGCCAACAACTCACCGGATCCTCAACATCTCTGACAGAAGAGAGTCTAGCAGAAATGATGAAGCAGCTAAAGAACCGGGTCCTCTTCCTCCTAGATGACTATGTTGTGATGGATTCCCTTCCAGAATCCATAAAGGAACTAATAAAGATGAACCCCTGGAATAGACTGAGTCTGGCAATCACAGTGAACCCTGATAAGGGCCGAAATCTTCGCCAATATGCAAGGGCTATACTAAGCATCCAAGACTTTGCTGCCTCTAGCTCCATTTTTATATTTAAACATTTTTTCTCACACAATTTGTCCATTCTGGAGAGAATTACGATACAGATGATGACTAACCAAACATTGCAATTTGTTTTAAAGTCGCCTCTTCTTACTTTCTGCCTATGTGTTTTATGGGTACAAGACCCAGCTGAAACTATGTCAGGGGACACATTGGTGTGGAAGTCCTATGTGATGCATGTCATGTTGAGACACTCTACTGAAACAGAGATAGTAAATGCCATTATGGGCTCATGTGAAGATCTTGCCATTAAAAGTTTCTTTAAGTCGCGTTTCGAATTCACACATGAAGATCTAAGAGAATCGTCTGTGAACGCCAATGAGGCTCTCAGGCTGAAGTTATTGAGCATGTTCACATCACAAAGACTCCATCCTGTTTTCAAATTTTTTCACCCTTCATTTCAAGAGTTTTTAGCTGGAAAACGAATGAGTAAACTTTTACAGTCCGAAGATGCAGAAGAGAAAGAAAAAGGCTTGTTGTTTCTCCGAAACATTAATACCATCTCAAAAGCCACTGGACGTTTCTTTTACTTTTTAAAGTATACCTGTATGCATTCTCCTGAGACGGCTGCCATTGTTCTTTCCCATATGTTGAGTTTGCTGGACAGCAGTGACGCATTTCATTGTCAGACAGGTGAAAAAGCTCACCTACAACATCATCCTGAACTGGAATTCATGGAAAGTTTAATAAAACTTGGAAACCTTAACCCATTGCTTAGCATGGGATCTAATAAAGAAGCTGTGAGTAATATTATACTTGATAAGGCTATTGCAATAGCTGAAGAGAGTAACTTCCTGACTCACTGTGCACCCATTATATTGAGCTTTCTCAAAGGAAAAACGGCGTCCATTGTTTTGTCAATGCCCAATATGAGACTGCTTGGATTTCTTCATAGATTCCCAGAAGGACTATGGTCATTGAAGAAAGTGGAAATAGTTGTAGTTCCGCCTAATTTTCGCTTAAACTTGGACTTTTTGAATACAGAGAGCTTCAAATCTCTTTGGTCTGTGCCAGAAGTTGATTCAGACTACACCAATGCATTCGAGCTAGCATCTGACATGCTACAAAAGACACGTATGCCATTCTTGGACTATTTCAGTACAAACGTAGAAGATCTATCAACACTTGGCTTCAGTCCAGACATTCACAGAATCTCTTTGCTAAACGTCAAAGTGCACGGCCGTCCTGTTGAGAGTGACAATATCCTAGTTAATATCAAGTTTTTCTGCAGTCTTTCTATGAGCATTGATCTTGACTTGAGCAGTTGTCCAGGATTTCTTAAAAGTATGTGGCCATGCATAGATCAATACAAAGGCTCCATTGCAAGGCTTAGTGTTCAGTCTACAAAGCTTACTTTGGAGGATCAAGAATTGATTGTACATCTGAGCGCATTGAAGAGTCTGAAATTTGTTTCAATGGCGCCACCAGGTAAATCATGTAAATCAGAATAGCATGAAGGTGAATATATATTATTGTTTCTTTCACTGGCACCCGGGTATCTTTAATGCAGTATGCTTCTATTCCATGTGCACAATGAACACATATATCACATGAAGCATTTTGGCCTTTCCGTACCTATTGTCAACTTTGATAGTTGACAAAGGCTACAGACAGGCCAAAACGCGTCCTGCGATAATTGTGTTCATTTTGCACGTGGAATAGAAGCATACTGCATTGAAGATACCTGAGTGCCAGGCTTTTTCTTATTTCTATGTACCTGAGGATTTCCCTATTGCTACATGCACTGCTCAACAGGTGGAGTGCCAATCTCACGGTATTTGAATTCTCTTCTCCTACTCAGATACTCAAGACAATAGTCAATACCAGTCCATTGCACTCCCCTCCCTTTAAGATATTTTTACACTGGGTGGATACTTGTCAGATAATCTTATGGGACCAGCAAATGGAGGAGATATTCACAAATTACATTCTTTGCAACTGTGTAGACATTGACCTGTGATGTTTGTTGTGGATTTTCCCCATTGATCTCAATAGTCAAAATCTTTAATCTTTTAGTGCAAATTTTTAAAGAGTACCTGTTAAAGTATCTGGGGTCCGATCAGCACACAATTCATTTGGTGCAGAAAGTTCGGGTTATCCATGGAGATGACAATGCCAAGTTGGTACTGCACAAGACCCTCGTTCTGAGAGTCGTGCCCATTATCGACCAGTGTGGTTATCTCTATACTCCCTGTGGCAAATGGATTGCATGCTGATGGGGTCCAGTATACTTTGGGACAGTTAACATTTATTGTGATTTTTTTCTAAACTTGCACTGCTGTGAATATAATTTTTCATACTGCTTTGCATAATGTTTGCCATGGGAGAAAACAAGGACGGTTTAAATCTCAATTTGTTTCTTTCTTTCAATACAAGCAGCTAGAGCCTATGTTCCCACGATGTACAAACAACGGCTGTTCACTAAACCACCATGATCATGAACATTATTTCTAGTCGTTTTTTTTTTGTTTTGTTTGCACTTATCAGTACTTAGAGGTAACATAGCCTTAGATGTGTCTGGATGCCAGTTATCCTGCCTTGATTGTTCTTTCAAGAAATGTTGCATTATGAATAGAGATGAGGAAATCAACAGTAAGATCAACAATCAACTCCGCCATTGGTTTATTTAGCCTTGCAAAAAAGTGTTTTCCTTTCCAAGTGTTCTGATTCCCTGGAGGAGCCTAGAATATAATAGTCCAAAGTCTATTCCAGACCCTTCCAGGGGATCGGAGGACTTGGAGGGTGAAACATCTTTTACATAACGTAAAACATTCATTTATTTACAAAAAAATGAATCAATGGCTGATCGATAAGATTTGGCAAATTTAATTACACCTCTCTAATTATGAATACATTTTCTTACAGACTTTGTACTGTCAAATATACAGTCTTTCAAAGAGCTGAAAGAACTGATAGTGGAGTGTCCCATAGATGATAAAAAGTGGGAAATCATTGCTGTTTTATCAGATGAATTCAAAACCCTACAGAATATTAAAAAAATAGGGTTTAAGAATATGAGCATGGAAGGACAGGCTGGCAGATTAGGTGAGTTTATGTGTTTATAATTATTGCTTTCTGTTTTTGCTATTATTCTGCTATTACCATGGACTATTGAGAGTGTAACGGAAAGGATTCAGCAAAAAGACATGTAAAATATATTTTAAAAATTATCAGAGAAAAGCCAAAAAAAAAAAGTGGGGTCTGACCTGTCTGTGATCTGTTAGGAATCAGGATTCTTTCACATGTGGTGATGCAGCTAGTTTTTGTCAGGGGTTGATCATAAAGTTAGAAGAACTACAGTGAAAATTCTTTGCGATGCCCACCCAAAATTGCGCTTAAAAGTGTCTTTGCAAAGAAACTATGCAAAATGTCCGATTGGCTGAAAATCTATCAAATGAAATCCAGTCAGGATATGTGGGTGGTGTTTTCAAAAAAGTGGTCTGGATAGGATTCACTGTAAGGGTATGTGCACACTACGGAATCTGCATGGATAACTTCCAGTGGATTCCGCTGTTTGCTCCCCCGCTCTCCCGCTTAACCCCTTAATGACCCATGACGTATCTCATACGTCATGGCGCCGTTAGGGGAGTTCAGAGAGGGGCCGCACCGCAACCCCCCCCTGAACCGCCGCAATCCCAGCTGCTTTCTGCAGCCCCAGCCCGCGGCTATAAGCAGACGCGAGTGATCGCCGCGCCCGCTAATAAGAGCATTTAAATGCAGCTGTCAGACATGACAGTTGCATTAACTGCCCTGCGGTGCCTGTCCGTGGTGGTCTAGTGGGGGGATCCCCCCTCCGTGATGCGATCGCGGAGGGAAGATCCCTTCTCCTTACCCAGCCGGGCCTCAGCGTCGGAATGACGCTGATCCCGGCTCGGTATTCTATGTATGTGGTCTGCAGCCCTGGGGGCTTCTAATTACTGTGAATGTTTAAAAAAAGTGTTTTTATTAATAAAAAATCCCCTCCCCTAATAAAAGTCCAAATCATCCCCCTTTCCCCTTTTAATAAATAAAAATGAATTAATAAATAAACATATTTGGTATCACCGCATGCGTAATCGCCTGAACTAGTAAATTATCACATTCCTGATCTTGCACAGTAAACAACATAAGCGCAAAAACCCACCAAAGTGCAAAATTGTGCATTCTTGGTCGCATCAAATCCAGGAAAATTGTAATAAAAAGTCATCAAAAAGTCACATATATGCAAACAAGGTACCGATAGAAAGTACAGATCATGGCGCAAAGACCAAAGCCCCATAGACCAAAGGATAACAGCGTTATAAGGATGGCAATAGAGCAATTTTAAGGAACATTTAGGTTGTTTTTTTTTTATAAAGCTGTCAAATAAAATAAAAGTTATGCAAGTTAGATATCGTTGTAATCGTTTAACCCTAGGGCAAATGGTGTAAACACAAAACCCCCAAATTAAATAAAATTGCGTTTTATTTTCATTTTTACCACACATATACATTTTTTCCGGTTTCACAGCATATTTTATGCAACAATTACGTCTGTCATTGCAAAGTACAATTAGTGATGCAAAAAATAAGGGCCCATGTGGGTCTGTAGGTGAAAAAATGCAAGCGCTATGGCCTTTTTAACACGAGGAAGAAAAAACGAAAGTGCTAACATGAAAATTGGCTCAGACCTTAAGGGGGTTAAAGTTCCGCCCATCCCATAGGCTCCATTCTATGCATAGGAAGATTCTCAAGTCAATTCTTTGGACGGACGGCGGATTCTGTTCCGGGAGAAAGCACGGAATCCGCTGGAAGTTATCTGCGCATTCCATAGTGTGCACATACCCTTAGTAATACCCTGAGTAATATTGGCGGAATTCTGCGGCGATGCTCTCTGCCGCTGAATCCCGCCTGCCTCAGTGTCTCTATGGGATGGCTCACTCCGCTCTCTGCTCAAGGAATTGACGGAAGCGCATGTTCACGAGCCATCCCATAGAGACACTGTGACACTGAGGCAGACAGGATTCCGCCTATATTACTCAATGTGAACCCTTAAAGAGCAAGAATTTATTTCTCTCTGTGGGATCTACTCATAGTTTAGTCTTCAAAAACTGCATCAAAAAGGCATGTGTGACAACAACCCTAAAACCCAGATACAGCACCCCCCTACCCAGGTAATGACAGTCTGTATCAGAATGAGGTTATACTTGAAAAGTTGCATTCTTCTTTTTGATACTATCTTTAATCATTCTTGCCATTTGACATTTCAGCTAATTTTATTGAGAATTTCCGTAATCTGATCTCTTTTACAATGAAATGCACATACTGTCCTGGGTTTGAGAATATTGTCAGTTCATTATCTCGGTGTGGACAGATGCAAGAGCTCAGGTTTCAAGGATTAGGACTTTATGACAAGGAAATTATTCATCTGGGTAAGATGTCCTTATTTACAGCTTGGAAATATGCATAATGCAAGTAACCAGATGTACAAGAGCAAACATTTCTTCAATTTTATGATTTCATACAATTTTGGTACATGATGTATATCTGCCAGCGCTAATTTATATTCTAATAAGAATATACAGTATACAGGGGATCTCTGGATCAGTACAGCTGTAGGGTGGTTGCCTTGGGTCTGGCAAAAAGGTAAGCGCATGGTTTTTTTTTTTGGTTTTTTTTACCACCTTGGTCCCAGAAGGGCAACCACTTTATTGACCTTGGAGTGCTGCATTTATTATTCTAGATAGATATAGTTTTATATCAAATAAAAAGTGTTTTTGCGTAATTTACACATTTGAACATACTTATCTCATTGTGCTCTTTTCATCTAGCTTCTGTGTTGCCCTCCTTCACAAATCTGAAGATTTTGGAAATAGAATTTAATTATTCAGTAAAGGCTGAATCAACAAAAGCATTTGGTATGTTACTTTTCATTACATATAAAACTAGAGGATATCACTATGTATAATTCTTTATTATAAGGAAATAAATGGGGAATATTGTTAAAGGGAATCTTTCATCCCGGCTGCTGGGGCAGAGCAATCATTTTTTACGGGAAACGGATTTATCTCTGGTAATTAGCATAACGCGCATGGAGGACTTCCGCCGGAGATCTCTCGGCGGCGGGTCCAGGAGCGGGAGGTCGTGGAAGGGGTAAGTATCCGGGGTTCCACCTGGGGGTCGGGCGGGCTCTGCCCTGGCAGCCGGAGTGAAAGGTGGATGGTTGTGTGAATTTACCATTCTCAGACTTAGGTCCCTTTTACATGTACAGATAAATCGCTTAAGCAATCCTTTAGTGAACGACAAGCAATTAATTTTTCTTTTAAATCATAGGTATTTAGACATAAAGATAAATCGCTAAGAAAAGTTAATAAGATTGTAATTCCGGTCGTATATATACCATGGACAGAGGTGTAGCTCAGCAGTAAGCACAGGGGAGCCCATATATGTATATATATATATATAATATATATATAAAAAAAAATTTTTATGAAGTTAAGGTGAGCGATAGTTTAGATGGGTGATTCGGTCATCTCTACTGGCAGCTCTAGTGTGGTGGTCACAATATGGGATACATAATGTCATATTTACTGTGTACCTGGAATGTTCACATTTAAAATTTGGTCCCTAAGTACCTTAACGGAGGCGCCGTTGTCTCCGCTCCCTGCTGTCTGTACCTGAGGAGGCGCCGTTGTCTCCCCTCCCTGCTGTCTGTACCTGAGGAGGCGCCGTTGTCTCCCCTCCCTGCTGTCTGTACCTGAGGAGGCGCCGTTGTCTCCCCTCACTGCTGTCAGTACCTGTGAATTAGGAGTCGGCATTGTCTCCCCTCCCTGCTGTCTGTACCTGAGGAGGCGCCGTTGTCTCCCCTCCCTGCTGTCTGTACCTGAGGAGGCGCCGTTGTCTCCCCTCCCTGCTGTCTGTACCTGAGGAGGCGCCGTTGTCTCCACTCCCTGCTGTCTGTACCTGAGGAGGCGCTGTTGTCTCCCCTCACTGCTGTCAGTACCTGTGAATTAGGAGTCGGCATTGTCTCCCCTCCCTGCTGTCTGTACCTGAGAAGGCGCCGTTGTCTCGGCTCCCTGCTATCTGTTCCTGAGGAGGCACCATTGTCTCGGCTCCCTGCTGTCTGTACCTGAGGAGGCGCCGTTGTCTCCGCTCCCTGCTGTCTGTACCTGAGGAGGCGCCGTTGTCTCCGCTCCCTGCTGTCCGTACCTGAGGAGGCGCCATTGTCTCTGCTCCCTGCTGTCTGTACCTGAGGAGGTGCCGTTGTCTCCGCTCCCTGCTGACTGTATCTGTGGAGGTGCAGTTGTCTCTGCTCCCTGCTGTCTGTACCTGTGAATTAGGAGGTGAAGCTTCCTGATCTATCTCCAGTGTGACACCCAGTGTAATGTGATTCTATGGTGCTGTCTCCTAATGCACAGGTACGCTCAGCAGTAGAGTTGATCAAACTTCGGGAAATCCTAGGTTCGATTGAACTCGAACATTCACAAACCTTCCGCATTAGATTGCTGATGCCTTCACGGTCCGTGGGGAAGGAGGAGAGTACCCAGCTATTACCTAGGCTGAATCCCAGAATTCCAGTCGGTACCCGGGCTGTCTCCTCCTTCCCCACAGACCAGGCAGGCATCAGCAATCTAATGCGGAAGGTTCATGAATGTTCGAGTTCTATAGAACCTAGGATTTCCCGAGATTCGATCACCTCCCCTCAGCAGCGGAGACAACAGCAGTAATACCTCCAGTAAGGTTTTCCATCACCAAATTCAAAATAGAAATAATTTAGAAAAATGACAGGTACAGGTGCTTTATAGATTGGCATAGGGAACCTTGCCTCACCAGCTGTTGCAAAACTACAACTCCCATCATATATGGACAGTCAAAGCTAAAACTTTGGCTGTCCAGACATGATGGGAGTTGTAGTTCTGCAACAGCTGGAGAGCCGGGCTTCCCTACCCCTGCAGATAGTAGGTGAGTTTAATATAAATTTTATATATATTTGGAGAGAGCAGTTATTAAGGGGTAAGTATGGAATAATGTACAGCCAGATGAGACCCCTAAATAGACTTTGGACCCCAACTCTCTTGTGTGCCCCCCCCCCATCCCAGACAAGCGTCACCCTGTCCCCCCCTGCCCCCCTCCCCAGACTGTGCACCCCTGATTGTCCTCCCCTTTCTACACACCTGTATCTCCTTTCTTTCTCCTGCATAGTGCAGTGTACATACAGGACCTGTGGTGACATCATAGTCACATGTCAAGGTCCTTCACCATCTCTTTCCTGTACTGTTTCCTGGCTGCTGTTTAGCCCTAATTAGCTATAAATTGCACAAAATCGCTGTGTTTTTACCGCGATTTTGTGCAAAACAGCAGCCAGGAGACAGGACAGTATGGGAAATACCTCTTTTGATTAAGTAAAAATCGGCCCCTGCTTGACGGAGGCTTCCA